>NW_028125966.1:0-425653 GCF_965194825.1 Balaenoptera physalus | reverse complement strand
GCTGACCATTTTCATCACATTTCTCTATTGGCTTTAAAATTCCCCATGGCCCCTTTCGTCACAATGCTCCATGATGCCTGTCATCACAATGCTCCATGACCCTTGTCATCACAATGCTCCATGGCCCCTGTAATCACAGTACTCCATGACCCCTTTCATCACAATGCCCAATGCCACCTCTCATCACAATTCTCCATGGCATTTGTCATCAAGATGCTCCATGACACCTGTCATCACAATACTCCATGACACTTGTCATCACAATGCTCAATGGCCCTTGTCATCACAATGTCCCTTGGTGCGTTTCATTCCAATGCTCCATGACAACTTTCATCAAAATACTCCAAGATTTGTTTCACCAAAATGCTCCATGGCCCTTGTCATTACAAATTCACATGATCCTTTTCATCACAATTCTCCATGGCAACTTACATAAAAATGCTTCATGACCCTGTCATCACAATGCCCAATGATACCTGTTTTTACAATGATCCATGACCCTTGTCATCACAAGGCTCCATGTCCCTTGTATGCACAATGTTCCATGGCCCTTGTCATCACAATGATCCATAGTGCTTTTCATCGCAATGCTCCATGAAAGCTTTCTGCACAATGCCCCATGAAACCTGTCATCACGATGCTCCATGGCCCTTGTTATCACAATGCTCTATGAAACATTTCCTCACAATGCTCCAATATGCCTTTCATCCAAATTCCCCATGGCCACAGTCATCACAATTCTCCATGACCCCTGTCATCATAATGGTCCATGACCCGTTTCATCTCAGTGCCCCATGACACCTGTCATCACAATGCTCCATGGACCTTGTCATCACAGTGCTCCAAGCCTTTATCATCACACTGCTCCATGACCCCTGTAATCACAATGCTCCATTCCCTTGTCATCACAAGGCTCCAGAACACTTGTCATTATAATACTCCATGTCCGTTTCATCACCATGCTCCATGACACTTGTCATCACAATGCTCCATGGTCCCTCTCATTACTGTGCTCCATAATAAATTTAATCACATTTCTAGATGACCACTGCCATCACAATGCCTCAGGACATTGTCATCACAATTCACCATGACTATTGTCATCACAATGCTCCATGAACCATGTCATCACAGGGTCCCTGGACACTTGTCATCAACAATGATCCATGACCACTTTCATCACAATGCTCCATGACGACTGTCATCTCAATGCCCCATGAGGCCTGTCATCACAATTCTCCAAGGCACCTCTCATCACAATGCTCCATGACACTTGTCATCACATTGCTCCATAACACCTGTCATCACAGTGTTCCCTGCCCATGTCATCACAATGCTCCATGTCCCCTATAATCACAATGCTCCATGCCTTTTTCCTCACAATGCTCCAGAATTCTTTTCAACACAATGTTCCATGACCGTGGCATCACAATGCTACATGACCCTGCTCATCACAATTCTCCATGACCTTTGTCATCACAATGCTCTATGTCGCTTTTCATCACAATTCTCAATGACCACTTTAATCACTATGATCGCTGACAATTTTTATCACATTTCTCTATTGTCATTACAATTCCCCATGGCCCCTTTCTTCACAATGCTCCATGATGCCTGTTATCAAAATGCTCCATGGAGTTTGTTATCACAATGCTCCAGGACCAGTTTCATCACAATACTCCATCCCCCTTGTCATCACAGTGCACAATGAAACCTTTCATTACAATGCTCCATGACACTTGTCATCACAATGCTCCATGGCCTTTATCGTCACAATGCTCCCAGGCACTTTTCATCACGATGTTCCATGAAAATTTTCATCACATTGCTCCACGACCATTGTCATCACAATAGTCCATACCCTTGTCAACACAAAGCTGCATAATCCCTGTCATCACAATTCTCCATGACTGCTGTCACCACAATAATCCAGGACAATTTTCATAACAATGCTTCATGCCCCCAGTCATCACAGTGCTCCATGATACCTTTCATCACAATTCCTAGATGATCAATGTCATCACAATGCCCCATGACACCTGTCATCACAATTCGCTATGACCCTTGTCATCACAATACTCGATGAACCGTGTCATCACAGTGTTCCAGGGCACATGTCATCACAATGATCCATGACGACTTTCATCACAATGCTCCAATACACCACTCATCACAATGCTCCATGGCCCCTGTTATCATATTGCTCCATAATCACTTTCATCACAATGCTCCATGACCACTGTCATCACCATTCCTCATGACGCCTGTCATCTCAATGCTCCATGGCCTCTTTCATCACAATGCTCCATGAACCCAGTCATCACAATGTTCCCTGCCCTTTTCATCACAATGCTCCATGGGCCCTGTCATCACAATGCTCCATGCCCTTGTCATCAAAATGCTCCAGAACACTTGTCACCATAATGATCCTTGCCAATGTCATCAAAATGCCCCATGACGCCTGCCATCACTAATCTCCTAGGCCTCTCTTACCAAAAACTCCATGATCCCTGTCAGCACAATGTTCCATGACACTTTTCATCAAAATGCTCCATGACCCCTGTCATCACAAAGTTCTCTGCCCACATCATCACAATGCTCCTTGTCACCTTTAATCACAATGCTCCAGAATTCTTGTCATCGCAATGTGCCTTGACCGTGTCATCACAATGCTCCATGACCCTTGTCATCACAATGATCTATAACTCCTTTCCTCCTAGTGCTCCAGTACCGTTTTCATCACAGTGCTCCATGCCATTGTCAGCACAATGCTCCTTGGACCGTGTCATCAAAATGCTCCATCCTCTTTTCATCACAATGCTCCAGATATCCTATTACTACAATGCTCCATGCCCGTGTCAACACAATGCTCCATGACCCCAGGAATCAAAATGCTTTGTGAACCTTGTTACCAGAATGTTCCATGACCCCTGTCATCAATATGATCCATGACCGTTGTCATCACAATGCTGCATGATACCTTTCATCCCAATTCTCTGTGACCGCTGTCATCACAATGCTCCAGGACAATTTTCATCACAATTCTCCATGCCCCCTGTCATCACAGTGCCCCATAACCCCTGTAATCACAATGCTCCATGGACCTTGTCTTCACAGTGCTCCAAGCCTTTGTAATCACACTGCTCCATGACCCCTGTAATCACAATGCTCCATGCCCTTGTCATCACAAGGCTCCAGAACACTTGTCATTATAATGCTCCATGTCCGTTTCATCACCATGCTCCATGACAATTGTCATCACAATGCTCCATGGCCCCTCTCATTACTGTGCTCCATAATAAATTTAATCACATTTCTAGATGACCACTGCCATCACAATGCCTCATGACATTGTCATCACAATTCACCATGACCATTGTCATCACAATGCTCCATGAACCATGTCATCACAGGGTCCCTGGACACTTGTCATCAACAATGATCCATGACCACTTTCATCACAATGCTCCATGACCACTGTCATCTCAATGCTCCATGGCCTTTGTATTCACAATGCTCCATGGCCCCTCTAATCACAGTGCTCCATAACACCTTTCATCATAACGCTCCATGACGACTGTCATCTCAATGCCCCATGAGGCCTGTCATCACAATTCTCCAAGGCACCTCTCATCACAATGCTCCATGACACTTGTCATCACATTGCTCCATAACACCTGTCATCACAGTGTTCCCTGCCCATGTCATCACAATGCTCCATGTCCCCTATAATCACAATGCTCCATGCCTTTTTCCTCACAATGCTCCAGAATTCTTTTCAACACAATGTTCCATGACCGTGGCATCACAATGCTACATGACCCTGCTCATCACAATTCTCCATGACCTTTGTCATCACAATGCTCTATGTCGCTTTTCATCACAATTCTCAATGACCACTTTAATCACTATGATCGCTGACAATTTTTATCACATTTCTCTATTGTCATTACAATTCCCCATGGCCCCTTTCTTCACAATGCTCCATGATGCCTGTTTTCAAAATGCTCCATGGAGTTTGTTATCACAATGCTCCAGGACCAGTTTCATCACAATACTCCATCCCCCTTGTCATCACAGTGCACAATGAAACCTTTCATTACAATGCTCCATGACACTTGTCATCACAATGCTCCATGGCCTTTATCGTCACAATGCTCCCAGGCACTTTTCATCACGATGTTCCATGAAAACTTTCATCACATTGCTCCACGACCATTGTCATCACAATAGTCCATACCCTTGTCAACACAAAGCTGCATAATCCCTGTCATCACAATTCTCCATGACTGCTGTCACCACAATAATCCAGGACAATTTTCATAACAATGCTTCATGCCCCCAGTCATCACAGTGCTCCATGATACCTTTCATCACAATTCCTAGATGATCAGTGTCATCACAATGCCCCATGACACCTGTCATCACAAATCGCTATGACCCTTGTCATCACAATACTCGATGAACCGTGTCATCACAGTGTTCCAGGGCACATGTCATCACAATGATCCATGACGACTTTCATCACAATGCTCCAATACACCACTCATCACAATGCTCCATGGCCCCTGTTATCATATTGCTCCATGATCACTTTCATCACAATGCTCCATGACCACTGTCATCACCATTCCTCATGACGCCTGTCATCTCAATGCTCCATGGCCTCTTTCATCACAATGCTCCATGAACCCAGTCATCACAATGTTCCCTGCCCTTTTCATCACAATGCTCCATGGGCCCTGTCATCACAATGCTCCATGCCCTTGTCATCAAAATGCTCCAGAACACTTGTCACCATAATGTTCCTTGCCAATGTCATCAAAATGCCCCATGACATTTGTAATCACATTGCTCCAAGACCGCTGTCATCACAATGCCCCATGACGCCTGCCATCACTAATCTCCTAGGCCTCTCTTACCAAAAACTCCATGATCCCTGTCAGCACAATGTTCCATGACACTTTTCATCAAAATGCTCCATGACCCCTGTCATCACAAAGTTCTCTGCCCACATCATCACAATGCTCCTTGTCACCTTTAATCACAATGCTCCAGAATTCTTGTCATCGCAATGTGCCTTGACCGTGTCATCACAATGCTCCATGACCCTTGTCATCACAAATCTCCATGACCCCTGTCATCACAATGATCTATAACTCCTTTCCTCTCAGTGCTCCAGTACCGTTTTCATCACAGTGCTCCATGCCATTGTCAGCACAATGCTCCTTGGACCGTGTCATCAAAATGCTCCATCCTCTTTTCATCACAATGCTCCAGATATCCTATCACTACAATGCTCCATGCCCGTGTCAACACAATGCTCCATGACCCCAGGCATCAAAATGCTTTATGAACCTTGTTACCAGAATGTTCCATGACCCCTGTCATCAATATGATCCATGACCGTTGTCATCACAATGCTGCATGATACCTTTCATCCCAATTCTCTGTGACCGCTGTCATCACAATGCTCCAGGACAATTTTCATCACAATTCTCCATGCCCCCTGTCATCACAGTGCCCCATAACCCCTGTAATCACAATGCTCCATGGACCTTGTCATCACAGTGCTCCAAGCCTTTGTAATCACACTGCTCCATGACCCCTGTAATCACAATGCTCCATGCCCTTGTCATCACAAGGCTCCAGAACACTTGTCATTATAATGCTCCATGTCCGTTTCATCACCATGCTCCATGACACTTGTCATCACAATGCTCCATGGCCTTTGTATTCACAATGCTCCATGGCCCCTGTAATCACAGTGCTCCATAACACCTTTCATCATAACGCTCCATGACGACTGTCATCTCAATGCCCCATGAGGCCTGTCATCACAATTCTCCAAGGCACCTCTCATCACAATGCTCCATGACACTTGTCATCACATTGCTCCATAACACCTGTCATCACAGTGTTCCCTGCCCATGTCATCACAATGCTCCATGTCCCCTATAATCACAATGCTCCATGCCTTTTTCCTCACAATGCTCCAGAATTCTTTTCAACACAATGTTCCATGACCGTGGCATCACAATGCTACATGACCCTGCTCATCACAATTCTCCATGACCTTTGTCATCACAATGCTCTATGTCGCTTTTCATCACAATTCTCAATGACCACTTTAATCACTATGATCGCTGACAATTTTTATCACATTTCTCTATTGTCATTACAATTCCCCATGGCCCCTTTCTTCACAATGCTCCATGATGCCTGTTTTCAAAATGCTCCATGGAGTTTGTTATCACAATGCTCCAGGACCAGTTTCATCACAATACTCCATCCCCCTTGTCATCACAGTGCACAATGAAACCTTTCATTACAATGCTCCATGACACTTGTCATCACAATGCTCCATGGCCTTTATTGTCACAATGCTCCCAGGCACTTTTCATCACGATGTTCCATGAAAACTTTCATCACATTGCTCCACGACCATTGTCATCACAATAGTCCATACCCTTGTCAACACAAAGCTGCATAATCCCTGTCATCACAATTCTCCATGACTGCTGTCACCACAATAATCCAGGACAATTTTCATAACAATGCTTCATGCCCCCAGTCATCACAGTGCTCCATGATACCTTTCATCACAATTCCTAGATGATCAGTGTCATCACAATGCCCCATGACACCTGTCATCACAAATCGCTATGACCCTTGTCATCACAATACTCGATGAACCGTGTCATCACAGTGTTCCAGGGCACATGTCATCACAATGATCCATGACGACTTTCATCACAATGCTCCAATACACCACTCATCACAATGCTCCATGGCCCCTGTTATCATATTGCTCCATGATCACTTTCATCACAATGCTCCATGACCACTGTCATCACCATTCCTCATGACGCCTGTCATCTCAATGCTCCATGGCCTCTTTCATCACAATGCTCCATGAACCCAGTCATCACAATGTTCCCTGCCCTTTTCATCACAATGCTCCATGGGCCCTGTCATCACAATGCTCCATGCCCTTGTCATCAAAATGCTCCAGAACACTTGTCACCATAATGTTCCTTGCCAATGTCATCAAAATGCCCCATGACATTTGTAATCACATTGCTCCAAGACCGCTGTCATCACAATGCCCCATGACGCCTGCCATCACTAATCTCCTAGGCCTCTCTTACCAAAAACTCCATGATCCCTGTCAGCACAATGTTCCATGACACTTTTCATCAAAATGCTCCATGACCCCTGTCATCACAAAGTTCTCTGCCCACATCATCACAATGCTCCTTGTCACCTTTAATCACAATGCTCCAGAATTCTTGTCATCGCAATGTGCCTTGACCGTGTCATCACAATGCTCCATGACCCTTGTCATCACAAATCTCCATGACCCCTGTCATCACAATGATCTATAACTCCTTTCCTCTCAGTGCTCCAGTACCGTTTTCATCACAGTGCTCCATGCCATTGTCAGCACAATGCTCCTTGGACCGTGTCATCAAAATGCTCCATCCTCTTTTCATCACAATGCTCCAGATATCCTATCACTACAATGCTCCATGCCCGTGTCAACACAATGCTCCATGACCCCAGGCATCAAAATGCTTTATGAACCTTGTTACCAGAATGTTCCATGACCCCTGTCATCAATATGATCCATGACCGTTGTCATCACAATGCTGCATGATACCTTTCATCCCAATTCTCTGTGACCGCTGTCATCACAATGCTCCAGGACAATTTTCATCACAATTCTCCATGCCCCCTGTCATCACAGTGCCCCATAACCCCTGTAATCACAATGCTCCATGGACCTTGTCTTCACAGTGCTCCAAGCCTTTGTAATCACACTGCTCCATGACCCCTGTAATCACAATGCTCCATGCCCTTGTCATCACAAGGCTCCAGAACACTTGTCATTATAATGCTCCATGTCCGTTTCATCACCATGCTCCATGACACTTGTCATCACAATGCTCCATGGCCCCTCTCATTACTGTGCTCCATAATAAATTTAATCACATTTCTAGATGACCACTGCCATCACAATGCCTCATGACATTGTCATCACAATTCACCATGACCATTGTCATCACAATGCTCCATGAACCATGTCATCACAGGGTCCCTGGACACTTGTCATCAACAATGATCCATGACCACTTTCATCACAATGCTCCATGACCACTGTCATCTCAATGCTCCATGGCCTTTGTATTCACAATGCTCCATGGCCCCTGTAATCACAGTGCTCCATAACACCTTCCATCATAACGCTCCATGACGACTGTCATCTCAATGCCCCATGAGGCCTGTCATCACAATTCTCCATGGCACCTCTCATCACAATGCTCCATGACACTTGTCATCACATTGCTCCATAACACCTGTCATCACAGTGTTCCCTGCCCATGTCATCACAATGCTCCATGTCCCCTATAATCACAATGCTCCATGCCTTTTTCCTCACAATGCTCCAGAATTCTTTTCAACACAATGTTCCATGACCGTGGCATCACAATGCTACATGACCCTGCTCATCACAATTCTCCATGACCTTTGTCATCACAATGCTCTATGTCACTTTTCATCACAATTCTCAATGACCACTTTAATCACTATGATCGCTGACAATTTTTATCACATTTCTCTATTGTCATTACAATTCCCCATGGCCCCTTTCTTCACAATGCTCCATGATGCCTGTTATCAAAATGCTCCAGGACCAGTTTCATCACAATACTCCATCCCCCTTGTCATCACAGTGCACAATGAAACCTTTCATTACAATGCTCCATGACACTTGTCATCACAATGCTCCATGGCCTTTATCGTCACAATGCTCCCAGGCACTTTTCATCACGATGTTCCATGAAAATTTTCATCACATTGCTCCACGACCATTGTCATCACAATAGTCCATACCCTTGTCAACACAAAGCTGCATAATCCCTGTCATCACAATTCTCCATGACTGCTGTCACCACAATAATCCAGGACAATTTTCATAACAATGCTTCATGCCCCCAGTCATCACAGTGCTCCATGATACCTTTCATCACAATTCCTAGATGATCAGTGTCATCACAATGCCCCATGACACCTGTCATCACAAATCGCTATGACCCTTGTCATCACAATACTCGATGAACCGTGTCATCACAGTGTTCCAGGGCACATGTCATCACAATGATCCATGACGACTTTCATCACAATGCTCCAATACACCACTCATCACAATGTTCCATGGCCCCTGTTATCATATTGCTCCATGATCACTTTCATCACAATGCTCCATGACCACTGTCATCACCATTCCTCATGACGCCTGTCATCTCAATGCTCCATGGCCTCTTTCATCACAATGCTCCATGAACCCAGTCATCACAATGTTCCCTGCCCTTTTCATCACAATGCTCCATGGGCCCTGTCATCACAATGCTCCATGCCCTTGTCATCAAAATGCTCCAGAACACTTGTCACCATAATGTTCCTTGCCAATGTCATCAAAATGCCCCATGACATTTGTAATCACATTGCTCCAAGACCGCTGTCATCACAATGCCCCATGACGCCTGCCATCACTAATCTCCTAGGCCTCTCTTACCAAAAACTCCATGATCCCTGTCAGCACAATGTTCCATGACACTTTTCATCAAAATGCTCCATGACCCCTGTCATCACAAAGTTCTCTGCCCACATCATCACAATGCTCCTTGTCACCTTTAATCACAATGCTCCAGAATTCTTGTCATCGCAATGTGCCTTGACCGTGTCATCACAATGCTCCATGACCCTTGTCATCACAAATCTCCATGACCCCTGTCATCACAATGATCTATAACTCCTTTCCTCTCAGTGCTCCAGTACCGTTTTCATCACAGTGCTCCATGCCATTGTCAGCACAATGCTCCTTGGACCGTGTCATCAAAATGCTCCATCCTCTTTTCATCACAATGCTCCAGATATCCTATCACTACAATGCTCCATGCCCGTGTCAACACAATGCTCCATGACCCCAGGCATCAAAATGCTTTATGAACCTTGTTATCAGAATGTTCCATGACCCCTGTCATCAATATGATCCATGACCGTTGTCATCACAATGCTGCATGATACCTTTCATCCCAATTCTCTGTGACCGCTGTCATCACAATGCTCCAGGACAATTTTCATCACAATTCTCCATGCCCCCTGTCATCACAGTGCCCCATAACCCCTGTAATCACAATGCTCCATGGACCTTGTCATCACAGTGCTCCAAGCCTTTGTAATCACACTGCTCCATGACCCCTGTAATCACAATGCTCCATGCCCTTGTCATCACAAGGCTCCAGAACACTTGTCATTATAATGCTCCATGTCCGTTTCATCACCATGCTCCATGACACTTGTCATCACAATGCTCCATGGCCCCTCTCATTACTGTGCTCCATAATAAATTTAATCACATTTCTAGATGACCACTGCCATCACAATGCCTCATGACATTGTCATCACAATTCACCATGACCATTGTCATCACAATGCTCCATGAACCATGTCATCACAGGGTCCCTGGACACTTGTCATCAACAATGATCCATGACCACTTTCATCACAATGCTCCATGACCACTGTCATCTCAATGCTCCATGGCCTTTGTATTCACAATGCTCCATGGCCCCTGTAATCACAGTGCTCCATAACACCTTTCATCATAACGCTCCATGACAACTGTCATCTCAATGCCCCATGAGGCCTGTCATCACAGTTCTCCAAGGCACCTCTCATCACAATGCCCCATGACACTTGTCATCACATTGCTCCATAACACCTGTCATCACAGTGTTCCCTGCCCATGTCATCACAATGCTCCATGTCCCCTATAATCACAATGCTCCATGCCTTTTTCCTCACAATGCTCCAGAATTCTTTTCAACACAATGTTCCATGACCGTGGCATCACAATGCTACATGACCCTGCTCATCACAATTCTCCATGACCTTTGTCATCACAATGCTCTATGTCACTTTTCATCACAATTCTCAATGACCACTTTAATCACTATGATCGCTGACAATTTTTATCACATTTCTCTATTGTCATTACAATTCCCCATGGCCCCTTTCTTCACAATGCTCCATGATGCCTGTTATCACAATGCTCCAGGACCAGTTTCATCACAATACTCCATCCCCCTTGTCATCACAGTGCACAATGAAACCTTTCATTACAATGCTCCATGACACTTGTCATCACAATGCTCCATGGCCTTTATCGTCACAATGCTCCCAGGCACTTTTCATCACGATGTTCCATGAAAACTTTCATCACATTGCTCCACGACCATTGTCATCACAATAGTCCATACCCTTGTCAACACAAAGCTGCATAATCCCTGTCATCACAATTCTCCATGACTGCTGTCACCACAATAATCCAGGACAATTTTCATAACAATGCTTCATGCCCCCAGTCATCACAGTGCTCCATGATACCTTTCATCACAATTCCTAGATGATCAGTGTCATCACAATGCCCCATGACACCTGTCATCACAAATCGCTATGACCCTTGTCATCACAATACTCGATGAACCGTGTCATCACAGTGTTCCAGGGCACATGTCATCACAATGATCCATGACGACTTTCATCACAATGCTCCAATACACCACTCATCACAATGCTCCATGGCCCCTGTTATCATATTGCTCCATGATCACTTTCATCACAATGCTCCATGACCACTGTCATCACCATTCCTCATGACGCCTGTCATCTCAATGCTCCATGGCCTCTTTCATCACAATGCTCCATGAACCCAGTCATCACAATGTTCCCTGCCCTTTTCATCACAATGCTCCATGGGCCCTGTCATCACAATGCTCCATGCCCTTGTCATCAAAATGCTCCAGAACACTTGTCACCATAATGTTCCTTGCCAATGTCATCAAAATGCCCCATGACATTTGTAATCACATTGCTCCAAGACCGCTGTCATCACAATGCCCCATGACGCCTGCCATCACTAATCTCCTAGGCCTCTCTTACCAAAAACTCCATGATCCCTGTCAGCACAATGTTCCATGACACTTTTCATCAAAATGCTCCATGACCCCTGTCATCACAAAGTTCTCTGCCCACATCATCACAATGCTCCTTGTCACCTTTAATCACAATGCTCCAGAATTCTTGTCATCGCAATGTGCCTTGACCGTGTCATCACAATGCTCCATGACCCTTGTCATCACAAATCTCCATGACCCCTGTCATCACAATGATCTATAACTCCTTTCCTCTCAGTGCTCCAGTACCGTTTTCATCACAGTGCTCCATGCCATTGTCAGCACAATGCTCCTTGGACCGTGTCATCAAAATGCTCCATCCTCTTTTCATCACAATGCTCCAGATATCCTATCACTACAATGCTCCATGCCCGTGTCAACACAATGCTCCATGACCCCAGGCATCAAAATGCTTTATGAACCTTGTTATCAGAATGTTCCATGACCCCTGTCATCAATATGATCCATGACCGTTGTCATCACAATGCTGCATGATACCTTTCATCCCAATTCTCTGTGACCGCTGTCATCACAATGCTCCAGGACAATTTTCATCACAATTCTCCATGCCCCCTGTCATCACAGTGCCCCATAACCCCTGTAATCACAATGCTCCATGGACCTTGTCATCACAGTGCTCCAAGCCTTTGTAATCACACTGCTCCATGACCCCTGTAATCACAATGCTCCATGCCCTTGTCATCACAAGGCTCCAGAACACTTGTCATTATAATGCTCCATGTCCGTTTCATCACCATGCTCCATGACACTTGTCATCACAATGCTCCATGGCCCCTCTCATTACTGTGCTCCATAATAAATTTAATCACATTTCTAGATGACCACTGCCATCACAATGCCTCATGACATTGTCATCACAATTCACCATGACCATTGTCATCACAATGCTCCATGAACCATGTCATCACAGGGTCCCTGGACACTTGTCATCAACAATGATCCATGACCACTTTCATCACAATGCTCCATGACCACTGTCATCTCAATGCTCCATGGCCTTTGTATTCACAATGCTCCATGGCCCCTGTAATCACAGTGCTCCATAACACCTTTCATCATAACGCTCCATGACGACTGTCATCTCAATGCCCCATGAGGCCTGTCATCACAATTCTCCAAGGCACCTCTCATCACAATTCTCCATGACACTTGTCATCACATTGCTCCATAACACCTGTCATCACAGTGTTCCCTGCCCATGTCATCACAATGCTCCATGTCCCCTATAATCACAATGCTCCATGCCTTTTTCCTCACAATGCTCCAGAATTCTTTTCAACACAATGTTCCATGACCGTGGCATCACAATGCTACATGACCCTGCTCATCACAATTCTCCATGACCTTTGTCATCACAATGCTCTATGTCGCTTTTCATCACAATTCTCAATGACCACTTTAATCACTATGATCGCTGACAATTTTTATCACATTTCTCTATTGTCATTACAATTCCCCATGGCCCCTTTCTTCACAATGCTCCATGATGCCTGTTATCAAAATGCTCCATGGAGTTTGTTATCACAATGCTCCAGGACCAGTTTCATCACAATACTCCATCCCCCTTGTCATCACAGTGCACAATGAAACCTTTCATTACAATGCTCCATGACACTTGTCATCACAATGCTCCATGGCCTTTATCGTCACAATGCTCCCAGGCACTTTTCATCACGATGTTCCATGAAAACTTTCATCACATTGCTCCACGACCATTGTCATCACAATAGTCCATACCCTTGTCAACACAAAGCTGCATAATCCCTGTCATCACAATTCTCCATGACTGCTGTCACCACAATAATCCAGGACAATTTTCATAACAATGCTTCATGCCCCCAGTCATCACAGTGCTCCATGATACCTTTCATCACAATTCCTAGATGATCAGTGTCATCACAATGCCCCATGACACCTGTCATCACAAATCGCTATGACCCTTGTCATCACAATACTCGATGAACCGTGTCATCACAGTGTTCCAGGGCACATGTCATCACAATGATCCATGACGACTTTCATCACAATGCTCCAATACACCACTCATCACAATGCTCCATGGCCCCTGTTATCATATTGCTCCATGATCACTTTCATCACAATGCTCCATGACCACTGTCATCACCATTCCTCATGACACCTGTCATCTCAATGCTCCATGGCCTCTTTCATCACAATGCTCCATGAACCCAGTCATCACAATGTTCCCTGCCCTTTTCATCACAATGCTCCATGGGCCCTGTCATCACAATGCTCCATGCCCTTGTCATCAAAATGCTCCAGAACACTTGTCACCATAATGTTCCTTGCCAATGTCATCAAAATGCCCCATGACATTTGTAATCACATTGCTCCAAGACCGCTGTCATCACAATGCCCCATGACGCCTGCCATCACTAATCTCCTAGGCCTCTCTTACCAAAAACTCCATGATCCCTGTCAGCACAATGTTCCATGACACTTTTCATCAAAATGCTCCATGACCCCTGTCATCACAAAGTTCTCTGCCCACATCATCACAATGCTCCTTGTCACCTTTAATCACAATGCTCCAGAATTCTTGTCATCGCAATGTGCCTTGACCGTGTCATCACAATGCTCCATGACCCTTGTCATCACAAATCTCCATGACCCCTGTCATCACAATGATCTATAACTCCTTTCCTCTCAGTGCTCCAGTACCGTTTTCATCACAGTGCTCCATGCCATTGTCAGCACAATGCTCCTTGGACCGTGTCATCAAAATGCTCCATCCTCTTTTCATCACAATGCTCCAGATATCCTATCACTACAATGCTCCATGCCCGTGTCAACACAATGCTCCATGACCCCAGGCATCAAAATGCTTTATGAACCTTGTTATCAGAATGTTCCATGACCCCTGTCATCAATATGATCCATGACCGTTGTCATCACAATGCTGCATGATACCTTTCATCCCAATTCTCTGTGACCGCTGTCATCACAATGCTCCAGGACAATTTTCATCACAATTCTCCATGCCCCCTGTCATCACAGTGCCCCATAACCCCTGTAATCACAATGCTCCATGGACCTTGTCATCACAGTGCTCCAAGCCTTTGTAATCACACTGCTCCATGACCCCTGTAATCACAATGCTCCATGCCCTTGTCATCACAAGGCTCCAGAACACTTGTCATTATAATGCTCCATGTCCGTTTCATCACCATGCTCCATGACACTTGTCATCACAATGCTCCATGGCCCCTCTCATTACTGTGCTCCATAATAAATTTAATCACATTTCTAGATGACCACTGCCATCACAATGCCTCATGACATTGTCATCACAATTCACCATGACCATTGTCATCACAATGCTCCATGAACCATGTCATCACAGGGTCCCTGGACACTTGTCATCAACAATGATACATGACCACTTTCATCACAATGCTCCATGACCACTGTCATCTCAATGCTCCATGGCCTTTGTATTCACAATGCTCCATGGCCCCTGTAATCACAGTGCTCCATAACACCTTCCATCATAACGCTCCATGACGACTGTCATCTCAATGCCCCATGAGGCCTGTCATCACAATTCTCCATGGCACCTCTCATCACAATGCTCCATGACACTTGTCATCACATTGCTCCATAACACCTGTCATCACAGTGTTCCCTGCCCATGTCATCACAATGCTCCATGTCCCCTATAATCACAATGCTCCATGCCTTTTTCCTCACAATGCTCCAGAATTCTTTTCAACACAATGTTCCATGACCGTGGCATCACAATGCTACATGACCCTGCTCATCACAATTCTCCATGACCTTTGTCATCACAATGCTCTATGTCACTTTTCATCACAATTCTCAATGACCACTTTAATCACTATGATCGCTGACAATTTTTATCACATTTCTCTATTGTCATTACAATTCCCCATGGCCCCTTTCTTCACAATGCTCCATGATGCCTGTTATCAAAATGCTCCAGGACCAGTTTCATCACAATACTCCATCCCCCTTGTCATCACAGTGCACAATGAAACCTTTCATTACAATGCTCCATGACACTTGTCATCACAATGCTCCATGGCCTTTATTGTCACAATGCTCCCAGGCACTTTTCATCACGATGTTCCATGAAAACTTTCATCACATTGCTCCACGACCATTGTCATCACAATAGTCCATACCCTTGTCAACACAAAGCTGCATAATCCCTGTCATCACAATTCTCCATGACTGCTGTCACCACAATAATCCAGGACAATTTTCATAACAATGCTTCATGCCCCCAGTCATCACAGTGCTCCATGATACCTTTCATCACAATTCCTAGATGATCAGTGTCATCACAATGCCCCATGACACCTGTCATCACAAATCGCTATGACCCTTGTCATCACAATACTCGATGAACCGTGTCATCACAGTGTTCCAGGGCACATGTCATCACAATGATCCATGACGACTTTCATCACAATGCTCCAATACACCACTCATCACAATGCTCCATGGCCCCTGTTATCATATTGCTCCATGATCACTTTCATCACAATGCTCCATGACCACTGTCATCACCATTCCTCATGACGCCTGTCATCTCAATGCTCCATGGCCTCTTTCATCACAATGCTCCATGAACCCAGTCATCACAATGTTCCCTGCCCTTTTCATCACAATGCTCCATGGGCCCTGTCATCACAATGCTCCATGCCCTTGTCATCAAAATGCTCCAGAACACTTGTCACCATAATGTTCCTTGCCAATGTCATCAAAATGCCCCATGACATTTGTAATCACATTGCTCCAAGACCGCTGTCATCACAATGCCCCATGACGCCTGCCATCACTAATCTCCTAGGCCTCTCTTACCAAAAACTCCATGATCCCTGTCAGCACAATGTTCCATGACACTTTTCATCAAAATGCTCCATGACCCCTGTCATCACAAAGTTCTCTGCCCACATCATCACAATGCTCCTTGTCACCTTTAATCACAATGCTCCAGAATTCTTGTCATCGCAATGTGCCTTGACCGTGTCATCACAATGCTCCATGACCCTTGTCATCACAAATCTCCATGACCCCTGTCATCACAATGATCTATAACTCCTTTCCTCTCAGTGCTCCAGTACCGTTTTCATCACAGTGCTCCATGCCATTGTCAGCACAATGCTCCTTGGACCGTGTCATCAAAATGCTCCATCCTCTTTTCATCACAATGCTCCAGATATCCTATCACTACAATGCTCCATGCCCGTGTCAACACAATGCTCCATGACCCCAGGCATCAAAATGCTTTATGAACCTTGTTATCAGAATGTTCCATGACCCCTGTCATCAATATGATCCATGACCGTTGTCATCACAATGCTGCATGATACCTTTCATCCCAATTCTCTGTGACCGCTGTCATCACAATGCTCCAGGACAATTTTCATCACAATTCTCCATGCCCCCTGTCATCACAGTGCCCCATAACCCCTGTAATCACAATGCTCCATGGACCTTGTCATCACAGTGCTCCAAGCCTTTGTAATCACACTGCTCCATGACCCCTGTAATCACAATGCTCCATGCCCTTGTCATCACAAGGCTCCAGAACACTTGTCATTATAATGCTCCATGTCCGTTTCATCACCATGCTCCATGACACTTGTCATCACAATGCTCCATGGCCCCTCTCATTACTGTGCTCCATAATAAATTTAATCACATTTCTAGATGACCACTGCCATCACAATGCCTCATGACATTGTCATCACAATTCACCATGACCATTGTCATCACAATGCTCCATGAACCATGTCATCACAGGGTCCCTGGACACTTGTCATCAACAATGATCCATGACCACTTTCATCACAATGCTCCATGACCACTGTCATCTCAATGCTCCATGGCCTTTGTATTCACAATGCTCCATGGCCCCTGTAATCACAGTGCTCCATAACACCTTCCATCATAACGCTCCATGACGACTGTCATCTCAATGCCCCATGAGGCCTGTCATCACAATTCTCCATGGCACCTCTCATCACAATGCTCCATGACACTTGTCATCACATTGCTCCATAACACCTGTCATCACAGTGTTCCCTGCCCATGTCATCACAATGCTCCATGTCCCCTATAATCACAATGCTCCATGCCTTTTTCCTCACAATGCTCCAGAATTCTTTTCAACACAATGTTCCATGACCGTGGCATCACAATGCTACATGACCCTGCTCATCACAATTCTCCATGACCTTTGTCATCACAATGCTCTATGTCACTTTTCATCACAATTCTCAATGACCACTTTAATCACTATGATTGCTGACAATTTTTATCACATTTCTCTATTGTCATTACAATTCCCCATGGCCCCTTTCTTCACAATGCTCCATGATGCCTGTTATCAAAATGCTCCAGGACCAGTTTCATCACAATACTCCATCCCCCTTGTCATCACAGTGCACAATGAAACCTTTCATTACAATGCTCCATGACACTTGTCATCACAATGCTCCATGGCCTTTATCGTCACAATGCTCCCAGGCACTTTTCATCACGATGTTCCATGAAAATTTTCATCACATTGCTCCACGACCATTGTCATCACAATAGTCCATACCCTTGTCAACACAAAGCTGCATAATCCCTGTCATCACAATTCTCCATGACTGCTGTCACCACAATAATCCAGGACAATTTTCATAACAATGCTTCATGCCCCCAGTCATCACAGTGCTCCATTATACCTTTCATCACAATTCCTAGATGATCAGTGTCATCACAATGCCCCATGACACCTGTCATCACAAATCGCTATGACCCTTGTCATCACAATACTCGATGAACCGTGTCATCACAGTGTTCCAGGGCACATGTCATCACAATGATCCATGACAACTTTCATCACAATGCTCCAATACACCACTCATCACAATGCTCCATGGCCCCTGTTATCATATTGCTCCATGATCACTTTCATCACAATGCTCCATGACCACTGTCATCACCATTCCTCATGACGCCTGTCATCTCAATGCTCCATGGCCTCTTTCATCACAATGCTCCATGAACCCAGTCATCACAATGTTCCCTGCCCTTTTCATCACAATGCTCCATGGGCCCTGTCATCACAATGCTCCATGCCCTTGTCATCAAAATGCTCCAGAACACTTGTCACCATAATGTTCCTTGCCAATGTCATCAAAATGCCCCATGACATTTGTAATCACATTGCTCCAAGACCGCTGTCATCACAATGCCCCATGACGCCTGCCATCACTAATCTCCTAGGCCTCTCTTACCAAAAACTCCATGATCCCTGTCAGCACAATGTTCCATGACACTTTTCATCAAAATGCTCCATGACCCCTGTCATCACAAAGTTCTCTGCCCACATCATCACAATGCTCCTTGTCACCTTTAATCACAATGCTCCAGAATTCTTGTCATCGCAATGTGCCTTGACCGTGTCATCACAATGCTCCATGACCCTTGTCATCACAAATCTCCATGACCCCTGTCATCACAATGATCTATAACTCCTTTCCTCTCAGTGCTCCAGTACCGTTTTCATCACAGTGCTCCATGCCATTGTCAGCACAATGCTCCTTGGACCGTGTCATCAAAATGCTCCATCCTCTTTTCATCACAATGCTCCAGATATCCTATCACTACAATGCTTCATGCCCGTGTCAACACAATGCTCCATGACCCCAGGCATCAAAATGCTTTATGAACCTTGTTATCAGAAAGTTCCATGACCCCTGTCATCAATATGATCCATGACCGTTGTCATCACAATGCTGCATGATACCTTTCATCCCAATTCTCTGTGACCGCTGTCATCACAATGCTCCAGGACAATTTTCATCACAATTCTCCATGCCCCCTGTCATCACAGTGCCCCATAACCCCTGTAATCAAAATGCTCCATGGACCTTGTCATCACAGTGCTCCAAGCCTTTGTAATCACACTGCTCCATGACCCCTGTAATCACAATGCTCCATGCCCTTGTCATCACAAGGCTCCAGAACACTTGTCATTATAATGCTCCATGTCCGTTTCATCACCATGCTCCATGACACTTGTCATCACAATGCTCCATGGCCCCTCTCATTACTGTGCTCCATAATAAATTTAATCACATTTCTAGATGACCACTGCCATCACAATGCCTCATGACATTGTCATCACAATTCACCATGACCATTGTCATCACAATGCTCCATGAACCATGTCATCACAGGGTCCCTGGACACTTGTCATCAACAATGATCCATGACCACTTTCATCACAATGCTCCATGACCACTGTCATCTCAATGCTCCATGGCCTTTGTATTCACAATGCTCCATGGCCCCTGTAATCACAGTGCTCCATAACACCTTTCATCATAACGCTCCATGACGACTGTCATCTCAATGCCCCATGAGGCCTGTCATCACAATTCTCCAAGGCACCTCTCATCACAATTCTCCATGACACTTGTCATCACATTGCTCCATAACACCTGTCATCACAGTGTTCCCTGCCCATGTCATCACAATGCTCCATGTCCCCTATAATCACAATGCTCCATGCCTTTTTCCTCACAATGCTCCAGAATTCTTTTCAACACAATGTTCCATGACCGTGGCATCACAATGCTACATGACCCTGCTCATCACAATTCTCCATGACCTTTGTCATCACAATGCTCTATGTCGCTTTTCATCACAATTCTCAATGACCACTTTAATCACTATGATCGCT
The DNA here is from genome assembly GCF_965194825.1 of Balaenoptera physalus. NCBI lineage: Eukaryota > Metazoa > Chordata > Mammalia > Artiodactyla > Balaenopteridae > Balaenoptera > Balaenoptera physalus. Next base: position 404,881 of record NW_028125966.1, on the reverse strand, counting down.
GACAATTTTTATCACATTTCTCTATTGTCATTACAATTCCCCATGGCCCCTTTCTTCACAATGCTCCATGATGCCTGTTATCAAAATGCTCCATGGAGTTTGTTATCACAATGCTCCAGGACCAGTTTCATCACAATACTCCATCCCCCTTGTCATCACAGTGCACAATGAAACCTTTCATTACAATGCTCCATGACACTTGTCATCACAATGCTCCATGGCCTTTATCGTCACAATGCTCCCAGGCACTTTTCATCACGATGTTCCATGAAAACTTTCATCACATTGCTCCACGACCATTGTCATCACAATAGTCCATACCCTTGTCAACACAAAGCTGCATAATCCCTGTCATCACAATTCTCCATGACTGCTGTCACCACAATAATCCAGGACAATTTTCATAACAATGCTTCATGCCCCCAGTCATCACAGTGCTCCATGATACCTTTCATCACAATTCCTAGATGATCAGTGTCATCACAATGCCCCATGACACCTGTCATCACAAATCGCTATGACCCTTGTCATCACAATACTCGATGAACCGTGTCATCACAGTGTTCCAGGGCACATGTCATCACAATGATCCATGACGACTTTCATCACAATGCTCCAATACACCACTCATCACAATGCTCCATGGCCCCTGTTATCATATTGCTCCATGATCACTTTCATCACAATGCTCCATGACCACTGTCATCACCATTCCTCATGACACCTGTCATCTCAATGCTCCATGGCCTCTTTCATCACAATGCTCCATGAACCCAGTCATCACAATGTTCCCTGCCCTTTTCATCACAATGCTCCATGGGCCCTGTCATCACAATGCTCCATGCCCTTGTCATCAAAATGCTCCAGAACACTTGTCACCATAATGTTCCTTGCCAATGTCATCAAAATGCCCCATGACATTTGTAATCACATTGCTCCAAGACCGCTGTCATCACAATGCCCCATGACGCCTGCCATCACTAATCTCCTAGGCCTCTCTTACCAAAAACTCCATGATCCCTGTCAGCACAATGTTCCATGACACTTTTCATCAAAATGCTCCATGACCCCTGTCATCACAAAGTTCTCTGCCCACATCATCACAATGCTCCTTGTCACCTTTAATCACAATGCTCCAGAATTCTTGTCATCGCAATGTGCCTTGACCGTGTCATCACAATGCTCCATGACCCTTGTCATCACAAATCTCCATGACCCCTGTCATCACAATGATCTATAACTCCTTTCCTCTCAGTGCTCCAGTACCGTTTTCATCACAGTGCTCCATGCCATTGTCAGCACAATGCTCCTTGGACCGTGTCATCAAAATGCTCCATCCTCTTTTCATCACAATGCTCCAGATATCCTATCACTACAATGCTCCATGCCCGTGTCAACACAATGCTCCATGACCCCAGGCATCAAAATGCTTTATGAACCTTGTTACCAGAATGTTCCATGACCCCTGTCATCAATATGATCCATGACCGTTGTCATCACAATGCTGCATGATACCTTTCATCCCAATTCTCTGTGACCGCTGTCATCACAATGCTCCAGGACAATTTTCATCACAATTCTCCATGCCCCCTGTCATCACAGTGCCCCATAACCCCTGTAATCACAATGCTCCATGGACCTTGTCTTCACAGTGCTCCAAGCCTTTGTAATCACACTGCTCCATGACCCCTGTAATCACAATGCTCCATGCCCTTGTCATCACAAGGCTCCAGAACACTTGTCATTATAATGCTCCATGTCCGTTTCATCACCATGCTCCATGACACTTGTCATCACAATGCTCCATGGCCCCTCTCATTACTGTGCTCCATAATAAATTTAATCACATTTCTAGATGACCACTGCCATCACAATGCCTCATGACATTGTCATCACAATTCACCATGACCATTGTCATCACAATGCTCCATGAACCATGTCATCACAGGGTCCCTGGACACTTGTCATCAACAATGATCCATGACCACTTTCATCACAATGCTCCATGACCACTGTCATCTCAATGCTCCATGGCCTTTGTATTCACAATGCTCCATGGCCCCTGTAATCACAGTGCTCCATAACACCTTCCATCATAACGCTCCATGACGACTGTCATCTCAATGCCCCATGAGGCCTGTCATCACAATTCTCCATGGCACCTCTCATCACAATGCTCCATGACACTTGTCATCACATTGCTCCATAACACCTGTCATCACAGTGTTCCCTGCCCATGTCATCACAATGCTCCATGTCCCCTATAATCACAATGCTCCATGCCTTTTTCCTCACAATGCTGCAGAATTCTTTTCAACACAATGTTCCATGACCGTGGCATCACAATGCTACATGACCCTGCTCATCACAATTCTCCATGACCTTTGTCATCACAATGCTCTATGTCACTTTTCATCACAATTCTCAATGACCACTTTAATCACTATGATCGCTGACAATTTTTATCACATTTCTCTATTGTCATTACAATTCCCCATGGCCCCTTTCTTCACAATGCTCCATGATGCCTGTTATCAAAATGCTCCATGGAGTTTGTTATCACAATGCTCCAGGACCAGTTTCATCACAATACTCCATCCCCCTTGTCATCACAGTGCACAATGAAACCTTTCATTACAATGCTCCATGACACTTGTTATCACAATGCTCCATGGCCTTTATCGTCACAATGCTCCCAGGCACTTTTCATCACGATGTTCCATGAAAACTTTCATCACATTGCTCCACGACCATTGTCATCACAATAGTCCATACCCTTGTCAACACAAAGCTGCATAATCCCTGTCATCACAATTCTCCATGACTGCTGTCACCACAATAATCCAGGACAATTTTCATAACAATGCTTCATGCCCCCAGTCATCACAGTGCTCCATGATACCTTTCATCACAATTCCTAGATGATCAGTGTCATCACAATGCCCCATGACACCTGTCATCACAAATCGCTATGACCCTTGTCATCACAATACTCGATGAACCGTGTCATCACAGTGTTCCAGGGCACATGTCATCACAATGATCCATGACGACTTTCATCACAATGCTCCAATACACCACTCATCACAATGCTCCATGGCCCCTGTTATCATATTGCTCCATGATCACTTTCATCACAATGCTCCATGACCACTGTCATCACCATTCCTCATGACACCTGTCATCTCAATGCTCCATGGCCTCTTTCATCACAATGCTCCATGAACCCAGTCATCACAATGTTCCCTGCCCTTTTCATCACAATGCTCCATGGGCCCTGTCATCACAATGCTCCATGCCCTTGTCATCAAAATGCTCCAGAACACTTGTCACCATAATGTTCCTTGCCAATGTCATCAAAATGCCCCATGACATTTGTAATCACATTGCTCCAAGACCGCTGTCATCACAATGCCCCATGACGCCTGCCATCACTAATCTCCTAGGCCTCTCTTACCAAAAACTCCATGATCCCTGTCAGCACAATGTTCCATGACACTTTTCATCAAAATGCTCCATGACCCCTGTCATCACAAAGTTCTCTGCCCACATCATCACAATGCTCCTTGTCACCTTTAATCACAATGCTCCAGAATTCTTGTCATCGCAATGTGCCTTGACCGTGTCATCACAATGCTCCATGACCCTTGTCATCACAAATCTCCATGACCCCTGTCATCACAATGATCTATAACTCCTTTCCTCTCAGTGCTCCAGTACCGTTTTCATCACAGTGCTCCATGCCATTGTCAGCACAATGCTCCTTGGACCGTGTCATCAAAATGCTCCATCCTCTTTTCATCACAATGCTCCAGATATCCTATCACTACAATGCTCCATGCCCGTGTCAACACAATGCTCCATGACCCCAGGCATCAAAATGCTTTATGAACCTTGTTACCAGAATGTTCCATGACCCCTGTCATCAATATGATCCATGACCGTTGTCATCACAATGCTGCATGATACCTTTCATCCCAATTCTCTGTGACCACTGTCATCACAATGCTCCAGGACAATTTTCATCACAATTCTCCATGCCCCCTGTCATCACAGTGCCCCATAACCCCTGTAATCACAATGCTCCATGGACCTTGTCTTCACAGTGGTCCAAGCCTTTGTAATCACACTGCTCCATGACCCCTGTAATCACAATGCTCCATGCCCTTGTCATCACAAGGCTCCAGAACACTTGTCATTATAATGCTCCATGTCCGTTTCATCACCATGCTCCATGACACTTGTCATCACAATGCTCCATGGCCCCTCTCATTACTGTGCTCCATAATAAATTTAATCACATTTCTAGATGACCACTGCCATCACAATGCCTCATGACATTGTCATCACAATTCACCATGACCATTGTCATCACAATGCTCCATGAACCATGTCATCACAGGGTCCCTGGACACTTGTCATCAACAATGATCCATGACCACTTTCATCACAATGCTCCATGACCACTGTCATCTCAATGCTCCATGGCCTTTGTATTCACAATGCTCCATGGCCCCTGTAATCACAGTGCTCCATAACACCTTTCATCATAACGCTCCATGACAACTGTCATCTCAATGCCCCATGAGGCCTGTCATCACAGTTCTCCAAGGCACCTCTCATCACAATGCCCCATGACACTTGTCATCACATTGCTCCATAACACCTGTCATCACAGTGTTCCCTGCCCATGTCATCACAATGCTCCATGTCCCCTATAATCACAATGCTCCATGCCTTTTTCCTCACAATGCTCCAGAATTCTTTTCAACACAATGTTCCATGACCGTGGCATCACAATGCTACATGACCCTGCTCATCACAATTCTCCATGACCTTTGTCATCACAATGCTCTATGTCACTTTTCATCACAATTCTCAATGACCACTTTAATCACTATGATCGCTGACAATTTTTATCACATTTCTCTATTGTCATTACAATTCCCCATGGCCCCTTTCTTCACAATGCTCCATGATGCCTGTTATCACAATGCTCCAGGACCAGTTTCATCACAATACTCCATCCCCCTTGTCATCACAGTGCACAATGAAACCTTTCATTACAATGCTCCATGACACTTGTCATCACAATGCTCCATGGCCTTTATCGTCACAATGCTCCCAGGCACTTTTCATCACGATGTTCCATGAAAACTTTCATCACATTGCTCCACGACCATTGTCATCACAATAGTCCATACCCTTGTCAACACAAAGCTGCATAATCCCTGTCATCACAATTCTCCATGACTGCTGTCACCACAATAATCCAGGACAATTTTCATAACAATGCTTCATGCCCCCAGTCATCACAGTGCTCCATGATACCTTTCATCACAATTCCTAGATGATCAGTGTCATCACAATGCCCCATGACACCTGTCATCACAAATCGCTATGACCCTTGTCATCACAATACTCGATGAACCGTGTCATCACAGTGTTCCAGGGCACATGTCATCACAATGATCCATGACGACTTTCATCACAATGCTCCAATACACCACTCATCACAATGCTCCATGGCCCCTGTTATCATATTGCTCCATGATCACTTTCATCACAATGCTCCATGACCACTGTCATCACCATTCCTCATGACGCCTGTCATCTCAATGCTCCATGGCCTCTTTCATCACAATGCTCCATGAACCCAGTCATCACAATGTTCCCTGCCCTTTTCATCACAATGCTCCATGGGCCCTGTCATCACAATGCTCCATGCCCTTGTCATCAAAATGCTCCAGAACACTTGTCACCATAATGTTCCTTGCCAATGTCATCAAAATGCCCCATGACATTTGTAATCACATTGCTCCAAGACCGCTGTCATCACAATGCCCCATGACGCCTGCCATCACTAATCTCCTAGGCCTCTCTTACCAAAAACTCCATGATCCCTGTCAGCACAATGTTCCATGACACTTTTCATCAAAATGCTCCATGACCCCTGTCATCACAAAGTTCTCTGCCCACATCATCACAATGCTCCTTGTCACCTTTAATCACAATGCTCCAGAATTCTTGTCATCGCAATGTGCCTTGACCGTGTCATCACAATGCTCCATGACCCTTGTCATCACAAATCTCCATGACCCCTGTCATCACAATGATCTATAACTCCTTTCCTCTCAGTGCTCCAGTACCGTTTTCATCACAGTGCTCCATGCCATTGTCAGCACAATGCTCCTTGGACCGTGTCATCAAAATGCTCCATCCTCTTTTCATCACAATGCTCCAGATATCCTATCACTACAATGCTCCATGCCCGTGTCAACACAATGCTCCATGACCCCAGGCATCAAAATGCTTTATGAACCTTGTTACCAGAATGTTCCATGACCCCTGTCATCAATATGATCCATGACCGTTGTCATCACAATGCTGCATGATACCTTTCATCCCAATTCTCTGTGAGCGCTGTCATCACAATGCTCCAGGACAATTTTCATCACAATTCTCCATGCCCCCTGTCATCACAGTGCCCCATAACCCCTGTAATCACAATGCTCCATGGACCTTGTCTTCACAGTGCTCCAAGCCTTTGTAATCACACTGCTCCATGACCCCTGTAATCACAATGCTTCATGCCCTTGTCATCACAAGGCTCCAGAACACTTGTCATTATAATGCTCAATGTCCGTTTCATCACCATGCTCCATGACACTTGTCATCACAATGCTCCATGGTCCCTCTCATTACTGTGCTCCATAATAAATTTAATCACATTTCTAGATGACCACTGCCATCACAATGCCTCATGACATTGTCATCACAATTCACCATGACCATTGTCATCACAATGCTCCATGAACCATGTCATCACAGGGTCCCTGGACACTTGTCATCAACAATGATCCATGACCACTTTCATCACAATGCTCCATGACCACTGTCATCTCAATGCTCCATGGCCTTTGTATTCACAATGCTCCATGGCCCCTGTAATCACAGTGCTCCATAACACCTTCCATCATAACGCTCCATGACGACTGTCATCTCAATGCCCCATGAGGCCTGTCATCACAATTCTCCATGGCACCTCTCATCACAATGCCCCATGACACTTGTCATCACATTGCTCCATAACACCTGTCATCACAGTGTTCCCTGCCCATGTCATCACAATGCTCCATGTCCCCTATAATCACAATGCTCCATGCCTTTTTCCTCACAATGCTCCAGAATTCTTTTCAACACAATGTTCCATGACCGTGGCATCACAATGCTACATGACCCTGCTCATCACAATTCTCCATGACCTTTGTCATCACAATGCTCTATGTCGCTTTTCATCACAATTCTCAATGACCACTTTAATCACTATGATCGCTGACAATTTTTATCACATTTCTCTATTGTCATTACAATTCCCCATGGCCCCTTTCTTCACAATGCTCCATGATGCCTGTTATCAAAATGCTCCAGGACCAGTTTCATCACAATACTCCATCCCCCTTGTCATCACAGTGCACAATGAAACCTTTCATTACAATGCTCCATGACACTTGTCATCACAATGCTCCATGGCCTTTATCGTCACAATGCTCCCAGGCACTTTTCATCACGATGTTCCATGAAAATTTTCATCACATTGCTCCACGACCATTGTCATCACAATAGTCCATACCCTTGTCAACACAAAGCTGCATAATCCCTGTCATCACAATTCTCCATGACTGCTGTCACCACAATAATCCAGGACAATTTTCATAACAATGCTTCATGCCCCCAGTCATCACAGTGCTCCATGATACCTTTCATCACAATTCCTAGATGATCAGTGTCATCACAATGCCCCATGACACCTGTCATCACAAATCGCTATGACCCTTGTCATCACAATACTCGATGAACCGTGTCATCACAGTGTTCCAGGGCACATGTCATCACAATGATCCATGACGACTTTCATCACAATGCTCCAATACACCACTCATCACAATGCTCCATGGCCCCTGTTATCATATTGCTCCATGATCACTTTCATCACAATGCTCCATGACCACTGTCATCACCATTCCTCATGACGCCTGTCATCTCAATGCTCCATGGCCTCTTTCATCACAATGCTCCATGAACCCAGTCATCACAATGTTCCCTGCCCTTTTCATCACAATGCTCCATGGGCCCTGTCATCACAATGCTCCATGCCCTTGTCATCAAAATGCTCCAGAACACTTGTCACCATAATGTTCCTTGCCAATGTCATCAAAATGCCCCATGACATTTGTAATCACATTGCTCCAAGACCGCTGTCATCACAATGCCCCATGACGCCTGCCATCACTAATCTCCTAGGCCTCTCTTACCAAAAACTCCATGATCCCTGTCAGCACAATGTTCCATGACACTTTTCATCAAAATGCTCCATGACCCCTGTCATCACAAAGTTCTCTGCCCACATCATCACAATGCTCCTTGTCACCTTTAATCACAATGCTCCAGAATTCTTGTCATCGCAATGTGCCTTGACCGTGTCATCACAATGCTCCATGACCCTTGTCATCACAAATCTCCATGACCCCTGTCATCACAATGATCTATAACTCCTTTCCTCTCAGTGCTCCAGTACCATTTTCATCACAGTGCTCCATGCCATTGTCAGCACAATGCTCCTTGGACCGTGTCATCATAATGCTCCATCCTCTTTTCATCACAATGCTCCAGATATCCTATCACTACAATGCTCCATGCCCGTGTCAACACAATGCTCCATGACCCCAGGCATCAAAATGCTTTATGAACCTTGTTACCAGAATGTTCCATGACCCCTGTCATCAATATGATCCATGACCGTTGTCATCACAATGCTGCATGATACCTTTCATCCCAATTCTCTGTGACCGCTGTCATCACAATGCTCCAGGACAATTTTCATCACAATTCTCCATGCCCCCTGTCATCACAGTGCCCCATAACCCCTGTAATCACAATGCTCCATGGACCTTGTCATCACAGTGCTCCAAGCCTTTGTAATCACACTGCTCCATGACCCCTGTAATCACAATGCTCCATGCCCTTGTCATCACAAGGCTCCAGAACACTTGTCATTATAATGCTCCATGTCCGTTTCATCACCATGCTCCATGACACTTGTCATCACAATGCTCCATGGCCCCTCTCATTACTGTGCTCCATAATAAATTTAATCACATTTCTAGATGACCACTGCCATCACAATGCCTCATGACATTGTCATCACAATTCACCATGACCATTGTCATCACAATGCTCCATGAACCATGTCATCACAGGGTCCCTGGACACTTGTCATCAACAATGATCCATGACCACTTTCATCACAATGCTCCATGACCACTGTCATCTCAATGCTCCATGGCCTTTGTATTCACAATGCTCCATGGCCCCTGTAATCACAGTGCTCCATAACACCTTTCATCATAACGCTCCATGACGACTGTCATCTCAATGCCCCATGAGGCCTGTCATCACAGTTCTCCAAGGCACCTCTCATCACAATGCCCCATGACACTTGACATCACATTGCTCCATAACACCTGTCATCACAGTGTTCCCTGCCCATGTCATCACAATGCTCCATGTCCCCTATAATCACAATGCTCCATGCCTTTTTCCTCACAATGCTCCAGAATTCTTTTCAACACAATGTTCCATGACCGTGGCATCACAATGCTACATGACCCTGCTCATCACAATTCTCCATGACCTTTGTCATCACAATGCTCTATGTCACTTTTCATCACAATTCTCAATGACCACTTTAATCACTATGATCGCTGACAATTTTTATCACATTTCTCTATTGTCATTACAATTCCCCATGGCCCCTTTCTTCACAATGCTCCATGATGCCTGTTATCAAAATGCTCCAGGACCAGTTTCATCACAATACTCCATCCCCCTTGTCATCACAGTGCACAATGAAACCTTTCATTACAATGCTCCATGACACTTGTCATCACAATGCTCCATGGCCTTTATCGTCACAATGCTCCCAGGCACTTTTCATCACGATGTTCCATGAAAATTTTCATCACATTGCTCCACGACCATTGTCATCACAATAGTCCATACCCTTGTCAACACAAAGCTGCATAATCCCTGTCATCACAATTCTCCATGACTGCTGTCACCACAATAATCCAGGACAATTTTCATAACAATGCTTCATGCCCCCAGTCATCACAGTGCTCCATGATACCTTTCATCACAATTCCTAGATGATCAGTGTCATCACAATGCCCCATGACACCTGTCATCACAAATCGCTATGACCCTTGTCATCACAATACTCGATGAACCGTGTCATCACAGTGTTCCAGGGCACATGTCATCACAATGATCCATGACGACTTTCATCACAATGCTCCAATACACCACTCATCACAATGCTCCATGGCCCCTGTTATCATATTGCTCCATGATCACTTTCATCACAATGCTCCATGACCACTGTCATCACCATTCCTCATGACGCCTGTCATCTCAATGCTCCATGGCCTCTTTCATCACAATGCTCCATGAACCCAGTCATCACAATGTTCCCTGTCCTTTTCATCACAATGCTCCATGGGCCCTGTCATCACAATGCTCCATGCCCTTGTCATCAAAATGCTCCAGAACACTTGTCACCATAATGTTCCTTGCCAATGTCATCAAAATGCCCCATGACATTTGTAATCACATTGCTCCAAGACCGCTGTCATCACAATGCCCCATGACGCCTGCCATCACTAATCTCCTAGGCCTCTCTTACCAAAAACTCCATGATCCCTGTCAGCACAATGTTCCATGACACTTTTCATCAAAATGCTCCATGACCCCTGTCATCACAAAGTTCTCTGCCCACATCATCACAATGCTCCTTGTCACCTTTAATCACAATGCTCCAGAATTCTTGTCATCGCAATGTGCCTTGACCGTGTCATCACAATGCTCCATGACCCTTGTCATCACAAATCTCCATGACCCCTGTCATCACAATGATCTATAACTCCTTTCCTCTCAGTGCTCCAGTACCGTTTTCATCACAGTGCTCCATGCCATTGTCAGCACAATGCTCCTTGGACCGTGTCATCAAAATGCTCCATCTTCTTTTCATCACAATGCTCCAGATATCCTATCACTACAATGCTCCATGCCCGTGTCAACACAATGCTCCATGACCCCAGGCATCAAAATGCTTTATGAACCTTGTTATCAGAATGTTCCATGAGCCCTGTCATCAATATGATCCATGACCGTTGTCATCACAATGCTGCATGATAACTTTCATCCCAATTCTCTGTGACCGCTGTCATCACAATGCTCCAGGACAATTTTCATCACAATTCTCCATGCCCCCTGTCATCACAGTGCCCCATAACCCCTGTAATCACAATGCTCCATGGACCTTGTCATCACAGTGCTCCAAGCCTTTGTAACCACACTGCTCCATGACCCCTGTAATCACAATGCTCCATGCCCTTGTCATCACAAGGCTCCAGAACACTTGTCATTATAATGCTCCATGTCCGTTTCATCACCATGCTCCATGACACTTGTCATCACAATGCTCCATGGCCCCTCTCATTACTGTGCTCCATAATAAATTTAATCACATTTCTAGATGACCACTGCCATCACAATGCCTCATGACATTGTCATCACAATTCACCATGACCATTGTCATCACAATGCTCCATGAACCATGTCATCACAGGGTCCCTGGACACTTGTCAACAACAATGATCCATGACCACTTTCATCACAATGCTCCATGACCACTGTCATCTCAATGCTCCATGGCCTTTGTATTCACAATGCTCCATGGCCCCTGTAATCACAGTGCTCCATAACACCTTCCATCATAACGCTCCATGACGACTGTCATCTCAATGCCCCATGAGGCCTGTCATCACAATTCTCCATGGCACCTCTCATCACAATGCTCCATGACACTTGTCATCACATTGCTCCATAACACCTGTCATCACAGTGTTCCCTGCCCATGTCATCACAATGCTCCATGTCCCCTATAATCACAATGCTCCATGCCTTTTTCCTCACAATGCTGCAGAATTCTTTTCAACACAATGTTCCATGACCGTGGCATCACAATCCTACATGACCCTGCTCATCACAATTCTCCATGACCTTTGTCATCACAATGCTCTATGTCACTTTTCATCACAATTCTCAATGACCACTTTAATCACTATGATCGCTGACAATTTTTATCACATTTCTCTATTGTCATTACAATTCCCCATGGCCCCTTTCTTCACAATGCTCCATGATGCCTGTTATCAAAATGCTCCAGGACCAGTTTCATCACAATACTCCATCCCCCTTGTCATCACAGTGCACAATGAAACCTTTCATTACAATGCTCCATGACACTTGTCATCACAATGCTCCATGGCCTTTATCGTCACAATGCTCCCAGGCACTTTTCATCACGATGTTCCATGAAAATTTTCATCACATTGCTCCACGACCATTGTCATCACAATAGTCCATACCCTTGTCAACACAAAGCTGCATAATCCCTGTCATCACAATTCTCCATGACTGCTGTCACCACAATAATCCAGGACAATTTTCATAACAATGCTTCATGCCCCCAGTCATCACAGTGCTCCATGATACCTTTCATCACAATTCCTAGATGATCAGTGTCATCACAATGCCCCATGACACCTGTCATCACAAATCGCTATGACCCTTGTCATCACAATACTCGATGAACCGTGTCATCACAGTGTTCCAGGGCACATGTCATCACAATGATCCATGACGACTTTCATCACAATGCTCCAATACACCACTCATCACAATGCTCCATGGCCCCTGTTATCATATTGCTCCATGATCACTTTCATCACAATGCTCCATGACCACTGTCATCACCATTCCTCATGACGCCTGTCATCTCAATGCTCCATGGCCTCTTTCATCACAATGCTCCATGAACCCAGTCATCACAATGTTCCCTGCCCTTTTCATCACAATGCTCCATGGGCCCTGTCATCACAATGCTCCATGCCCTTGTCATCAAAATGCTCCAGAACACTTGTCACCATAATGTTCCTTGCCAATGTCATCAAAATGCCCCATGACATTTGTAATCACATTGCTCCAAGACCGCTGTCATCACAATGCCCCATGACGTCTGCCATCACTAATCTCCTAGGCCTCTCTTACCAAAAACTCCATGATCCCTGTCAGCACAATGTTCCATGACACTTTTCATCAAAATGCTCCATGACCCCTGTCATCACAAAGTTCTCTGCCCACATCATCACAATGCTCCTTGTCACCTTTAATCACAATGCTCCAGAATTCTTGTCATCGCAATGTGCCTTGACCGTGTCATCACAATGCTCCATGACCCTTGTCATCACAAATCTCCATGACCCCTGTCATCACAATGATCTATAACTCCTTTCCTCTCAGTGCTCCAGTACCATTTTCATCACAGTGCTCCATGCCATTGTCAGCACAATGCTCCTTGGACCGTGTCATCATAATGCTCCATCCTCTTTTCATCACAATGCTCCAGATATCCTATCACTACAATGCTCCATGCCCGTGTCAACACAATGCTCCATGACCCCAGGCATCAAAATGCTTTATGAACCTTGTTACCAGAATGTTCCATGACCCCTGTCATCAATATGATCCATGACCGTTGTCATCACAATGCTGCATGATACCTTTCATCCCAATTCTCTGTGACCGCTGTCATCACAATGCTCCAGGACAATTTTCATCACAATTCTCCATGCCCCCTGTCATCACAGTGCCCCATAACCCCTGTAATCACAATGCTCCATGGACCTTGTCATCACAGTGCTCCAAGCCTTTGTAATCACACTGCTCCATGACCCCTGTAATCACAATGCTCCATGCCCTTGTCATCACAAGGCTCCAGAACACTTGTCATTATAATGCTCCATGTCCGTTTCATCACCATGCTCCATGACACTTGTCATCACAATGCTCCATGGCCCCTCTCATTACTGTGCTCCATAATAAATTTAATCACATTTCTAGATGACCACTGCCATCACAATGCCTCATGACATTGTCATCACAATTCACCATGACCATTGTCATCACAATGCTCCATGAACCATGTCATCACAGGGTCCCTGGACACTTGTCATCAACAATGATCCATGACCACTTTCATCACAATGCTCCATGACCACTGTCATCTCAATGCTCCATGGCCTTTGTATTCACAATGCTCCATGGCCCCTGTAATCACAGTGCTCCATAACACCTTTCATCATAACGCTCCATGACGACTGTCATCTCAATGCCCCATGAGGCCTGTCATCACAGTTCTCCAAGGCACCTCTCATCACAATGCCCCATGACACTTGACATCACATTGCTCCATAACACCTGTCATCACAGTGTTCCCTGCCCATGTCATCACAATGCTCCATGTCCCCTATAATCACAATGCTCCATGCCTTTTTCCTCACAATGCTCCAGAATTCTTTTCAACACAATGTTCCATGACCGTGGCATCACAATGCTACATGACCCTGCTCATCACAATTCTCCATGACCTTTGTCATCACAATGCTCTATGTCACTTTTCATCACAATTCTCAATGACCACTTTAATCACTATGATCGCTGACAATTTTTATCACATTTCTCTATTGTCATTACAATTCCCCATGGCCCCTTTCTTCACAATGCTCCATGATGCCTGTTATCAAAATGCTCCAGGACCAGTTTCATCACAATACTCCATCCCCCTTGTCATCACAGTGCACAATGAAACCTTTCATTACAATGCTCCATGACACTTGTCATCACAATGCTCCATGGCCTTTATCGTCACAATGCTCCCAGGCACTTTTCATCACGATGTTCCATGAAAATTTTCATCACATTGCTCCACGACCATTGTCATCACAATAGTCCATACCCTTGTCAACACAAAGCTGCATAATCCCTGTCATCACAATTCTCCATGACTGCTGTCACCACAATAATCCAGGACAATTTTCATAACAATGCTTCATGCCCCCAGTCATCACAGTGCTCCATGATACCTTTCATCACAATTCCTAGATGATCAGTGTCATCACAATGCCCCATGACACCTGTCATCACAAATCGCTATGACCCTTGTCATCACAATACTCGATGAACCGTGTCATCACAGTGTTCCAGGGCACATGTCATCACAATGATCCATGACGACTTTCATCACAATGCTCCAATACACCACTCATCACAATGCTCCATGGCCCCTGTTATCATATTGCTCCATGATCACTTTCATCACAATGCTCCATGACCACTGTCATCACCATTCCTCATGACGCCTGTCATCTCAATGCTCCATGGCCTCTTTCATCACAATGCTCCATGAACCCAGTCATCACAATGTTCCCTGCCCTTTTCATCACAATGCTCCATGGGCCCTGTCATCACAATGCTCCATGCCCTTGTCATCAAAATGCTCCAGAACACTTGTCACCATAATGTTCCTTGCCAATGTCATCAAAATGCCCCATGACATTTGTAATCACATTGCTACAAGACCGCTGTCATCACAATGCCCCATGACGCCTGCCATCACTAATCTCCTAGGCCTCTCTTACCAAAAACTCCATGATCCCTGTCAGCACAATGTTCCATGACACTTTTCATCAAAATGCTCCATGACCCCTGTCATCACAAAGTTCTCTGCCCACATCATCACAATGCTCCTTGTCACCTTTAATCACAATGCTCCAGAATTCTTGTCATCGCAATGTGCCTTGACCGTGTCATCACAATGCTCCATGACCCTTGTCATCACAAATCTCCATGACCCCTGTCATCACAATGATCTATAACTCCTTTCCTCTCAGTGCTCCAGTACCATTTTCATCACAGTGCTCCATGCCATTGTCAGCACAATGCTCCTTGGACCGTGTCATCAAAATGCTCCATCCTCTTTTCATCACAATGCTCCAGATATCCTATCACTACAATGCTCCATGCCCGTGTCAACACAATGCTCCATGACCCCAGGCATCAAAATGCTTTATGAACCTTGTTACCAGAATGTTCCATGACCCCTGTCATCAATATGATCCATGACCGTTGTCATCACAATGCTGCATGATACCTTTCATCCCAATTCTCTGTGACCGCTGTCATCACAATGCTCCAGGACAATTTTCATCACAATTCTCCATGCCCCCTGTCATCACAGTGCCCCATAATCCCTGTAATCACAATGCTCCATGGACCTTGTCTTCACAGTGCTCCAAGCCTTTGTAATCACACTGCTCCATGACCCCTGTAATCACAATGCTTCATGCCCTTGTCATCACAAGGCTCCAGAACACTTGTCATTATAATGCTCCATGTCCGTTTCATCACCATGCTCCATGACACTTGTCATCACAATGCTCCATGGCCCCTCTCATTACTGTGCTCCATAATAAATTTAATCACATTTCTAGATGACCACTGCCATCACAATGCCTCATGACATTGTCATCACAATTCACCATGACCATTGTCATCACAATGCTCCATGAACCATGTCATCACAGGGTCCCTGGACACTTGTCATCAACAATGATCCATGACCACTTTCATCACAATGCTCCATGACCACTGTCATCTCAATGCTCCATGGCCTTTGTATTCACAATGCTCCATGGCCCCTGTAATCACAGTGCTCCATAACACCTTCCATCATAACGCTCCATGACGACTGTCATCTGAATGCCCCATGAGGCCTGTCATCACAATTCTCCATGGCACCTCTCATCACAATGCTCCATGACACTTGTCATCACATTGCTCCATAACACCTGTCATCACAGTGTTCCCTGCCCATGTCATCACAATGCTCCATGTCCCCTATAATCACAATGCTCCATGCCTTTTTCCTCACAATGCTCCAGAATTCTTTTCAACACAATGTTCCATGACCGTGGCATCACAATGCTACATGACCCTGCTCATCACAATTCTCCATGACCTTTGTCATCACAATGCTCTATGTCGCTTTTCATCACAATTCTCAATGACCACTTTAATCACTATGATCGCTGACAATTTTTATCACATTTCTCTATTGTCATTACAATTCCCCATGGCCCCTTTCTTCACAATGCTCCATGATGCCTGTTATCAAAATGCTCCATGGAGTTTGTTATCACAATGCTCCAGGACCAGTTTCATCACAATACTCCATCCCCCTTGTCATCACAGTGCACAATGAAACCTTTCATTACAATGCTCCATGACACTTGTCATCACAATGCTCCATGGCCTTTATCGTCACAATGCTCCCAGGCACTTTTCATCACGATGTTCCATGAAAACTTTCATCACATTGCTCCACGACCATTGTCATCACAATAGTCCATACCCTTGTCAACACAAAGCTGCATAATCCCTGTCATCACAATTCTCCATGACTGCTGTCACCACAATAATCCAGGACAATTTTCATAACAATGCTTCATGCCCCCAGTCATCACAGTGCTCCATGATACCTTTCATCACAATTCCTAGATGATCAGTGTCATCAAAATGCCCCATGACACCTGTCATCACAAATCGCTATGACCCTTGTCATCACAATACTCGATGAACCGTGTCATCACAGTGTTCCAGGGCACATGTCATCACAATGATCCATGACGACTTTCATCACAATGCTCCAATACACCACTCATCACAATGCTCCATGGCCCCTGTTATCATATTGCTCCATGATCACTTTCATCACAATGCTCCATGACCACTGTCATCACCATTCCTCATGACGCCTGTCATCTCAATGCTCCATGGCCTCTTTCATCACAATGCTCCATGAACCCAGTCATCACAATGTTCCCTGCCCTTTTCATCACAATGCTCCATGGGCCCTGTCATCACAATGCTCCATGCCCTTGTCATCAAAATGCTCCAGAACACTTGTCACCATAATGTTCCTTGCCAATGTCATCAAAATGCCCCATGACATTTGTAATCACATTGCTCCAAGACCGCTGTCATCACAATGCCCCATGACGCCTGCCATCACTAATCTCCTAGGCCTCTCTTACCAAAAACTCCATGATCCCTGTCAGCACAATGTTCCATGACACTTTTCATCAAAATGCTCCATGACCCCTGTCATCACAAAGTTCTCTGCCCACATCATCACAATGCTCCTTGTCACCTTTAATCACAATGCTCCAGAATTCTTGTCATCGCAATGTGCCTTGACCGTGTCATCACAATGCTCCATGACCCTTGTCATCACAAATCTCCATGACCCCTGTCATCACAATGATCTATAACTCCTTTCCTCTCAGTGCTCCAGTACCGTTTTCATCACAGTGCTCCATGCCATTGTCAGCACAATGCTCCTTGGACCGTGTCATCAAAATGCTCCATCCTCTTTTCATCACAATGCTCCAGATATCCTATCACTACAATGCTCCATGCCCGTGTCAACACAATGCTCCATGACCCCAGGCATCAAAATGCTTTATGAACCTTGTTACCAGAATGTTCCATGACCCCTGTCATCAATATGATCCATGACCGTTGTCATCACAATGCTGCATGATACCTTTCATCCCAATTCTCTGTGAGCGCTGTCATCACAATGCTCCAGGACAATTTTCATCACAATTCTCCATGCCCCCTGTCATCACAGTGCCCCATAACCCCTGTAATCACAATGCTCCATGGACCTTGTCTTCACAGTGCTCCAAGCCTTTGTAATCACACTGCTCCATGACCCCTGTAATCACAATGCTTCATGCCCTTGTCATCACAAGGCTCCAGAACACTTGTCATTATAATGCTCCATGTCCGTTTCATCACCATGCTCCATGACACTTGTCATCACAATGCTCCATGGCCCCTCTCATTACTGTGCTCCATAATAAATTTAATCACATTTCTAGATGACCACTGCCATCACAATGCCTCATGACATTGTCATCACAATTCACCATGACCATTGTCATCACAATGCTCCATGAACCATGTCATCACAGGGTCCCTGGACACTTGTCATCAACAATGATCCATGACCACTTTCATCACAATGCTCCATGACCACTGTCATCTCAATGCTCCATGGCCTTTGTATTCACAATGCTCCATGGCCCCTGTAATCACAGTGCTCCATAACACCTTCCATCATAACGCTCCATGACGACTGTCATCTCAATGCCCCATGAGGCCTGTCATCACAATTCTCCATGGCACCTCTCATCACAATGCCCCATGACACTTGTCATCACATTGCTCCATAACACCTGTCATCACAGTGTTCCCTGCCCATGTCATCACAATGCTCCATGTCCCCTATAATCACAATGCTCCGTGCCTTTTTCCTCACAATGCTCCAGAATTCTTTTCAACACAATGTTCCATGACCGTGGCATCACAATGCTACATGACCCTGCTCATCACAATTCTCCATGACCTTTGTCATCACAATGCTCTATGTCGCTTTTCATCACAATTCTCAATGACCACTTTAATCACTATGATCGCTGACAATTTTTATCACATTTCCCTATTGTCATTACAATTCCCCATGGCCCCTTTCTTCACAATGCTCCATGATGCCTGTTATCAAAATGCTCCATGGAGTTTGTTATCACAATGCTCCAGGACCAGTTTCATCACAATACTCCATCCCCCTTGTCATCACAGTGCACAATGAAACGTTTCATTACAATGCTCCATGACACTTGTCATCACAATGCTCCATGGCCTTTATCGTCACAATGCTCCCAGGCACTTTTCATCACGATGTTCCATGAAAACTTTCATCACATTGCTCCACGACCATTGTCATCACAATAGTCCATACCCTTGTCAACACAAAGCTGCATAATCCCTGTCATCACAATTCTCCATGACTGCTGTCACCACAATAATCCAGGACAATTTTCATAACAATGCTTCATGCCCCCAGTCATCACAGTGCTCCATGATACCTTTCATCACAATTCCTAGATGATCAATGTCATCACAATGCCCCATGACACCTGTCATCACAATTCGCTATGACCCTTGTCATCACAATACTCGATGAACCGTGTCATCACAGTGTTCCAGGGCACATGTCATCACAATGATCCATGACGACTTTCATCACAATGCTCCAATACACCACTCATCACAATGCTCCATGGCCCCTGTTATCATATTGCTCCATGATCACTTTCATCACAATGCTCCATGACCACTGTCATCACCATTCCTCATGACGCCTGTCATCTCAATGCTCCATGGCCTCTTTCATCACAATGCTCCATGAACCCAGTCATCACAATATTCCCTGCCCTTTTCATCACAATGCTCCATGGGCCCTGTCATCACAATGCTCCATGCCCTTGTCATCAAAATGCTCCAGAACACTTGTCACCATAATATTCCTTGCCAATGTCATCAAAATGCTCCATGACATTTGTAATCACATTGCTCCAAGACCGCTGTCATCACAATGCCCCATGACGCCTGCCATCACTAAACTCCTAGGCCTCTCTTACCAAAAACTCCATGATCCCTGTCAGCACAATGTTCCATGACACTTTTCATCAAAATGCTCCATGACCCCTGTCATCACAAAGTTCTCTGCCCACATCATCACAATGCTCCTTGTCACCTTTAATCACAATGCTCCAGAATTCTTGTCATCGCAATGTTCCTTGACCGTGTCATCACAATGCTCCATGACCCTTGTCATCACAAATCTCCATGACCCCTGTCATCACAATGATCTATAACTCCTTTCCTCTCAGTGCTCCAGTACCGTTTTCATCACAGTGCTCCATGCCATTGTCAGCACAATGCTCCTTGGACCGTGTCATCAAAATGCTCCATCCTCTTTTCATCACAATGCTCCAGATATCCTATCACTACAATGCTCCATGCCCGTGTCAACACAATGCTCCATGACCCCAGGCATCAAAATGCTTTATGAACCTTGTTACCAGAATGTTCCATGACCCCTGTCATCAATATGATCCATGACCGTTGTCATCACAATGCTGCATGATACCTTTCATCCCAATTCTCTGTGACCGCTGTCATCACAATGCTCCAGGACAATTTTCATCACAATTCTCCATGCCCCCTGTCATCACAGTGCCCCATAACCCCTGTAATCACAATGCTCCATGGACCTTGTCTTCACAGTGCTCCAAGCCTTTGTAATCACACTGCTCCATGACCCCTGTAATGACAATGCTCCATGCCCTTGTCATCACAAGGCTCCAGAACACTTGTCATTATAATGCTCCATGTCCGTTTCATCACCATGCTCCATGACACTTGTCATCACAATGCTCCATGGCCCCTCTCATTACTGTGCTCCATAATAAATTTAATCACATTTCTAGATGACCACTGCCATCACAATGCCTCATGACATTGTCATCACAATTCACCATGACCATTGTCATCACAATGCTCCATGAACCATGTCATCACAGGGTCCCTGGACACTTGTCATCAACAATGATCCATGACCACTTTCATCACAATGCTCCATGACCACTGTCATCTCAATGCTCCATGGCCTTTGTATTCACAATGCTCCATGGCCCCTGTAATCACAGTGCTCCATAACACCTTTCATCATAACGCTCCATGACGACTGTCATCTCAATGCCCCATGAGGCCTGTCATCACAATTCTCCAAGGCACCTCTCATCACAATGCTCCATGACACTTGTCATCACATTGCTCCATAACACCTGTCATCACAGTGTTCCCTGCCCATGTCATCACAATGCTCCATGTCCCCTATAATCACAATGCTCCATGCCTTTTTCCTCACAATGCTCCAGAATTCTTTTCAACACAATGTTCCATGACCGTGGCATCACAATGCTACATGACCCTGCTCATCACAATTCTCCATGACCTTTGTCATCACAATGCTCTATGTCGCTTTTCATCACAATTCTCAATGACCACTTTAATCACTATGATCGCTGACAATTTTTATCACATTTCTCTATTGTCATTACAATTCCCCATGGCCCCTTTCTTCACAATGCTCCATGATGCCTGTTTTCAAAATGCTCCATGGAGTTTGTTATCACAATGCTCCAGGACCAGTTTCATCACAATACTCCATCCCCCTTGTCATCACAGTGCACAATGAAACCTTTCATTACAATGCTCCATGACACTTGTCATCACAATGCTCCATGGCCTTTATCGTCACAATGCTCCCAGGCACTTTTCATCACGATGTTCCATGAAAACTTTCATCACATTGCTCCACGACCATTGTCATCACAATAGTCCATACCCTTGTCAACACAAAGCTGCATAATCCCTGTCATCACAATTCTCCATGACTGCTGTCACCACAATAATCCAGGACAATTTTCATAACAATGCTTCATGCCCCCAGTCATCACAGTGCTCCATGATACCTTTCATCACAATTCCTAGATGATCAGTGTCATCACAATGCCCCATGACACCTGTCATCACAAATCGCTATGACCCTTGTCATCACAATACTCGATGAACCGTGTCATCACAGTGTTCCAGGGCACATGTCATCACAATGATCCATGACGACTTTCATCACAATGCTCCAATACACCACTCATCACAATGCTCCATGGCCCCTGTTATCATATTGCTCCATGATCACTTTCATCACAATGCTCCATGACCACTGTCATCACCATTCCTCATGACGCCTGTCATCTCAATGCTCCATGGCCTCTTTCATCACAATGCTCCATGAACCCAGTCATCACAATGTTCCCTGCCCTTTTCATCACAATGCTCCATGGGCCCTGTCATCACAATGCTCCATGCCCTTGTCATCAAAATGCTCCAGAACACTTGTCACCATAATGTTCCTTGCCAATGTCATCAAAATGCCCCATGACATTTGTAATCACATTGCTCCAAGACCGCTGTCATCACAATGCCCCATGACGCCTGCCATCACTAATCTCCTAGGCCTCTCTTACCAAAAACTCCATGATCCCTGTCAGCACAATGTTCCATGACACTTTTCATCAAAATGCTCCATGACCCCTGTCATCACAAAGTTCTCTGCCCACATCATCACAATGCTCCTTGTCACCTTTAATCACAATGCTCCAGAATTCTTGTCATCGCAATGTGCCTTGACCGTGTCATCACAATGCTCCATGACCCTTGTCATCACAAATCTCCATGACCCCTGTCATCACAATGATCTATAACTCCTTTCCTCTCAGTGCTCCAGTACCGTTTTCATCACAGTGCTCCATGCCATTGTCAGCACAATGCTCCTTGGACCGTGTCATCAAAATGCTCCATCCTCTTTTCATCACAATGCTCCAGATATCCTATCACTACAATGCTCCATGCCCGTGTCAACACAATGCTCCATGACCCCAGGCATCAAAATGCTTTATGAACCTTGTTACCAGAATGTTCCATGACCCCTGTCATCAATATGATCCATGACCGTTGTCATCACAATGCTGCATGATACCTTTCATCCCAATTCTCTGTGACCGCTGTCATCACAATGCTCCAGGACAATTTTCATCACAATTCTCCATGCCCCCTGTCATCACAGTGCCCCATAACCCCTGTAATCACAATGCTCCATGGACCTTGTCTTCACAGTGCTCCAAGCCTTTGTAATCACACTGCTCCATGACCCCTGTAATGACAATGCTCCATGCCCTTGTCATCACAAGGCTCCAGAACACTTGTCATTATAATGCTCCATGTCCGTTTCATCACCATGCTCCATGACACTTGTCATCACAATGCTCCATGGCCCCTCTCATTACTGTGCTCCATAATAAATTTAATCACATTTCTAGATGACCACTGCCATCACAATGCCTCATGACATTGTCATCACAATTCACCATGACCATTGTCATCACAATGCTCCATGAACCATGTCATCACAGGGTCCCTGGACACTTGTCATCAACAATGATCCATGACCACTTTCATCACAATGCTCCATGACCACTGTCATCTCAATGCTCCATGGCCTTTGTATTCACAATGCTCCATGGCCCCTGTAATCACAGTGCTCCATAACACCTTTCATCATAACGCTCCATGACGACTGTCATCTCAATGCCCCATGAGGCCTGTCATCACAATTCTCCAAGGCACCTCTCATCACAATGCTCCATGACACTTGTCATCACATTGCTCCATAACACCTGTCATCACAGTGTTCCCTGCCCATGTCATCACAATGCTCCATGTCCCCTATAATCACAATGCTCCATGCCTTTTTCCTCACAATGCTCCAGAATTCTTTTCAACACAATGTTCCATGACCGTGGCATCACAATGCTACATGACCCTGCTCATCACAATTCTCCATGACCTTTGTCATCACAATGCTCTATGTCGCTTTTCATCACAATTCTCAATGACCACTTTAATCACTATGATCGCTGACAATTTTTATCACATTTCTCTATTGTCATTACAATTCCCCATGGCCCCTTTCTTCACAATGCTCCATGATGCCTGTTTTCAAAATGCTCCATGGAGTTTGTTATCACAATGCTCCAGGACCAGTTTCATCACAATACTCCATCCCCCTTGTCATCACAGTGCACAATGAAACCTTTCATTACAATGCTCCATGACACTTGTCATCACAATGCTCCATGGCCTTTATCGTCACAATGCTCCCAGGCACTTTTCATCACGATGTTCCATGAAAACTTTCATCACATTGCTCCACGACCATTGTCATCACAATAGTCCATACCCTTGTCAACACAAAGCTGCATAATCCCTGTCATCACAATTCTCCATGACTGCTGTCACCACAATAATCCAGGACAATTTTCATAACAATGCTTCATGCCCCCAGTCATCACAGTGCTCCATGATACCTTTCATCACAATTCCTAGATGATCAGTGTCATCACAATGCCCCATGACACCTGTCATCACAAATCGCTATGACCCTTGTCATCACAATACTCGATGAACCGTGTCATCACAGTGTTCCAGGGCACATGTCATCACAATGATCCATGACGACTTTCATCACAATGCTCCAATACACCACTCATCACAATGCTCCATGGCCCCTGTTATCATATTGCTCCATGATCACTTTCATCACAATGCTCCATGACCACTGTCATCACCATTCCTCATGACGCCTGTCATCTCAATGCTCCATGGCCTCTTTCATCACAATGCTCCATGAACCCAGTCATCACAATGTTCCCTGCCCTTTTCATCACAATGCTCCATGGGCCCTGTCATCACAATGCTCCATGCCCTTGTCATCAAAATGCTCCAGAACACTTGTCACCATAATGTTCCTTGCCAATGTCATCAAAATGCCCCATGACATTTGTAATCACATTGCTCCAAGACCGCTGTCATCACAATGCCCCATGACGCCTGCCATCACTAATCTCCTAGGCCTCTCTTACCAAAAACTCCATGATCCCTGTCAGCACAATGTTCCATGACACTTTTCATCAAAATGCTCCATGACCCCTGTCATCACAAAGTTCTCTGCCCACATCATCACAATGCTCCTTGTCACCTTTAATCACAATGCTCCAGAATTCTTGTCATCGCAATGTGCCTTGACCGTGTCATCACAATGCTCCATGACCCTTGTCATCACAAATCTCCATGATCCCTGTCATCACAATGATCTATAACTCCTTTCCTCTCAGTGCTCCAGTACCGTTTTCATCACAGTGCTCCATGCCATTGTCAGCACAATGCTCCTTGGACCGTGTCATCAAAATGCTCCATCCTCTTTTCATCACAATGCTCCAGATATCCTATCACTACAATGCTCCATGCCCGTGTCAACACAATGCTCCATGACCCCAGGCATCAAAATGCTTTATGAACCTTGTTACCAGAATGTTCCATGACCCCTGTCATCAATATGATCCATGACCGTTGTCATCACAATGCTGCATGATACCTTTCATCCCAATTCTCTGTGACCGCTGTCATCACAATGCTCCAGGACAATTTTCATCACAATTCTCCATGCCCCCTGTCATCACAGTGCCCCATAACCCCTGTAATCACAATGCTCCATGGACCTTGTCATCACAGTGCTCCAAGCCTTTGTAATCACACTGCTCCATGACCCCTGTAATCACAATGCTCCATGCCCTTGTCATCACAAGGCTCCAGAACACTTGTCATTATAATGCTCCATGTCCGTTTCATCACCATGCTCCATGACACTTGTCATCACAATGCTCCATGGCCCCTCTCATTACTGTGCTCCATAATAAATTTAATCACATTTCTAGATGACCACTGCCATCACAATGCCTCATGACATTGTCATCACAATTCACCATGACCATTGTCATCACAATGCTCCATGAACCATGTCATCACAGGGTCCCTGGACACTTGTCATCAACAATGATCCATGACCACTTTCATCACAATGCTCCATGACCACTGTCATCTCAATGCTCCATGGCCTTTGTATTCACAATGCTCCATGGCCCCTGTAATCACAGCGCTCCATAACACCTTTCATCATAACGCTCCATGACGACTGTCATCTCAATGCCCCATGAGGCCTGTCATCACAGTTCTCCAAGGCACCTCTCATCACAATGCCCCATGACACTTGTCATCACATTGCTCCATAACACCTGTCATCACAGTGTTCCCTGCCCATGTCATCACAATGCTCCATGTCCCCTATAATCACAATGCTCCATGCCTTTTTCCTCACAATGCTCCAGAATTCTTTTCAACACAATGTTCCATGACCGTGGCATCACAATGCTACATGACCCTGCTCATCACAATTCTCCATGACCTTTGTCATCACAATGCTCTATGTCACTTTTCATCACAATTCTCAATGACCACTTTAATCACTATGATCGCTGACAATTTTTATCACATTTCTCTATTGTCATTACAATTCCCCATGGCCCCTTTCTTCACAATGCTCCATGATGCCTGTTATCAAAATGCTCCAGGACCAGTTTCATCACAATACTCCATCCCCCTTGTCATCACAGTGCACAATGAAACCTTTCATTACAATGCTCCATGACACTTGTCATCACAATGCTCCATGGCTTTTATCGTCACAATGCTCCCAGGCACTTTTCATCACGATGTTCCATGAAAACTTTCATCACATTGCTCCACGACCATTGTCATCACAATAGTCCATACCCTTGTCAACACAAAGCTGCATAATCCCTGTCATCACAATTCTCCATGACTGCTGTCACCACAATAATCCAGGACAATTTTCATAACAATGCTTCATGCCCCCAGTCATCACAGTGCTCCATGATACCTTTCATCACAATTCCTAGATGATCAGTGTCATCACAATGCCCCATGACACCTGTCATCACAAATCGCTATGACCCTTGTCATCACAATACTCGATGAACCGTGTCATCACAGTGTTCCAGGGCACATGTCATCACAATGATCCATGACGACTTTCATCACAATGCTCCAATACACCACTCATCACAATGCTCCATGGCCCCTGTTATCATATTGCTCCATGATCACTTTCATCACAATGCTCCATGACCACTGTCATCACCATTCCTCATGACGCCTGTCATCTCAATGCTCCATGGCCTCTTTCATCACAATGCTCCATGAACCCAGTCATCACAATGTTCCCTGCCCTTTTCATCACAATGCTCCATGGGCCCTGTCATCACAATGCTCCATGCCCTTGTCATCAAAATGCTCCAGAACACTTGTCACCATAATGTTCCTTGCCAATGTCATCAAAATGCCCCATGACATTTGTAATCACATTGCTCCAAGACCGCTGTCATCACAATGCCCCATGACGCCTGCCATCACTAATCTCCTAGGCCTCTCTTACCAAAAACTCCATGATCCCTGTCAGCACAATGTTCCATGACACTTTTCATCAAAATGCTCCATGACCCCTGTCATCACAAAGTTCTCTGCCCACATCATCACAATGCTCCTTGTCACCTTTAATCACAATGCTCCAGAATTCTTGTCATCGCAATGTGCCTTGACCGTGTCATCACAATGCTCCATGACCCTTGTCATCACAAATCTCCATGACCCCTGTCATCACAATGATCTATAACTCCTTTCCTCTCAGTGCTCCAGTACCGTTTTCATCACAGTGCTCCATGCCATTGTCAGCACAATGCTCCTTGGACCGTGTCATCAAAATGCTCCATCCTCTTTTCATCACAATGCTCCAGATATCCTATCACTACAATGCTCCATGCCCGTGTCAACACAATGCTCCATGACCCCAGGCATCAAAATGCTTTATGAACCTTGTTACCAGAATGTTCCATGACCCCTGTCATCAATATGATCCATGACCGTTGTCATCACAATGCTGCATGATACCTTTCATCCCAATTCTCTGTGACCGCTGTCATCACAATGCTCCAGGACAATTTTCATCACAATTCTCCATGCCCCCTGTCATCACAGTGCCCCATAACCCCTGTAATCACAATGCTCCATGGACCTTGTCTTCACAGTGCTCCAAGCCTTTGTAATCACACTGCTCCATGACCCCTGTAATCACAATGCTTCATGCCCTTGTCATCACAAGGCTCCAGAACACTTGTCATTATAATGCTCCATGTCCGTTTCATCACCATGCTCCATGACACTTGTCATCACAATGCTCCATGGCCCCTCTCATTACTGTGCTCCATAATAAATTTAATCACATTTCTAGATGACCACTGCCATCACAATGCCTCATGACATTGTCATCACAATTCACCATGACCATTGTCATCACAATGCTCCATGAAACATGTCATCACAGGGTCCCTGGACACTTGTCATCAACAATGATCCATGACCACTTTCATCACAATGCTCCATGACCACTGTCATCTCAATGCTCCATGGCCTTTGTATTCACAATGCTCCATGGCCCCTGTAATCACAGTGCTCCATAACACCTTCCATCATAACGCTCCATGACGACTGTCATCTCAATGCCCCATGAGGCCTGTCATCACAATTCTCCATGGCACCTCTCATCACAATGCCCCATGACACTTGTCATCACATTGCTCCATAACACCTGTCATCACAGTGTTCCCTGCCCATGTCATCACAATGCTCCATGTCCCCTATAATCACAATGCTCCGTGCCTTTTTCCTCACAATGCTCCAGAATTCTTTTCAACACAATGTTCCATGACCGTGGCATCACAATGCTACATGACCCTGCTCATCACAATTCTCCATGACCTTTGTCATCACAATGCTCTATGTCGCTTTTCATCACAATTCTCAATGACCACTTTAATCACTATGATCGCTGACAATTTTTATCACATTTCTCTATTGTCATTACAATTCCCCATGGCCCCTTTCTTCACAATGCTCCATGATGCCTGTTATCAAAATGCTCCATGGAGTTTGTTATCACAATGCTCCAGGACCAGTTTCATCACAATACTCCATCCCCCTTGTCATCACAGTGCACAATGAAACGTTTCATTACAATGCTCCATGACACTTGTCATCACAATGCTCCATGGCCTTTATCGTCAAATGCTCCCAGGCACTTTTCATCACGATGTTCCATGAAAACTTTCATCACATTGCTCCACGACCATTGTCATCACAATAGTCCATACCCTTGTCAACACAAAGCTGCATAATCCCTGTCATCACAATTCTCCATGACTGCTGTCACCACAATAATCCAGGACAATTTTCATAACAATGCTTCATGCCCCCAGTCATCACAGTGCTCCATGATACCTTTCATCACAATTCCTAGATGATCAATGTCATCACAATGCCCCATGACACCTGTCATCACAATTCGCTATGACCCTTGTCATCACAATACTCGATGAACCGTGTCATCACAGTGTTCCAGGGCACATGTCATCACAATGATCCATGACGACTTTCATCACAATGCTCCAATACACCACTCATCACAATGCTCCATGGCCCCTGTTATCATATTGCTCCATGATCACTTTCATCACAATGCTCCATGACCACTGTCATCACCATTCCTCATGACGCCTGTCATCTCAATGCTCCATGGCCTCTTTCATCACAATGCTCCATGAACCCAGTCATCACAATATTCCCTGCCCTTTTCATCACAATGCTCCATGGGCCCTGTCATCACAATGCTCCATGCCCTTGTCATCAAAATGCTCCAGAACACTTGTCACCATAATATTCCTTGCCAATGTCATCAAAATGCTCCATGACATTTGTAATCACATTGCTCCAAGACCGCTGTCATCACAATGCCCCATGACGCCTGCCATCACTAAACTCCTAGGCCTCTCTTACCAAAAACTCCATGATCCCTGTCAGCACAATGTTCCATGACACTTTTCATCAAAATGCTCCATGACCCCTGTCATCACAAAGTTCTCTGCCCACATCATCACAATGCTCCTTGTCACCTTTAATCACAATGCTCCAGAATTCTTGTCATCGCAATGTTCCTTGACCGTGTCATCACAATGCTCCATGACCCTTGTCATCACAAATCTCCATGACCCCTGTCATCACAATGATCTATAACTCCTTTCCTCTCAGTGCTCCAGTACCGTTTTCATCACAGTGCTCCATGCCATTGTCAGCACAATGCTCCTTGGACCGTGTCATCAAAATGCTCCATCCTCTTTTCATCACAATGCTCCAGATATCCTATCACTACAATGCTCCATGCCCGTGTCAACACAATGCTCCATGACCACAGGCATCAAAATGCTTTATGAACCTTGTTACCAGAATGTTCCATGACCCCTGTCATCAATATGATCCATGACCGTTGTCATCACAATGCTGCATGATACCTTTCATCCCAATTCTCTGTGACCGCTGTCATCACAATGCTCCAGGACAATTTTCATCACAATTCTCCATGCCCCCTGTCATCACAGTGCCCCATAACCCCTGTAATCACAATGCTCCATGGACCTTGTCTTCACAGTGCTCCAAGCCTTTGTAATCACACTGCTCCATGACCCCTGTAATCACAATGCTCCATGCCCTTGTCATCACAAGGCTCCAGAACACTTGTCATTATAATGCTCCATGTCCGTTTCATCACCATGCTCCATGACACTTGTCATCACAATGCTCCATGGCCCCTCTCATTACTGTGCTCCATAATAAATTTAATCACATTTCTAGATGACCACTGCCATCACAATGCCTCATGACATTGTCATCACAATTCACCATGACCATTGTCATCACAATGCTCCATGAACCATGTCATCACAGGGTCCCTGGACACTTGTCATCAACAATGATCCATGACCACTTTCATCACAATGCTCCATGACCACTGTCATCTCAATGCTCCATGGCCTTTGTATTCACAATGCTCCATGGCCCCTGTAATCACAGTGCTCCATAACACCTTTCATCATAACGCTCCATGACGACTGTCATCTCAATGCCCCATGAGGCCTGTCATCACAATTCTCCAAGGCACCTCTCATCACAATGCTCCATGACACTTGTCATCACATTGCTCCATAACACCTGTCATCACAGTGTTCCCTGCCCATGTCATCACAATGCTCCATGTCCCCTATAATCACAATGCTCCATGCCTTTTTCCTCACAATGCTCCAGAATTCTTTTCAACACAATGTTCCATGACCGTGGCATCACAATGCTACATGACCCTGCTCATCACAATTCTCCATGACCTTTGTCATCACAATGCTCTATGTCGCTTTTCATCACAATTCTCAATGACCACTTTAATCACTATGATCGCTGACAATTTTTATCACATTTCTCTATTGTCATTACAATTCCCCATGGCCCCTTTCTTCACAATGCTCCATGATGCCTGTTTTCAAAATGCTCCATGGAGTTTGTTATCACAATGCTCCAGGACCAGTTTCATCACAATACTCCATCCCCCTTGTCATCACAGTGCACAATGAAACCTTTCATTACAATGCTCCATGACACTTGTCATCACAATGCTCCATGGCCTTTATCGTCACAATGCTCCCAGGCACTTTTCATCACGATGTTCCATGAAAACTTTCATCACATTGCTCCACGACCATTGTCATCACAATAGTCCATACCCTTGTCAACACAAAGCTGCATAATCCCTGTCATCACAATTCTCCATGACTGCTGTCACCACAATAATCCAGGACAATTTTCATAACAATGCTTCATGCCCCCAGTCATCACAGTGCTCCATGATACCTTTCATCACAATTCCTAGATGATCAGTGTCATCACAATGCCCCATGACACCTGTCATCACAAATCGCTATGACCCTTGTCATCACAATACTCGATGAACCGTGTCATCACAGTGTTCCAGGGCACATGTCATCACAATGATCCATGACGACTTTCATCACAATGCTCCAATACACCACTCATCACAATGCTCCATGGCCCCTGTTATCATATTGCTCCATGATCACTTTCATCACAATGCTCCATGACCACTGTCATCACCATTCCTCATGACGCCTGTCATCTCAATGCTCCATGGCCTCTTTCATCACAATGCTCCATGAACCCAGTCATCACAATGTTCCCTGCCCTTTTCATCACAATGCTCCATGGGCCCTGTCATCACAATGCTCCATGCCCTTGTCATCAAAATGCTCCAGAACACTTGTCACCATAATGTTCCTTGCCAATGTCATCAAAATGCCCCATGACATTTGTAATCACATTGCTCCAAGACCGCTGTCATCACAATGCCCCATGACGCCTGCCATCACTAATCTCCTAGGCCTCTCTTACCAAAAACTCCATGATCCCTGTCAGCACAATGTTCCATGACACTTTTCATCAAAATGCTCCATGACCCCTGTCATCACAAAGTTCTCTGCCCACATCATCACAATGCTCCTTGTCACCTTTAATCACAATGCTCCAGAATTCTTGTCATCGCAATGTGCCTTGACCGTGTCATCACAATGCTCCATGACCCTTGTCATCACAAATCTCCATGACCCCTGTCATCACAATGATCTATAACTCCTTTCCTCTCAGTGCTCCAGTACCGTTTTCATCACAGTGCTCCATGCCATTGTCAGCACAATGCTCCTTGGACCGTGTCATCAAAATGCTCCATCCTCTTTTCATCACAATGCTCCAGATATCCTATCACTACAATGCTCCATGCCCGTGTCAACACAATGCTCCATGACCCCAGGCATCAAAATGCTTTATGAACCTTGTTACCAGAATGTTCCATGACCCCTGTCATCAATATGATCCATGACCGTTGTCATCACAATGCTGCATGATACCTTTCATCCCAATTCTCTGTGACCGCTGTCATCACAATGCTCCAGGACAATTTTCATCACAATTCTCCATGCCCCCTGTCATCACAGTGCCCCATAACCCCTGTAATCACAATGCTCCATGGACCTTGTCTTCACAGTGCTCCAAGCCTTTGTAATCACACTGCTCCATGACCCCTGTAATCACAATGCTCCATGCCCTTGTCATCACAAGGCTCCAGAACACTTGTCATTATAATGCTCCATGTCCGTTTCATCACCATGCTCCATGACACTTGTCATCACAATGCTCCATGGCCCCTCTCATTACTGTGCTCCATAATAAATTTAATCACATTTCTAGATGACCACTGCCATCACAATGCCTCATGACATTGTCATCACAATTCACCATGACCATTGTCATCACAATGCTCCATGAACCATGTCATCACAGGGTCCCTGGACACTTGTCATCAACAATGATCCATGACCACTTTCATCACAATGCTCCATGACCACTGTCATCTCAATGCTCCATGGCCTTTGTATTCACAATGCTCCATGGCCCCTGTAATCACAGTGCTCCATAACACCTTTCATCATAACGCTCCATGACGACTGTCATCTCAATGCCCCATGAGGCCTGTCATCACAATTCTCCAAGGCACCTCTCATCACAATGCTCCATGACACTTGTCATCACATTGCTCCATCACACCTGTCATCACAGTGTTCCCTGCCCATGTCATCACAATGCTCCATGTCCCCTATAATCACAATGCTCCATGCCTTTTTCCTCACAATGCTCCAGAATTCTTTTCAACACAATGTTCCATGACCGTGGCATCACAATGCTACATGACCCTGCTCATCACAATTCTCCATGACCTTTGTCATCACAATGCTCTATGTCGCTTTTCATCACAATTCTCAATGACCACTTTAATCACTATGATCGCTGACAATTTTTATCACATTTCTCTATTGTCATTACAATTCCCCATGGCCCCTTTCTTCACAATGCTCCATGATGCCTGTTATCAAAATGCTATATGGAGTTTGTTATCACAATGCTCCAGGACCAGTTTCATCACAATACTCCATCCCCCTTGTCATCACAGTGCACAATGAAACCTTTCATTACAATGCTCCATGACACTTGTCATCACAATGCTCCATGGCCTTTATCGTCACAATGCTCCCAGGCACTTTTCATCACGATGTTCCATGAAAACTTTCATCACATTGCTCCACGACCATTGTCATCACAATAGTCCATACCCTTGTCAACACAAAGCTGCATAATCCCTGTCATCACAATTCTCCATGACTGCTGTCACCACAATAATCCAGGACAATTTTCATAACAATGCTTCATGCCCCCAGTCATCACAGTGCTCCATGATACCTTTCATCACAATTCCTAGATGATCAGTGTCATCACAATGCCCCATGACACCTGTCATCACAAATCGCTATGACCCTTGTCATCACAATACTCGATGAACCGTGTCATCACAGTGTTCCAGGGCACATGTCATCACAATGATCCATGACGACTTTCATCACAATGCTCCAATACACCACTCATCACAATGCTCCATGGCCCCTGTTATCATATTGCTCCATGATCACTTTCATCACAATGCTCCATGACCACTGTCATCACCATTCCTCATGACGCCTGTCATCTCAATGCTCCATGGCCTCTTTCATCACAATGCTCCATGAACCCAGTCATCACAATGTTCCCTGCCCTTTTCATCACAATGCTCCATGGGCCCTGTCATCACAATGCTCCATGCCCTTGTCATCAAAATGCTCCAGAACACTTGTCACCATAATGTTCCTTGCCAATGTCATCAAAATGCCCCATGACATTTGTAATCACATTGCTCCAAGACCGCTGTTATCACAATGCCCCATGACGCCTGCCATCACTAATCTCCTAGGCCTCTCTTACCAAAAACTCCATGATCCCTGTCAGCACAATGTTCCATGACACTTTTCATCAAAATGCTCCATGACCCCTGTCATCACAAAGTTCTCTGCCCACATCATCACAATGCTCCTTGTCACCTTTAATCACAATGCTCCAGAATTCTTGTCATCGCAATGTGCCTTGACCGTGTCATCACAATGCTCCATGACCCTTGTCATCACAAATCTCCATGACCCCTGTCATCACAATGATCTATAACTCCTTTCCTCTCAGTGCTCCAGTACCGTTTTCATCACAGTGCTCCATGCCATTGTCAGCACAATGCTCCTTGGACCGTGTCATCAAAATGCTCCATCCTCTTTTCATCACAATGCTCCAGATATCCTATCACTACAATGCTCCATGCCCGTGTCAACACAATGCTCCATGACCCCAGGCATCAAAATGCTTTATGAACCTTGTTACCAGAATGTTCCATGACCCCTGTCATCAATATGATCCATGACTGTTGTCATCACAATGCTGCATGATACCTTTCATCCCAATTCTCTGTGACCGCTGTCATCACAATGCTCCAGGACAATTTTCATCACAATTCTCCATGCCCCCTGTCATCACAGTGCCCCATAACCCCTGTAATCACAATGCTCCATGGACCTTGTCTTCACAGTGCTCCAAGCCTTTGTAATCACACTGCTCCATGACCCCTGTAATCACAATGCTCCATGCCCTTGTCATCACAAGGCTCCAGAACACTTGTCATTATAATGCTCCATGTCCGTTTCATCACCATGCTCCATGACACTTGTCATCACAATGCTCCATGGCCCCTCTCATTACTGTGCTCCATAATAAATTTAATCACATTTCTAGATGACCACTGCCATCACAATGCCTCATGACATTGTCATCACAATTCACCATGACCATTGTCATCACAATGCTCCATGAACCATGTCATCACAGGGTCCCTGGACACTTGTCATCAACAATGATCCATGACCACTTTCATCACAATGCTCCATGACCACTGTCATCTCAATGCTCCATGGCCTTTGTATTCACAATGCTCCATGGCCCCTGTAATCACAGTGCTCCATAACACCTTTCATCATAACGCTCCATGACGACTGTCATCTCAATGCCCCATGAGGCCTGTCATCACAATTATCCAAGGCACCTCTCATCACAATGCTCCATGACACTTGTCATCACGTTGCTCCATAACACCTGTCATCACAGTGTTCCCTGCCCATGTCATCACAATGCTCCATGTCCCCTATAATCACAATGCTCCATGCCTTTTTCCTCACAATGCTCCAGAATTCTTTTCAACACAATGTTCCATGACCGTGGCATCACAATGCTACATGACCCTGCTCATCACAATTCTCCATGACCTTTGTCATCACAATGCTCTATGTCGCTTTTCATCACAATTCTCAATGACCACTTTAATCACTATGATCGCTGACAATTTTTATCACATTTCTCTATTGTCATTACAATTCCCCATGGCCCCTTTCTTCACAATGCTCCATGATGCCTGTTATCAAAATGCTCCATGGAGTTTGTTATCACAATGCTCCAGGACCAGTTTCATCACAATACTCCATCCCCCTTGTCATCACAGTGCACAATGAAACCTTTCATTACAATGCTCCATGACACTTGTCATCACAATGCTCCATGGCCTTTATCGTCACAATGCTCCCAGGCACTTTTCATCACGATGTTCCATGAAAACTTTCATCACATTGCTCCACGACCATTGTCATCACAATAGTCCATACCCTTGTCAACACAAAGCTGCATAATCCCTGTCATCACAATTCTCCATGACTGCTGTCACCACAATAATCCAGGACAATTTTCATAACAATGCTTCATGCCCCCAGTCATCACAGTTCTCCATGATACCTTTCATCACAATTCCTAGATGATCAGTGTCATCACAATGCCCCATGACACCTGTCATCACAAATCGCTATGACCCTTGTCATCACAATACTCGATGAACCGTGTCATCACAGTGTTCCAGGGCACATGTCATCACAATGATCCATGACGACTTTCATCACAATGCTCCAATACACCACTCATCACAATGCTCCATGGCCCCTGTTATCATATTGCTCCATGATCACTTTCATCACAATGCTCCATGACCACTGTCATCACCATTCCTCATGACGCCTGTCATCTCAATGCTCCATGGCCTCTTTCATCACAATGCTCCATGAACCCAGTCATCACAATGTTCCCTGCCCTTTTCATCACAATGCTCCATGGGCCCTGTCATCACAATGCTCCATGCCCTTGTCATCGAAATGCTCCAGAACACTTGTCACCATAATGTTCCTTGCCAATGTCATCAAAATGCCCCATGACATTTGTAATCACATTGCTCCAAGACCGCTGTCATCACAATGCCCCATGACGCCTGCCATCACTAATCTCCTAGGCCTCTCTTACCAAAAACTCCATGATCCCTGTCAGCACAATGTTCCATGACACTTTTCATTTAGGCTTAGGGTTAGGATTAGGATACGGCTTACGGTACGGGTTCAGAGAGGGCTTCAGGTACGGCGTAGGGTATGGGTTAGGGTTAGGGTTTGGGTTAGTGTTAGGGTTAGGGCTCCGTTTAGGGTACGGGTTAGGATTAGGGTACGTGTTAGGGTTAGGGTAGGGGTTAGGGTTAGGGTACGCGTTAGGGTTAGGGTAGTTATTAAACCTATCCCACTCTCTAAATACCCCTTAGCACGTAAAGGAATATTATTTGGGGGTCCAACCATCGAGAAGAGTTTAGATACTAGGATAAGATACGGAACACACCCATTATAAATAAATCACATTAGGATTCTCTTTTTAAGCTGTTCCTTAAAACACTAGTGCTTAGGAAATCTATTGGAGGCAGAAGCAGTCAAGGGTAGCCTAGGGTTAGGGTTAGGCTTAGGGTTAGGCTTAGGGTACGGCTTAGGGTACGGGTTCGGGGAGGGCTTCGGGTACGGCGTAGGGTATGGGTTAGGGTTAGTGTTAGGGTTAGTGTTAGGGTTAGGGCTCGGTTTAGGGTATTGTTTAGGATTAGGGTACGTGTTAGGGTTAGGGTAGGGGTTAGGGTTAGGGTACGCGTTAGGGTTAGGGTAGTTATTAAACCTATCCCACTCTCTAGATACCCCTTAGCACGTAAAGGAATATTATTTGGTGGTCCAGCCATGGAGAAGAGTTTAGACACTAGGATAAGATAAGGAACACACCCATTATAAGTAAATCACATTAGGATTCTCTTTTAAAGCTGTTCCTTAAAACACTAGTGCTTAGGAAATCTATTTGAGGCTGAAGCAGTCAAGGGTAGCCTAGGGTTAGGGTTAGACTTAGGGTATGGCTTAGGGTACTGCTTAGGGTACGGTTTCGGTGAGGGCTTCGGGTACAGCGTAGGGTATGGGTTAGGGTTAGGGTTAGGGTTAGTGTTAGGGTTAGGGCTCGGTTTAGTGTATTGGTTAGGATTAGGGTACGTGTTAGGGTTAGGGTAAGGGTTAGGGTTAGGGTATGCGTTAGTGTTAGGGTAGTTATTAAACCTATCCCACTCTCTAGATACCCCTTAGCACGTAAAGGAATATTAGTTGGAGGTCCAGCCATGGAGAAGAGTTTAGACACTAGGATAAGATAAGGAACACACCCATTATAAATAAATCACATTAGGATTCTCTTTTTAAGCTGTTCCTTAAAACACTAGTGCTTAGGAAATCTATTGGAGGCAGAAGCAGTCAAGGGTAGCCTAGGGTTAGGGTTAGGCTTAGGGTAAGGCTTAGGGTACGGGTTCGGGGAGGGCTTCGGGTACGGTGTAGTGTATGGGTTAGGGTTAGGGTTAGCGTTAGTGTTAGGGTTAGGGCTCGGTTTAGGGTACGGTTTAGGATTAGGGTACGTGTTAGGGTTAGGGTAGGGGTTAGGGTTAGGGTACGTGTTAGGGTTAGGGTTATTAAACCTATCCCACTCTCTAGATACCCCTTAGCACGTAAAGGAATATTATTTGGGCATCCAGCCATGGAGAAGAGTTTAGACACTAGGATAAGATAAGGAACACACACATTATAAAGAAATCACATTAGGATTCTCTTTTTCAGCTCTTCCTTAAAACACTAGTGCTTAGGAAATCTATTGGAGGCAGAAGCAGTCAAGGGTAGCCTAGGGTTAGGGTTAGGCTTAGGGTAAGGCTTAGGGTACGGGTTCGGGGAGGGCTTCGGGTACGGTGTAGTGTATGAGTTAGGGTTAGGGTTAGGGTTAGTGTTAATGTTAGGGCTCGGTTTAGTGTACGGCTTAGGATTAGGGTACGTGTTAGGGTTAGGGTAGGGGTTAGGGTTAGGGTACGCATTAGGGTTAGGGTAGTTATTAAACCTATCCCACTCTCTAGATACCCCTTAGCACGTAAAGGAATATTATTTGGGGGTCCAGCCATGGAGAAGTGTTTAGACACTAGGCTAAGATAAGG
The DNA here is from genome assembly GCF_965194825.1 of Balaenoptera physalus. NCBI lineage: Eukaryota > Metazoa > Chordata > Mammalia > Artiodactyla > Balaenopteridae > Balaenoptera > Balaenoptera physalus. Next base: position 365,205 of record NW_028125966.1, on the reverse strand, counting down.
AACACACCCTTTATAGAGAAATCACATTAGGATTCTCTTTTTAAGCTGTTCCTTAAAACACTAGTGCTTAGGAAATCTATTGGAGGCAGAAGGAGTCAAGGGTAGCCTAGTGTTAGGTTTAGGCTTAGGGTTAGGCTAAGGGTACGGCTTAGGGTACGGGTTCGGGGAGGTCTTCGGGTACGGCGTAGGGTATGGGTTAGGGTTAGGGTTAGTGTTAGGGTTAGGGCTCGGTTTAGGATACGGTTTAGTTTTAGGGTACGTGTTAGGGTTAGGGTAGGGGTTAGGGTTAGGGTACGTGTTAGTGTTAGGGTAGTTATTAAACCTATCCCACTCTCTAGATACCCCTTAGCACGTAAAGGAATATTATTTGGGGGTCCACCCATGAAGAAGAGTTTAGACACTAAGATAATATAAGGAACACACACATTATAAAGAAATCACATTAGGATTCTCTTTTTACGCTGTTCCTTAAAACACTAGTGCTTAGGAAATCTATTGGAGGCAGAAGCAGTCAAGGGTAGCCTAGGGTTAGGGTTAGGCATAGGGTTAGGCTTAGGGTACGGCTTAGGTTACGGGTTCGGGGAGGGCTTCGGGTACGGCGTAGGGTATGGGTTAGGGTTAGGCTTAGGGTTAGTGTTAGGGTTAGGGCTCGGTTTAGGGTATTGTTTAGGATTAGGGTACATGTTAGGGTTAGGGTAAGGGTTAGGGTTAGGGTACGCGTTAGGGTTAGGGTAGTTATTAAACCTATCCCACTCTATATACCCCTTAGCACGTAAAGGAATATTATTTGGGGGTCCAGCAATGGAGAAGAGTTTAGACACTAGGATAAGATAAGGAACACACCCATTATAAAGAAATCACATTAGGATTCTCTTTTTAAGCTGTTCCTTAAAACACTAGTGCTTAGGACATCTATTGGAGGCAGAAGCAGTCAAGGGTAGCCTAGGGTTAGGGTTAGGCTTAGGGTTAGGATTAGGATACGGCTTACGGTACGGGTTCGGAGAGGGCTTCAGGTACGGCGTAGGGTATGGGTTAGGGTTAGGGTTTGGGTTAGTGTTAGGGTTAGGGCTCCGTTTAGGGTACGGGTTATGATTAGGGTACGTGTTAGGGTTAGGGTAGGGGTTAGGGTTAGGGTTCTTATTAAACCTATCCCACTCTCTAGATACACCTTAGCACGTAAAGGAATATTATTTGGGGGTCCACCCATGAAGAAGAGTTTAGACACTAAGATAATATAAGGAACACACACATTATAAAGAAATCACATTAGGATTCTCTTTTTAAGCTGTTCCTTAAAACACTAGTGCTTAGGAAATCTATTGGAGGCAGAAGCAGTCAAGGGTAGCCTAGGGTTAGGTTTAGGCTTAGGGTTAGGCTTAGGGTACCGCTTAGGTTACGGGTTCAGGGAGGACTTCTGGTACGGCGTAGAGTATGGGTTAGGGTTAGGGTTAGGGTTAGTGTTAGGGTTAGGGCTCGGTTTAGGGTATTGTTTAGGATTAGGGTACGTGTTAGGGTTAGGGTAGGGGTTAGGGTTAGGGTACGCGTTAGGGTTAGGGTAGTTATTAAACCTATCCCACTCTCTATATACCCCTTAGCACGTAAAGGAATATTATTTGGGGGTCCAGCAATGGAGAAGACTTTAGACACTAGGATAAGATAAGGAACACACCCATTATAAAGAAATCACATTAGGATTCTCTTTTTAAGCTGTTCCTTAAAACACTAGTGCTTAGGAAATCTATTGGAGGCAGAAGCAGTCAAGGGTAGCCTAGGGTTAGGGTTAGGCTTAGGGTTAGGCTTAGGGTACGGCTTAGGGTACGGGTTCGGAGAGGGCTTCGCGTACGGCGTAGGGTATGGGTTAGGGTTAGGGTTAGGGTTAGTGTTAGGGATAGGGCTCGGTTTAGGGTACGGGTTAGGATTAGGGTACGTGTTAGGGTTAGGGTAGGGGTTAGGGTTAGGGTACGCGTTAGGGTTAGGGTAGTTATTAAACCTATCCCACTCTCTAGATACCCCTTAGCACGTAAAGTAATATTATTTGGGGGTCCAGCCATGGAGAAGAGTTTAGACACTAAGATAATATAAGGAACACACACATTATAAAGAAATCACATTAGGATTCTCTTTTTAAGCTGTTCCTTAAACCACTAGTGCTTAGGAAGTCTATTGGAGGCAGAAGCAGTCAAGGGTAGCCTAGGGTTTGGGTTAGGGTTAGGGTTAGGCTTAGGGTACGGCTTCGGGTACGGGCTCGGGGAGGGGTTCGGGTAAGGCGTAGGGTATGGGTTAGGGTTAGGGTTAGGGTTAGTGTTAGGGTTAGGGCTCGGTTTAGGGTACGGGTTAGGATTAGGGTACGTGTTAGGGTTAGGGTAGGGGTTAGGGTTAGGGTACGCGTTAGGGTTAGGGTAGTTATTAAGCCTATCCCACTCTCTAGATACACCTTAGCACGTAAAGGAATATTATTTGGGGGTCCAGCAATGGAGAAGAGTTTAGACACTAGGATAAGATAAGGAACACACCCATTATAAAGAAATCACATTAGGATTCTCTTTTTAAGCTGTTCCTTAAAACACTAGTGCTTAGGAAATCTATTGGAGGCAGAAGCAGTCAAGGGTAGCCTAGGGTTAGGGTTAGGCTTAGGGTAAGGCTTAGGGTACGGGTTCGGGGAGGGCTTCGGGTACGGTGTAGTGTATGAGTTAGGGTTAGGGTTAGGGTTAGTGTTAATGTTAGGGCTCGGTTTAATGTACGGCTTAGGATTAGGGTACGTGTTAAGGTTAGGGTAGGGGTTAGGGTTAGGGTACGCATTACGGTTAGGGTAGTTATTAAACCTATCCCACTCTCTAGATACGCCTTAGCACGTAAAGGAATATTATTTGGGGGTCCAGCCATGGAGAAGAGTTTAGACACTAGGCTAAGATAAGGAACACACCCTTTATAGAGAAATCACATTAGGATTCTCTTTTTAAGCTGTTCCTTAAAACACTAGTGCTTAGGAAATCTATTGGAGGCAGAAGGAGTCAAGGGTAGCCTAGTGTTAGGGTTAGGCTTAGGGTTAGGCTAAGGGTACGGCTTAGGGTATGGGTTCGGGGAGGTCTTCGGGTACGGAGTAGGGTATGGGTTAGGGTTAGGGTTAGTGTTAGGGTTAGGGCTCGGTTTAGGGTACGGTTTAGTTTTAGGGTACGTGTTAGGGTTAGGGTAGGGGTTAGGGTCAGGGTACGTGTTAGTGTTAGGGTAGTTATTAAACCTATCCCACTCTCTAGATACCCCTTAGCACGTAAAGGAATATTATTTGGGGGTCCACCCATGAAGAAGAGTTTAGACACTAAGATAATATAAGGAACACACACATTATAAAGAAATCACATTAGGATTCTCTTTTTACGCTGTTCCTTAAAACACTAGTGCTTAGGAAATCTATTGGAGGCAGAAGCAGTCAAGGGTAGCCTAGGGTTAGGGTTAGGCTTAGGGTTAGGCTTAGGGTACGGCTTAGGTTACGGGTTCGGCGAGGGCTTCGGGTACGGCGTAGGGTATGGGTTAGGGTTAGGCTTAGGGTTAGTGTTAGGGTTAGGGCTCGGTTTAGGGTATTGTTTAGGATTAGGGTACATGTTAGGGTTAGGGTAAGGGTTAGGGTTAGGGTACGCGTTAGGGTTAGGGTAGTTATTAAACCTATCCCACTCTATATACCCCTTAGCACGTAAAGGAATATTATTTGGGGGTCCAGCAATGGAGAAGAGTTTAGACACTAGGATAAGATAAGGAACACACCCATTATAAAGAAATCACATTAGGATTCTCTTTTTAAGCTGTTCCTTAAAACACTAGTGCTTAGGAAATCTATTGGAGGCAGAAGCAGTCAAGGGTAGCCTAGGGTTAGGGTTAGGCTTAGGGTTAGGATTAGGATACGGCTTACGGTACGGGTTCGGAGAGGGCTTCAGGTACGGCGTAGGGTATGGGTTAGGGTTAGGGTTTGGGTTAGTGTTAGGGTTAGGGCTCCGTTTAGGGTACGGGTTATGATTAGGGTACGTGTTAGGGTTAGGGTAGGGGTTAGGGTTAGGGTTCTTATTAAACCTATCCCACTCTCTAGATACACCTTAGCACGTAAAGGAATATTATTTGGGGGTCCACCCATGAAGAAGAATTTAGACACTAAGATAATATAAGGAACACACACATTATAAAGAAATCACATTAGGATTCTCTTTTTAAGCTGTTCCTTAAAACACTAGTGCTTAGGAAATCTATTGGAGGCAGAAGCAGTCAAGGGTAGCCTAGGGTTAGGTTTAGGCTTAGGGTTAGGCTTAGGGTACGGCTTAGGTTACGGGTTCGGGGAGGACTTCGGGTACGGCGTAGGGTATGGGTTAGGGTTAGGGTTAGGGTTAGTGTTAGGGTTAGGGCTCGGTTTAGGGTATTGTTTAGGATTAGGGTACGTGTTAGGGTTAGGGTAGGGGTTAGGGTTAGGGTACGCGTTAGGGTTAGGGTAGTTATTAAACCTATCCCACTCTCTATATACCCCTTAACACGTAAAGGAATATTATTTGGGGGTCCAGCAATGGAGAAGACTTTAGACACTAGGATAAGATAAGGAACACACCCATTATAAAGAAATCACATTAGGATTCTCTTTTTAAGCTGTTCCTTAAAACACTAGTGCTTAGGAAATCTATTGGAGGCAGAAGCAGTCAAGGGTAGCCTAGGGTTAGGGTTAGGCTTAGGGTTAGGCTTAGGGTACGGCTTAGGGTACGGGTTCGGGGAGGGCTTCGCGTACGGCGTAGGGTATGGGTTAGGGTTAGGGTTAGGGTTAGTGTTAGGGATAGGGCTCGGTTTAGGGTACGGGTTAGGATTAGGGTACGTGTTAGGGTTAGGGTAGGGGTTAGGGTTAGGGTACGCGTTAGGGTTAGGGTAGTTATTAAACCTATCCCACTCTCTAGATACCCCTTAGCACGTAAAGGAATATTATTTGGGGGTCCAGCCATGGAGAAGAGTTTAGACACTAAGATAATATAAGGAACACACACATTATAAAGAAATCACATTAGGATTCTCTTTTTAAGCTGTTCCTTAAACCACTAGTGCTTAGGAAATCTATTGGAGGCAGAAGCAGTCAAGGGTAGCCTAGGGTTAGGGTTAGGGTTAGGGTTAGGCTTAGGGTACGGCTTCGGGTACGGGCTCGGGGAGGGGTTCGGGTAAGGTGTAGGGTATGGGTTAGGGTTAGGGTTAGGGTTAATGTTAGGGTTAGGGCTCGGTTTAGGGTACGGGTTAGGATTAGGGTACGTGTTAGGGTTAGGGTAGGGGTTAGGGTTAGGGTACGCGTTAGGGTTAGGGTAGTTATTAAGCCTATCCCACTCTCTAGATACACCTTAGCACGTAAAGGAATATTATTTGAGGGTCCAGCAATGGAGAAGAGTTTAGACACTAGGATAAGATAAGGAACACACCCATTATAAAGAAATCACATTAGGATTCTCTTTTTAAGCTGTTCCTTAAAACACTACTGCTTAGGAAATCTATTGGAGGCAGAAGCAGTCAAGGGTAGCCTAGGGTTAGGGTTAGGCTTAGGGTAAGGCTTAGGGTACGGGTTCGGGGAGGGCTTCGGGTACGGTGTAGTGTATGAGTTAGGGTTAGGGTTAGGGTTTGTGTTAATGTTAGGGCTCGGTTTAGTGTACGGCTTAGGATTAGGGTATGTGTTAGGGTTAGGGTAGGGGTTAGGGTTAGGGTACGCATTAGGGTTAGGGTAGTTATTAAACCTATCCCACTCTCTAGATATCCCTTAGCACGTAAAGGAATATTATTTGGGGGTCCAGCCATGGAGAAGAGTTTAGACACTAGGCTAAGATAAGGAACACACCCTTTATAGAGAAATCACATTAGGATTCTCTTTTTAAGCTGTTCCTTAAAACACTACTGCTTAGGAAATCTATTGGAGGCAGAAGGAGTCAAGGGTAGCCTAGTGTTAGGGTTAGGCTTAGGGTTAGGCTAAGGGTAAGGCTTAGGGTACGGGTTCGGGGAGGTCTTCGGGTACGGCGTAGGGTATGGGTTAGGGTTAGGGTTAGTGTTAGGGTTAGGGCTCGGTTTAGGGTACGGTTTAGTTTTAGGGTACGTGTTAGGGTTAGGGTAGGGGTTAGGGTTAGGGTACGTGTTATGGTTAGGGTTGTTATTAAACCTATCCCACTCTCTAGATACCCCTTAGCACGTAAAGGAATATTATTTGGGGTCCACCCATGAAGAAGAGTTTAGACACTAAGATAATATAAGGAACACACACATTATAAAGAAATCACATTAGGATTCTCTTTTTACGCTGTTCCTTAAAACACTAGTGCTTAGGAAATCTATTGGAGGCAGAAGCAGTCAAGGGTAGCCTAGGGTTAGGGTTAGGCTTAGCGTTAGGCTTAGGGTACGGCTTAGGTTACGGGTTCGGGGAGGGCTTCGGGTACGGCGTAGGGTATGGGTTAGGGTTAGGGTTTGGGTTGCTGGTAGGGTTAGGGCTCCGTTTAGGGTACTGGTTAGGATTAGGGTACGTGTTAGGGTTAGGGTAGGGGTTAGGGTTAGGGTACGCATTAGGGTTAGGGTAGTTATTAAACCTATCCCACTCTCTAGATACCCCTTAGCACGTAAAGGAATATTATTGGTGGGTCCAGCCATGGAGAAGAGTTTAGACACTAAGCTAAGATAAGGAACACACCCTTTATAGAGAAATCACATTAGGATTCTCTTTTTAAGCTGTTCCTTAAAACACTAGTGCTTAGGAAATCTATTGGAGGCAGAAGCAGTCAAGGGTAGCCTAGTGTTAGGGTTAGGCTTAGGGTTAGGCTAAGGGTACGGCTTAGGGTTCGGGTTCGGGGAGGGCTTCGTGTACGGCGTAGGGTATGGGTTAGGGTTAGGATTAGTGTTAGGGTTAGGGCTCGGTTTAGGGTACGGTTTAGGTTTAGGGTACGTGTTAGGGTTAGGGTAGGGGTTAGGGTTAGGGTACGTGTTAGGGTTAGGGTTGTTATTAAACCTATCCCACTCTCTAGATACCCCTTAGCACGTAAAGGAATATTATTTGGGGGTCCAGCCATGGAGAAGAGTTTAGACACTAGGATAAGATAAGGAACACACCCATTATAAAGAAATCACATTAGGATTCTCTTTTTAAGCTGTTCCTTAAAACACTAGTGCTTAGGAAATCTATTGGAGGCAGAAGAAGTCAAGGGTAGCCTAGGGTTAGGGTTAGGCTTAGGGTTAGGCTTAGGGTACGGCTTAGGGTACGGGTTCGGGGAGGGCTTCGGGTACGGCGTAGGGTATGGGTTAGGGTTAGGATTAGGGTTAGTGTTAGGGTTAGGGCTCGATTTAGGGTACGGTTTAGGATTAGGGTACGTGTTAGGGTTACGGTAGGGGTTAGGGTTAGGGTACGTGTTAGGGTTAGGGTAGTTATTAAACCTATCCCACTCTCTAGATACCCCTTAGCACGTAAAGAATATTATTTGAGGGTCCAGCCATGGAGAAGAGTTAAACACTAGGATAAGATAAGGAACACACCCATTATAAAGAAATCACATTAGGATTCTCTTTTTATGCTGTTCCTTAAAACACTAGTGCTTAGGAAATCTATTGGAGGGAGAAGCAGTAAAGGGTAGCCTAGGGTTAGGGTTAGGCTTAGGGTTAGGCTTAGGGTACGGCTTAGGGTACGGTTTCGGGGAGGGCTTCGGGTACGGCGTAGGGTATGGGTTAGGGTTAGGGTTAGGGTTAGTGTTAGGGTTAGGGCTCGGTTTAGGGTATTGGTTAGGATTAGGGTACGTGTTAGGGTTAGGGTAGGGGTTAGGGTTACGGTACGCGTTAGGGTTAAGGTAGTTATTAAACCTATCCCACTCTCTAGATACCCCTTAGAACATAAAGGAATATTATTTGGAGGTCCATTCATGGAGAAGAGTTTAGACACTAGGATAAGATAAGGAACACACACATTATAAAGAAATCACTTTAGAATTCTCTTTTTAAGCTGTTCCTTAAAACACTAGTGCTTAGGAAATCTATTGGCGGCAGAAGCAGTCAAGGGTAGCCTAGGGTTAGGGTTAGGCTTAGGGTTAGGCTTAGGATACGGCTTAGGTTACGGGTTCGGGGAAGGCTTCGGGTACGGCGTAGGGTATGGGTTAGGGTTAGGGTTAGTGTTAGGGTTAGGGCTCGGTTTAGGGTATTGTTTAGGATTAGGGTACATGATAGGGTTAGGGTAAGGGTTAGGGTTAGGGTACGCGTTAGGGTTAGGGTAGTTATTAAACCTATCCCACTCTATATACCCCTTAGAACGTAAGGGAATATTATTTGGGGGTCCAGCAATGGAGAAGAGTTTAGACACTAGGATAAGATAAGGAACACACCCATTATAAAGAAATCACATTAGGATTCTCTTTTTAAGCTGTTCCTTAAAACACTAGTGCTTAGGAAATCTATTGGAGGCAGAAGCAGTCAAGGGTAGCCTAGGGTTAGGGTTAGGCTTAGGGTTAGGATTAGGATACGGCTTACGGTACGGGTTCGGAGAGGGCTTCAGGTACGGCGTAGGGTATGGGTTAGGGTTAGGGTTTGGGTTAGTGTTAGGGTTAGGGCTCCGTTTAGGGTACGGGTTAGGATTAGGGTACGTGTTAGGGTTAGGGTAGTGGTTAGGGTTAGGGTACGCATTAGGGTTAGGCTAGTTATTAAACCTATCCCACTCTCTACATACCCCTTAGCACGTAAAGGAATATTATTTGGGGGTCCAGCCATGGAGAAGAGTTTAGACACTAGGCTAAGATAAGGAACACACCCTTTATAGAGAAATCACATTAGGATTCTCTTTTTAAGCTGTTCCTTAAAACACTAGTGCTTAGGAAATCTATTGGAGGCAGAAGGAGTCAAGGGTAGCCTAGTGTTAGGGTTAGGCTTAGGGTTAGGCTAAGGGTACGGCTTAGGTTACGGGTTCGGGGAGGTCTTCGGGTACGGCGTAGGGTATGGGTTAGGGTTAGGGTTAGTGTTAGGGTTAGGGCTCGGTTTAGGGTACGGTTTAGGTTTAGGGTACGTGTTAGGGTTAGGGTAGGGGTTAGGGTTAGGTTACGTGTTAGTGTTAGGGTAGTTATTAAACCTATCCCACTCTCTAGATACCCCTTAGCACATAAAGGAATATTATTTGGGGTTCCACCCATGAAGAAGAGTTTAGACACTAAGATAATATAAGGAACACACACATTATAAAGAAATCACATTAGGATTCTCTTTTTACGCTGTTCCTTAAAACACTAGTGCTTAGGAAATCTATTGGAGGCAGAAGCAGTCAAGGGTAGGCTAGGGTTAGGGTTAGGCTTAGGGTTAGGCTTAAGGTACGGCTTAGGTTACGGGTTCGGGGAGGGCTTTTGGTACGGCGTAGGGTATGGGTTAGGGTTAGGCTTAGGGTTAGTGTTAGGGTTAGGGCTCGGTTTAGGGTATTGTTTAGGATTAGGGTACATGTTAGGGTTAGGGTAAGGGTTAGGGTTAGGGTACGTGTTAGGGTTAGGGTAGTTATTAAACCTATCCCACGCTATATACCCCTTAGCACGTAAAGGAATATTATTTGGGGGTCCAGCAATGGAGAAGAGTTTAGACACTAGGATAAGATAAGGAACACACCCATTATAAAGAAATCACATTAGGATTCTCTTTTTAAGCTGTTCCTTAAAACACTAGTGCTTAGGAAATCTATTGGAGGCAGAAGCAGTCAAGGGTAGCCTAGGGTTAGGGTTAGGCTTAGGGTTAGGATTAGGATACGGCTTACGGTACGGGTTCGGAGAGGGCTTCAGGTACGGCGTAGGGTATGGGTTAGGGTTAGGGTTTGGGTTAGTGTTAGGGTTAGGGCTCCGTTTAGGGTACGGGTTATGATTAGGGTACGTGTTAGGGTTAGGGTAGGGGTTAGGGTTAGGGTTCTTATTAAACCTATCCCACTCTCTAGATACACCTTAGCACGTAAAGGAATATTATTTGGGGGTCCACCCATGAAGAAGAGTTTAGACACTAGGCTAAGATAAGGAACACACCCTTTATAGAGAAATCACATTAGGATTCTCTTTTTAAGCTGTTCCTTAAAACACTAGTGCTTAGGAAATCTATTGGAGGCAGAAGGAGTCAAGCGTAGCCTAGTGTTAGGGTTAGGGTATGGGTTAGGGTTAGGGTTAGGGTTAGTGTTAGGGTTAGGGCTCGGTTTAGGGTATTGTTTAGGATTAGGGTACGTGTTAGGGTTAGGGTAGGGGTTAGGGTTAGGGTACGCGTTAGGGTTAGGGTAGTTATTAAACCTATCCCACTCTCTATATACCCCTTAGCACGTAAAGGAATATTATTTGGGGGTCCAGCCATGGAGAAGACTTTAGACACTAGGATAAGATAAGGAACACACCCATTATAAAGAAATCACATTAGGATTCTCTTTTTACGCTGTTCCTTAAAACACTAGTGCTTAGGAAATCTATTGGAGGCAGAAGCAGTCAAGGGTAGCCTAGGGTTAGGGTTAGGCTTAGCGTTAGGCTTAGGGTACGGCTTAGGTTACGGGTTCGGGGAGGGCTTCGGGTACGGCGTAGGGTATGGGTTAGGGTTAGGGTTTGGGTTGCTGGTAGGGTTAGGGCTCCGTTTAGGGTACTGGTTAGGATTAGGGTACGTGTTAGGGTTAGGGTAGTGGTTAGGGTTAGGGTACGCGTTAGGGTTAGGGTAGTTATTAAACCTATCCCACTCTCTAGATACCCCTTAGCACGTAAAGGAATATTATTTGGTGGTCCAGCCATGGAGAAGAGTTTAGACACTAGGATAAGATAAGGAACACACCCATTATAAAGAAATCACATTAGGATTCTCTTTTTAAGCTGTTCCTTAAAACACTAGTGCTTAGGAAATCTATTGGAGGCTGAAGCAGTCAAGGGTAGCCTAGGGTTAGGGTTAGGCTTAGGGTTAGGCTTAGGGTACGGCTTAGGGTACGGGTTCGGAGAGGGCTTCGCGTACGGCGCAGGGTATGGGTTAGGGTTAGGGTTAGGGTTAGTGTTAGGGTTAGGGCTCGGTTTAGGGTACGGGTTAGGATTAGGGTACGTGTTAGGGTTAGGGTAGGGGTTAGGGTTAGGGTACGCGTTAGGGTTAGGGTAGTTATTAAACCTATCCCACTCTCTAGATACCCCTTAGCACGTAAAGGAATATTATTTGGGGGTCCAGCCATGGAGAAGAGTTTAGACACTAAGATAATATAAGGAACACACACATTATAAAGAAATCACATTAGGATTCTCTTTTTAAGCTGTTCCTTAAAACACTAGTGCTTAGGAAATCTATTGGAGGCAGAAGCAGTCAAGGGTAGCCTAGGGTTAGGGTTAGGGTTAGGGTTAGGCTTAGGGTACGGCTTAGGGTACGGGCTCGGGGAGGGGTTCGGGTAAGGCGTAGGGTATGGGTTAGGGTTAGGGTTAGGGTTAGTGTTAGGGTTAGGGCTCGGTTTAGGGTACGGGTTAGGATTAGGGTACGTGTTAGGGTTAGGGTAGGGGTTAGGGTTAGGGTACGCGTTAGGATTAGGGTAGTTATTAAACCTATCCCACTCTTTAGATACACCTTAGCACGTAAAGGAATATTATTTGGGGGTCCAGCCATGGAGAAGAGTTTAGACACTAGGATAAGATAAGGAACACACCCATTATAAAGAAATCACATTAGGATTCTCTTTTTAAGCTGTTCCTTAAAACACTAGTGCTTAGGAAATCTATTGGAGGCAGAAGCAGTCAAGGGTAGCCTAGGGTTAGGGTTAGGCTTAGGGTAAGGCTTAGGGTACGGGTTCGGGGAGGGCTTCGGATACGGTGTAGTGTATGGTTTAGGGTTAGGGTTAGGGTTAGTGTTAGGGTTAGGGCTCGGTTTAGGGTACGGTTTAGGATTAGGTTACGTGTTAGGGTTAGGGTAGGGGTTAGGGTTAGGGTACGTGTTAGGGTTAGGGTTATTAAACCTATCCCACTCTCTAGATACCCCTTAGCACGTAAAGGAATATTATTTGGGGATCCAGCCATGGAGAAGAATTTAGACACTAGGATAAGATAAGGAACACACACATTATAAAGAAATCACATTAGGATTCTCTTTTTCAGCTCTTCCTTAAAACACTAGTGTTAGGAAACCTATTGGGGGCAGAAGCAGTCAAGGGTAGCCTAGGGTTAGGGTTAGGCTTAGGGTTAGGCTTAGGGTACGGCTTAGGTTACGGGTTCGGGGAAGGCTTCGGGTACGGCGTAGGGTATGGGTTAGGGTTAGGGTTAGGGTTAGTGTTAGGGTTAGGGCTCGGTTTAGGGTATTGTTTAGGATTAGGGTACATGTTAGGTTTAGGGTAAGGGTTAGGGTTAGGGTACGCGTTAGGGTTAGGGTAGTTATTAAACCTATCCCACTCTATATACCCCTTAGCACGTAAAGGAATATTATTTGGGGGTCCAGCAATGGAGAAGAGTTTAGACACTAGGATAACATAAGGAACACACCCATTATAAAGAAATCACATTAGGATTCTCTTTTTAAGCTGTTCCTTAAAACACTAGTGCTTAGGAAATCTATTGGAGGCAGAAGGAGTCAAGGGTAGCCTAGGGTTAAGGTTAGGCTTAGGGTTAGGATTAGGATACGGCTTACGAAACGGGTTCGGAGAGGGCTTCAGGTACGGCGTAGGGTATGGGTTAGGGTTAGGGTTTGGGTTAGTGTTAGGGTTAGGGCTCCGTTTAGGGTACGGGTTATGATTAGGGTACGTGTTAGGGTTAGGGTAGGGGTTAGGGTTAGGGTTCTTATTAAACCTATCCCACTCTCTAGATACACCTTAGCACGTAAAGGAATATTATTTGGGGGTCCACCCATGAAGAAGAGTTTAGACACTAAGATAATATAAGGAACACACACATTATAAAGAAATCACATTAGGATTCTCTTTTTAAGCTGTTCCTTAAAACACTAGTGCTTAGGAAATCTATTGGAGGCAGAAGCAGTCAAGGGTAGCCTAGGGTTAGGTTTAGGCTTGGGGTTAGGCTTAGGGTACGGCTTAGGTTACGGGTTCGGGGAGGGCTTCGGGTACGGCGTAGGGTATGGGTTAGGGTTAGGGTTAGGGTTAGTGTTAGGGTTACGGCTCGGTTTAGGGTATTGTTTAGGATTAGGGTACGTGTTAGGGTTAGGATAGGGGTTAGGGTCAGGGTACGCGTTAGGGTTAGGGTAGTTATTAAACCTATCCCACTCTCTATATACCCCTTAGCACGTAAAGGAATATTATTTGGGGGTCCAGCAGTGTAGAAGACTTTAGACACTAGGATAAGATACGGAACACACCCATTATAAAGAAATCACATTAGGATTCTCTTTTTAAGCTGTTCCTTAAAACACTAGTGCTTAGGAAATCTATTGGAGGCAGAAGCAGTCAAGGGTAGCCTAGGGTTAGGGTTAGGCTTAGGATTAGGCTTAGGGTACGGCATAGGGTACGGGTTCGGGGAGGGCTTCTGGTACGGCGTAGGGTATGGGTTAGGGTTAGTGTTAGGGTTAGTGTTAGTGTTAGGGCTCGGTTTAGGGTACGGGTTAGGATTAGGGTACGTGTTAGGGTTAGGGTAGGGGTTAGGGTTAGGGTACGCATTAGGGTTAGGGTAGTTATTAAACCTATCCCACTCTCTAGATACCCCTTAGCACGTAAAGGAATATTATTGGTGGGTCCAGCCATGGAGAAGAGTTTAGACACTAGGCTAAGATAAGGAACACACCCTTTATAGAGAAATCACATTAGGATTCTCTTTTTAAGCTGTTCCTTAAAACACTAGTGCTTAGGAAATCTATTGGAGGCAGAAGCAGTCAAGGGTAGCCTAGTGTTAGGGTTAGGCTTAGGGTTAGGCTAAGGGTACGGCTTAGGGTTCGGGTTCGGGGAGGGCTTCGTGTACGGCGTAGGGTATGGGTTAGTGTTAGGGTTAGTGTTAGGGTTAGGGCTCGGTTTAGGGTACGGTTTAGGTTTAGGGTACGTGTTAGGGTTAGGGTAGGGGTTAGGGTTAGGGTACGTGTTAGGGTTAGGGTTGTTATTAAACCTATCCCACTCTCTAGATACCCCTTAGCACGTAAAGGAATATTATTTGGGGGTCCAGCCATGGAGAAGAGTTTAGACACTAGGATAAGATAAGGAACACACACATTATAAAGAAATCACATTAGGATTCTCTTTTTAACTTGTTCCTTAAAACACTAGTGCTTAGGAAATCTATTGGAGGCAGAAGCAGTCAAGGGTAGCCTAGGGTTAGGGTTAGGCTTAGGGTAAGGCTTAGGGTACGGGTTCGGGGAGGGCTTCGGGTACGGTGTAGTGTATGAGTTAGGGTTAGGGTTAGGGTTAGTGTTAATGTTAGGGCTCGGTTTAGTGTACGGCTTAGGATTAGGGTACGTGTTAGGGTTAGGGTAGGGGTTAGGGTTAGGGTATGCATTAGGGTTAGGGTAGTTATTAAACCTATCCCACTCTCTAGATACCCCTTAGCACGTAAAGGAATATTATTTGGTGGTCCAGCCATGGAGAAGAGTTTAGACACTAGGCTAAGATAAGGAACACACCCTTTATAGAGAAATCACATTAGGATTCTCTTTTTAAGCTGTTCCTTAAAACACTAGTGCTTAGGAAATCTATTGGAGGCAGAAGGAGTCAAGGGTAGCCTAGTGTTAGGGTTAGGCTTAGGGTTAGGCTAAGGGTACGGCTTAGGGTACCGGTTCAGGAAGGTCTTCGGGTACGTCGTAGGGTATGGGTTAGGGTTAGGGTTAGTGTTAGGGTTAGGGCTCGGTTTAGGGTACGGTTTAGTTTTAGGGTACGTGTTAGGGTTAGGGTAGGGGTTAGGGTTAGGGTAGGTGTTAGTGTTAGGGTAGTTATTAAACCTATCCCACTCTCTAGATACCCCTTAGCACGTAAAGGAATATTATTTGGGGGTCCACCCATGAAGAAGAGTTTAGACACTAAGATAATATAAGGAACACACACATTATAAAGAAATCACATTAGGATTCTCTTTTTACGCTGTTCCTTAAAACACTAGTGCTTAGGAAATCTATTGGAGGCAGAAGCAGTCAAGGGTAGCCTAGGGTTAGGGTTAGGATAAGGGTTAGGCTTAGGGTATGGCTTAGGTTACGGGTTCGGGGAGGGCTTCGGGTACGGCGTAGGGTATGGGTTAAGTTTAGGCTTAGGGTTAGTGTTAGGGTTAGGGCTCGGTTTAGGGTATTGTTTAGGATTAGGGTACATGTTAGGGTTAGGGTAAGGGTTAGGGTAAGGGTACGCGTTAGGGTTAGGGTAGTTATTAAACCTATCCCACTCTATATACCCCTTAGCACGTAAAGGAATATTATTTGGCGGTCCAGCATTGGAGAAGAGTTTAGACACTAGGATAAGATAAGGAACACACCCATTATAAAGAAATCACATTAGGATTCTCTTTTTAAGCTGTTCCTTAAAACACTAGTGCTTAGGAAATCTATTGGAGGCAGAAGCAGTCAAGGGTAGCCTAGGGTTAGGGTTAGGCTTAGGGTTAGGATTAGGATACGGCTTACGGTACGGGTTCGGAGAGGGCTTCAGGTACGGCGTAGGGTATGGGTTAGGGTTAGGGTTTGGGTTAGTGTTAGGGCTAGGGCTCCGTTTAGGGTACGGGTTATGATTAGGGTACGTGTTAGGGTTAGGGTAGGGGTTAGGGTTAGGGTTCTTATTAAACCTATCCCACTCTCTAGATACACCTTAGCACGTAAAGGAATATTATTTGGGGGTCCACCCATGAAGAAGAGTTTAGACACTAAGATAATATAAGGAACACACACATTATAAAGAAATCACATTAGGATTCTCTTTTTAAGCTGTTCCTTAAAACACTAGTGCTTAGGAAATCTATTGGAGGCAGAAGCAGTCAAGGGTAGCCTAGGGTTAGGTTTAGGCTTAGGGTTAGGCTTAGGGTACGGCTTAGGGTACGGGCTCGGGGAGGGGTTCGGGTAAGGCGTAGGGTATGGGTTAGGGTTAGGGTTAGGGTTAGTGTTAGGGTTAGGGCTCGGTTTAGGGTACGGGTTAGGATTAGGGTACGTGTTAGGGTTAGGGTAGGGGTTAGGGTTAGGGTACGCGTTAGGGTTAGGGTAGTTATTAAACCTATCCCACTCTCTAGATACACCTTAGCACGTAAAGGAATATTATTTAGGGGTCCAGCCATGGAGAAGAGTTTAGACACTAGGATAAGATAAGGAACACACCCATTATAAAGAAATCACATTAGGATTCTCTTTTTAAGCTGTTCCTTAAAACACTACTGCTTAGGAAATCTATTGGAGGCAGAAGCAGTCAAGGGTAGCCTAGGGTTCGGGTTAGGCTTAGGGTTAGGATTAGGATACGGCTTACGGTACGGGTTCGGAGAGGGCTTCAGGTATGGCGTAGGGAATGGGTTAGAGTTAGGGTTTGGGTTAGTGTTAGGGTTAGGGCTCCGTTTAGGGTACGGGTTAGGATTAGGGTACGTGTTAGGGTTAGGGTACGCGTTAGGGTTAGGGTAGTTATTAAACCTATCCCACTCTCTAAATACCCCTTAGCACGTAATGGAATATTATTTGGGGGTCCAACCATGGAGAAGAGTTTAGACACTAGGATAAGATATGGAACACACCCATTATAAAGAAATCACATTAGGATTCTCTTTTTAAGCTGTTCCTTAAAACACTAGTGCTTAGGAAATCTATTGGAGGCAGAAGAAGTCAAGGGTAGCCTAGGGTTAGGGTTAGGCTTAGGGTTAGGCTTAGGGTACGGCTTAGGGTACGGGTTCGGGGAGGGCTTCGGGTACGGCGTAGGGTATTGGTTAGGGTTAGGCTTAGGGTTAGTGTTAGGGTTAGGGCTCGATTTAGGGTACGGTTTAGGATTAGGGTACGTGTTAGGGTTACGGTAGGGGTTAGGGTTAGGGTACGTGTTAGGGTTAGGGTAGTTATTAAACCTATCCCACTCTCTAGATACCCCTTAGCACGTAAAGAATATTATTTGAGGGTCCAGCCATGGAGAAGAGTTAAACACTAGGATAAGATAAGGAACACACCCATTATAAAGAAATCACATTAGGATTCTCTTTTTATGCTGTTCCTTAAAACACTAGTGCTTAGGAAATCTATTGGAGGCAGAAGCAGTAAAGGGTAGCCTAGGGTTAGGGTTAGGCTTAGGGTTAGGCTTAGGGTACGGCTTAGGGTACGGTTTCGGGGAGGGCTTCGGGTACGGCGTAGGGTATGGGTTAGGGTTAGGGTTAGGGTTAGTGTTACGGTTAGGGCTCGGTTTAGGGTATTGGTTAGGATTAGGGTACGTGTTAGGGTTAGGGTAGGGGTTAGGGTTACGGTACGCGTTAGGGTTAAGGTAGTTATTAAACCTATCCCACTCTCTAGATACCCCTTAGAACATAAAGGAATATTATCTGGAGGTCCAGTCATGGAGAAGAGTTTAGACACTAGGATAAGATAAGGAACACACACATTATAAAGAAATCACTTTAGAATTCTCTTTTTAAGCTGTTCCTTAAAACACTAGTGCTTAGGAAATCTATTGGCGGCAGAAGCAGTCAAGGGGAGCCTAGGGTTAGGGTTAGGCTTAGGGTTAGGCTTAGGATACGGCTTAGGTTACGGGTTCGGGGAAGGCTTCGGGTACGGCGTAGGGTATGGGTTAGGGTTAGGGTTAGTGTTAGGGTTAGGGCTCGGTTTAGGGTATTGTTTAGGATTAGGGTACATGATAGGGTTAGGGTAAGGGTTAGGGTTAGGGTACGCGTTAGGGTTAGGGTAGTTATTAAACCTATCCCACGCTATATACCCCTTAGAACGTAAGGGAATATTATTTGGGGGTCCAGCAATGGAGAAGAGTTTAGACACTAGGATAAGATAAGGAACACACCCATTATAAAGAAATCACATTAGGATTCTCTTTTTAAGCTGTTCCTTAAAACACTAGTGCTTAGGAAATCTATTGGAGGCAGAAGCAGTCAAGGGTAGCCTAGGGTTAGGGTTAGGCTTAGGGTTAGGATTAGGATACGGCTTACGGTACGGGTTCGGAGAGGGCTTCAGGTACGGCGTAGGGTATGGGTTAGGGTTAGGGTTTGGGTTAGTGTTAGGGTTAGGGCTCCGTTTAGGGTACGGGTTATGATTAGGGTACGTGTTAGGGTTAGGGTAGGGGTTAGGGTTAGGGTTCTTATTAAACCTATCCCACTCTCTAGATACACCTTAGCACGTAAAGGAATATTATTTGGGGGTCCACCCATGAAGAAGAGTTTAGACACTAAGATAATATAAGGAACACACACATTATAAAGAAATCACATTAGGATTCTCTTTTTATGCTGTTCCTTAAAACACTAGTGCTTAGGAAATCTATTGGAGGCAGAAGCAGTCAAGGGTAGCCTAGGGTTAGGTTTAGGCTTAGGGTTAGGCTTAGGGTACGGCTTAGGTTACGGGTTCGGGGAGGGCTTCGGGTACGGCGTAGGGTATGGGTTAGGGTTAGTGTTAGGGTTAGTGTTAGGGTTAGGGCTCGGTTTAGGGTATTGTTTAGGATTAGGGTACGTGTTAGGGTTAGGGTAGGGGTTAGGGTTAGGGTACGCGTTAGGGTTAGGTTAGTTATTAAACCTATCCCACTCTCTATATACCCCTTAGCACGTAAAGGAATATTATTTGGGGGTCCAGCAGTGGAGAAGACTTTAGACACTAGGATAAGATAAGGAACACACCCATTATAAAGAAATCACTTTAGGATTCTCTTTTTAAGCTGTACCTTAAAACACTAGTGCTTAGGAAATCTATTGGAGGCAGAAGCAGTCAAGGGTAGCCTAGGGTTAGGGTTAGGCTTAGGGTTTGGATTAGGATACGGCTTACGGTACGGGTTCGGAGAGGGCTTCAGGTACGGCGTAGGGTATGGGTTAGGGTTAGGGTTTGGGTTAGTGTTAGGGTTAGGGCTCCGTTTAGGGTACGGGTTAGGATTAGGGTACGTGTTAGGGTTAGGGTAGGGGTTAGGGTTAGGGTACGCGTTAGGGTTAGGGTAGTTATTAAACCTATCCCACTCTCTAGATACCCCTTAGCACGTAAAGGAATATTATTTGGGCATCCAGCCATGGAGAAGAGTTTAGACACTAGGATAAGATAAGGAACACACACATTATAAAGAAATCACATTAGGATTCTCTTTTTCAGCTCTTCCTTAAAACACTAGTGCTTAGGAAATCTATTGGAGGCAGAAGCAGTCAAGGGTAGCCTAGGTTTAGGGTTAGGCTTAGGGTAAGGCTTAGGGTACGGGTTCGGGGAGGGCTTCGGGTACGGTGTAGTGTATGAGTTAGGGTTAGGGTTAGGGTTAGTGTTAATGTTAGGGCTCGGTTTAGTGTACGGCTTAGGATTAGGGTACGTGTTAGGGTTAGGGTAGGGGATAGGGTTAGGGTACGCATTAGGGTTAGGCTAGTTATTAAACCTATCCTACTCTCTACATACCCCTTAGCACGTAAAGGAATATTATTTGGGGGTCCAGCCATGGAGAAGAGTTTAGACACTAGGCTAAGATAAGGAACACACCCTTTATAGAGAAATCACATTAGGATTCTCTTTTTAAGCTGTTCCTTAAAACACTAGTGCTTAGGAAATCTATTGGAGGCAGAAGGAGTCAAGGGTAGCCTAGTGTTAGGGTTAGGCTTAGGGTTAGGCTAAGGGTACGGCTTAGGTTACGGGTTCGGGGAGGTCTTCGGGTACGGCGTAGGGTATGGGTTAGGGTTAGAGTTAGTGTTAGGGTTAGGGCTCGGTTTAGGGTACGGTTTAGGTTTAGGGTACGTGTTAGGGTTAGGGTAGGGGTTAGGGTTAGGGTACGTGTTAGTGTTAGGGTAGTTATTAAACCTATCCCACTCTCTAGATACCCCTTAGCACATAAAGGAATATTATTTGGGGTTCCACCCATGAAGAAGAGTTTAGACACTAAGATAATATAAGGAACACACACATTATAAAGAAATCACATTAGGATTCTCTTTTTACGCTGTTCCTTAAAACACTAGTGCTTAGGAAATCTATTGGAGGCAGAAGCAGTCAAGGGTAGGCTAGGGTTAGGGTTAGGCTTAGGGTTAGGCTTAAGGTACGGCTTAGGTTACGGGTTCGGGGAGGGCTTTTGGTACGGCGTAGGGTATGGGTTAGGGTTAGGCTTAGGGTTAGTGTTAGGGTTAGGGCTCGGTTTAGGGTATTGTTTAGGATTAGGGTACATGTTAGGGTTAGGGTAAGGGTTAGGGTTAGGGTACGTGTTAGGGTTAGGGTAGTTATTAAACCTATCCCACGCTATATACCCCTTAGCACGTAAAGGAATATTATTTGGGGGTCCAGCAATGGAGAAGAGTTTAGACACTAGGATAAGATAAGGAACACACCCATTATAAAGAAATCACATTAGGATTCTCTTTTTAAGCTGTTCCTTAAAACACTAGTGCTTACAAATCTATTGGAGGCAGAAGCAGTCAAGGGTAGCCTAGGGTTAGGGTTAGGCTTAGGGTTAGGATTAGGATATGGCTTACGGTACGGGTTCGGAGAGGGCTTCAGGTACGGCGTAGGGTATGGGTTAGGGTTAGGGTTTGGGTTAGTGTTAGGGTTAGGGCTCCGTTTAGGGTACGGGTTATGATTAGGGTACGTGTTAGGGTTAGGGTAGGGGTTAGGGTTAGGGTTCTTATTAAACCTATCCCACTCTCTAGATACACCTTAGCACGTAAAGGAATATTATTTGGGGGTCCACCCATGAAGAAGAGTTTAGACACTAGGCTAAGATAAGGAACACACCCTTTATAGAGAAATCACATTAGGATTCTCTTTTTAAGCTGTTCCTTAAAACACTAGTGCTTAGGAAATCTATTGGAGGCAGAAGGAGTCAAGCGTAGCCTAGTGTTAGGGTTAGGGTATGGGTTAGGGTTAGGGTTAGGGTTAGTGTTAGGGTTAGGGCTCGGTTTAGGGTATTGTTTAGGATTAGGGTACGTGTTAGGGTTAGGGTAGGGGTTAGGGTTAGGGTACGCGTTAGGGTTAGGGTAGTTATTAAACCTATCCCACTCTCTATATACCCCTTAGCACGTAAAGGAATATTATTTGGGGGTCCAGCCATGGAGAAGACTTTAGACACTAGGATAAGATAAGGAACACACCCATTATAAAGAAATCACATTAGGATTCTCTTTTTACGCTGTTCCTTAAAACACTAGTGCTTAGGAAATCTATTGGAGGCAGAAGCAGTCAAGGGTAGCCTAGGGTTAGGGTTAGGCTTAGGGTAAGGCTTAGGGTACGGGTTCGGGGAGGGCTTCGGATACGGTGTAGTGTATGGGTTAGGGTTAGGGTTAGGGTTAGTGTTAGGGTTAGGGCTCGGTTTAGGGTACGGTTTAGGATTAGGTTACGTGTTAGGGTTAGGGTAGGGGTTAGGGTTAGGGTACGTGTTAGGGTTAGGGTTATTAAACCTATCCCACTCTCTAGATACCCCTTAGCACGTAAAGGAATATTATTTGGGGATCCAGCCATGGAGAAGAGTTTAGACACTAGGATAAGATAAGGAACACACACATTATAAAGAAATCACATTAGGATTCTCTTTTTCAGCTCTTCCTTAAAACACTAGTGTTAGGAAATCTATTGGAGGCAAAAGCAGTCAAGGGTAGCCTAGGGTTAGGGTTAGGCTTAGGGTTAGGCTTAGGGTACGGCTTAGGTTACGGGTTCGGGGAAGGCTTCGGGTACGGCGTAGGGTATGGGTTAGGGTTAGGGTTAGGGTTAGTGTTAGGGTTAGGGCTCGGTTTAGGGTATTGTTTAGGATTAGGGTACATGTTAGGGTTAGGGTAAGGGTTAGGGTTAGGGTACGCGTTAGGGTTAGGGTAGTTATTAAACCTATCCCACTCTATATACCCCTTAGCACGTAAAGGAATATTATTTGGGGGTCCAGCAATGGAGAAGAGTTTAGACACTAGGATAACATAAGGAACACACCCATTATAAAGAAATCACATTAGGATTCTCTTTTTAAGCTGTTCCTTAAAACACTAGTGCTTAGGAAATCTATTGGAGGGAGAAGGAGTCAAGGGTAGCCTAGGGTTAAGGTTAGGCTTAGGGTTAGGATTAGGATACGGCTTACGAAACGGGTTCGGAGAGGGCTTCAGGTACGGCGTAGGGTATGGGTTAGGGTTAGGGTTTGGGTTAGTGTTAGGGTTAGGGCTCCGTTTAGGGTACGGGTTATGATTAGGGTACGTGTTAGGGTTAGGGTAGGGGTTCGGGTTAGGGTTCTTATTAAACCTATCCCACTCTCTAGATACACCTTAGCACGTAAAGGAATATTATTTGGGGGTCCACCCATGAAGAAGAGTTTAGACACTAAGATAATATAAGGAACACACACATTATAAAGAAATCACATTAGGATTCTCTTTTTAAGCTGTTCCTTAAAACACTAGTGCTTAGGAAATCTATTGGAGGCAGAAGCAGTCAAGGGTAGCCTAGGGTTAGGTTTAGGCTTGGGGTTAGGCTTAGGGTACGGCTTAGGGTACGGGTTCGGGGAGGGCTTCGGGTACGGCGTAGGGTATGGGTTAGGGTTAGGGTTAGGGTTAGTGTTAGGGTTACGGCTCGGTTTAGGGTATTGTTTAGGATTAGGGTACGTGTTAGGGTTAGGGTAGGGGTTAGGGTCAGGGTACGCGTTAGGGTCAGGGTAGTTATTAAACCTATCCCACTCTCTATATACCCCTTAGCACGTAAAGGAATATTATTTGGGGGTCCAGCAGTGTAGAAGACTTTAGACACTAGGATAAGATAAGGAACACACCCATTATAAAGAAATCACATTAGGATTCTCTTTTTAAGCTGTTCCTTAAAACACTAGTGCTTAGGAAATCTATTGGAGGCAGAAGCAGTCAAGGGTAGCCTAGGGTTAGGGTTAGGCTTAGGGTTAGGATTAGGATACGGCTTACGGTACGGGTTCGGAGAGGGCTTCAGGTACGGCGTAGGGTATGGGTTAGGGTTAGGGTTTGGGTTAGTGTTAGGGTTAGGGCTCCGTTTAGGGTATGGGTTAGGATTAGGGTACGTGTTAGGGTTAGGGTAGGGGTTACGGTTAGGGTAGGCGTTAGGGTTAGGGTAGTTATTAAACCTATCCCACTCTCTAAATACCCCTTAGCACGTAAAGGAATATTATTTGGGGGTCCAACCATGGAGAAGAGTTTAGACACTAGGATAAGATACGGAACACACCCATTATAAAGAAATCACATTAGGATTCTCTTTTTAAGCTGTTCCTTAAAACACTAGTGCTTAGGAAATCTATTGGAGGCAGAAGCAGTCAAGGGTAGCCTAGGGTTAGGGTTAGGCTTAGGATGAGGCTTAGGGTACGGCATAGGGTACGGGTTCGGGGAGGGCTTCTGGTACGGCGTAGGGTATGGGTTAGGGTTAGTGTTAGGGTTAGTGTTAGTGTTAGGGCTCGCTTTAGGGTACGGGTTAGGATTAGGGTACGTGTTAGGGTTAGGGTAGGGGTTAGGGTTAGGGTACGCATTAGGGTTAGGGTAGTTATTAAACCTATCCCACTCTCTAGATACCCCTTAGCACGTAAAGGAATATTATTGGTGGGTCCAGCCATGGAGAAGAGTTTAGACACTAGGCTAAGATAAGGAACACACCCTTTATAGAGAAATCACATTAGGATTCTCTTTTTAAGCTGTTCCTTAAAACACTAGTGCTTAGGAAATCTATTGGAGGCAGAAGCAGTCAAGGGTAGCCTAGTGTTAGGGTTAGGCTTAGGGTTAGGCTAAGGGTACGGCTTAGGGTTCGGATTCGGGGAGGGCTTCGTGTACGGCGTAGGGTATGGGTTAGTGTTAGGGTTAGTGTTAGGGTTAGGGCTCGGTTTAGGGTACGGTTTAGGTTTAG
Organism: Balaenoptera physalus; assembly: GCF_965194825.1. NCBI lineage: Eukaryota > Metazoa > Chordata > Mammalia > Artiodactyla > Balaenopteridae > Balaenoptera > Balaenoptera physalus. The sequence goes on along the minus strand of NW_028125966.1, from coordinate 341,355 downwards.
GGTACGTGTTAGGGTTAGGGTACGGGTTAGGGTTAGGGTACGTGTTAGGGTTAGGGTTGTTATTAAACCTATCCCACTCTGTAGATACCCCTTAGCACGTAAAGGAATATTATTTGGGGGTCCAGCCATGGAGAAGAGTTTAGACACTAGGATAAGATAAGGAACACACACATTATAAAGAAATCACATTAGGATTCTCTTTTTAACTTGTTCCTTAAAACACTAGTGCTTAGGAAATCTATTGGAGGCAGAAGCAGTCAAGGGTAGCCTAGGGTTAGGGTTAGGCTTAGGGTAAGGCTTAGGGTACGGGTTCGGGGAGGGCTTCGGGTACGGTGTAGTGTATGAGTTAGGGTTAGGGTTAGGGTTAGTGTTAATGTTAGGGCTCGGTTTAGTGTACGGCTTAGGATTAGGGTACGTGTTAGGGTTAGGGTAGGGGTTAGGGTTAGGGTACGCATTAGGGTTAGGGTAGTTATTAAACCTATCCCACTCTCTAGATACCCCTTAGCACGTAAAGGAATATTATTTGGTGGTCCAGCCATGGAGAAGAGTTTAGACACTAGGCTAAGATAAGGAACACACACATTATAAAGAAATCACATTAGGATTCTCTTTTTAAGCTGTTCCTTAAAACACTAGTGCTTAGGAAATCTATTGGAGGCAGAAGGAGTCAAGGGTAGCCTAGTGTTAGGGTTAGGCTTAGGGTTAGGCTAAGGGTACGGCTTAGGGTACCGGTTCAGGAAGGTCTTCGGGTACGTCGTAGGGTATGGGTTAGGGTTAGGGTTAGTGTTAGGGTTAGGGCTCGGTTTAGGGTACGGTTTAGTTTTAGGGTACGTGTTAGGGTTAGGGTAGGGGTTAGGGTTAGGGTAGGTGTTAGTGTTAGGGTAGTTATTAAACCTATCCCACTCTCTAGATACCCCTTAGCACGTAAAGGAATATTATTTGGGGGTCCACCCATGAAGAAGAGTTTAGACACTAAGATAATATAAGGAACACACACATTATAAAGAAATCACATTAGGATTCTCTTTTTACGCTGTTCCTTAAAACACTAGTGCTTAGGAAATCTATTGGAGGCAGAAGCAGTCAAGGGTAGCCTAGGGTTAGGGTTAGGATTAGGGTTAGGCTTAGGGTATGGCTTAGGTTACGGGTTCGGGGAGGGCTTCGGGTACGGCGTAGGGTATGGGTTAGGTTTAGGCTTAGGGTTAGTGTTAGGGTTAGGGCTCGGTTTAGGGTATTGTTTAGGATTAGGGTACATGTTAGGGTTAGGGTAAGGGTTAGGGTAAGGGTACACGTTAGGGTTAGGGTAGTTATTAAACCTATCCCACTCTATATACCCCTTAGCACGTAAAGGAATATTATTTGGGGGTCCAGCATTGGAGAAGAGTTTAGACACTAGGATAAGATAAGGAACACACCCATTATAAAGAAATCACATTAGGATTCTCTTTTTAAGCTGTTCCTTAAAACACTAGTGCTTAGGAAATCTATTGGAGGCAGAAGCAGTCAAGGGTAGCCTAGGGTTAGGGTTAGGCTTAGGGTTAGGATTAGGATACGGCTTACAGTACGGGTTCGGAGAGGGCTTCAGGTACGGCGTAGGGTATGGGTTAGGGTTAGGGTTTGGGCTAGTGTTAGGGCTAGGGCTCCGTTTAGGGTACGGGTTATGATTAGGGTACGTGTTAGGGTTAGGGTAGGGGTTAGGGTTAGGGTTCTTATTAAACCTATCCCACTCTCTAGATACACCTTAGCACGTAAAGGAATATTATTTGGGGGTCCACCCATGAAGAAGAGTTTAGACACTAAGATAATATAAGGAACACACACATTATAAAGAAATCACATTAGGATTCTCTTTTTAAGCTGTTCCTTAAAACACTAGTGCTTAGGAAATCTATTGGAGGCAGAAGCAGTCAAGGGTAGCCTAGGGTTAGGGTTAGGGTTAGGGTTAGGCTTAGGGTACGGCTTAGGGTACGGGCTCGGGGAGGGGTTCGGGTAAGGCGTAGGGTATGGGTTAGGGTTAGGGTTAGGGTTAGTGTTAGGGTTAGGGCTCGGTTTAGGGTACGGGTTAGGATTAGGGTACGTGTTAGGGTTAGGGTAGGGGTTAGGGTTAGGGTACGCGTTAGGGTTAGGGTAGTTATTAAACCTATCCCACTCTCTAGATACACCTTAGCACGTAAAGGAATATTATTTGGGGGTCCAGCCATGGAGAAGAGTTTAGACACTAGGATAAGATAAGGAACACACCCATTATAAAGAAATCACATTAGGATTCTCTTTTTAAGCTGTTCCTTAAAACACTACTGCTTAGGAAATCTATTGGAGGCAGAAGCAGTCAAGGGTAGCCTAGGGTTAGGGTTAGGCTTAGGGTTAGGATTAGGATACGGCTTACGGTACGGGTTCGGAGAGGGCTTCAGGTATGGCGTAGGGAATGGGTTAGAGTTAGGGTTTGGGTTAGTGTTAGGGTTAGGGCTCCGTTTAGGGTACGGGTTAGGATTAGGGTACGTGTTAGGGTTAGGGTACGCGTTAGGGTTAGGGTAGTTATTAAACCTATCCCACTCTCTAAATACCCCTTAGCACGTAAAGGAATATTATTTGGGGGTCCAACCATGGAGAAGAGTTTAGACACTAGGATAAGATATGGAACACACCCATTATAAAGAAATCACATTAGGATTCTCTTTTTAAGCTGTTCCTTAAAACACTAGTGCTTAGGAAATCTATTGGAGGCAGAAGAAGTCAAGGGTAGCCTAGGGTTAGGGTTAGGCTTAGGGTTAGGCTTAGGGTACGGCTTAGGGTACGGGTTCGGGGAGGGCTTCGGGTACGGCGTAGGGTATGGGTTAGGGTTAGGATTAGGGTTAGTGTTAGGGTTAGGGCTCGGTTTAGGGTATGGTTTAGGATTAGGGTACGTGTTAGGGTTACGGTAGGGGTTAGGGTTAGGGTACGTGTTAGGGTTAGGGTAGTTATTAAACCTATCCCACTCTCTAGATACCCCTTAGCACGTAAAGAATATTATTTGAGGGTCCAGCCATGGAGAAGAGTTAAACACTAGGATAAGATAAGGAACACACCCATTATAAAGAAATCACATTAGGATTCTCTTTTTATGCTGTTCCTTAAAACACTAGTGCTTAGGAAATCTATTGGAGGCAGAAGCAGTAAAGGGTAGCCTAGGGTTAGGGTTAGGCTTAGGGTTAGGCTTAGGGTACGGCTTAGGGTATGGTTTCGGGGAGGGCTTCGGGTACGGCGTAGGGTATGGGTTAGGGTTAGGGTTAGGGTTAGTGTTAGGGTTAGGGCTCGGTTTAGGGTATTGGTTAGGATTAGGGTACGTGTTAGGGTTAGGGTAGGGGTTAGGGTTACGGTACGCGTTAGGGTTAAGGTAGTTATTAAACCTATCCCACTCTCTAGATACCCCTTAGAACATAAAGGAATATTATTTGGAGGTCCAGTCATGGAGAAGAGTTTAGACACTAGGATAAGATAAGGAACACACACATTATAAAGAAATCACTTTAGAATTCTCTTTTTAAGCTGTTCCTTAAAACACTAGTGCTTAGGAAATCTATTGGCGGCAGAAGCAGTCAAGGGTAGCCTAGGGTTAGGGTTAGGCTTAGGGTTAGGCTTAGGATACGGCTTAGGTTACGGGTTCGGGGAAGGCTTCGGGTACGGCGTAGGGTATGGGTTAGGGTTAGGGTTAGTGTTAGGGTTAGGGCTCGGTTTAGGGTATTGTTTAGGATTAGGGTACATGATAGGGTTAGGGTAAGGGTTAGGGTTAGGGTACGCGTTAGGGTTAGGGTAGTTATTAAACCTATCCCACTCTATATACCCCTTAGAACGTAAGGGAATATTATTTGGGGGTCCAGCAATGGAGAAGAGTTTAGACACTAGGATAAGATAAGGAACACACCCATTATAAAGAAATCACATTAGGATTCTCTTTTTAAGCTGTTCCTTAAAACACTAGTGCTTAGGAAATCTATTGGAGGCAGAAGCAGTCAAGGGTAGCCTAGGGTTAGGGTTAGGCTTAGGGTTAGGATTAGGATACGGCTTACGGTACGGGTTCGGAGAGGGCTTCAGGTACGGCGTAGGGTATGGGTTAGGGTTAGGGTTTGGGTTAGTGTTAGGGTTAGGGCTCCGTTTAGGGTACGGGTTAGGATTAGGGTACGTGTTAGGGTTAGGGTAGGGGTTAGGGTTAGGGTTCTTATTAAACCTATCCCACTCTCTAGATACACCTTAGCACGTAAAGGAATATTATTTGGGGGTCCACCCATGAAGAAGAGTTTAGACACTAAGATAATATAAGGAACACACACATTATAAAGAAATCACATTAGGATTCTCTTTTTAAGCTGTTCCTTAAAACACTAGTGCTTAGGAAATCTATTGGAGGCAGAAGCAGTCAAGGGTAGCCTAGGGTTAGGTTTAGGCTTAGGGTTAGGCTTAGGGTACGGCTTAGGTTACGGGTTCGGGGAGGGCTTCGGGTACGGCGTAGGGTATGGGTTAGGGTTAGTGTTAGGGTTAGTGTTAGGGTTAGGGCTCGGTTTAGGGTATTGTTTAGGATTAGGGTACGTGTTAGGGTTAGGGTAGGGGTTAGGGTTAGGGTACGCGTTAGGGTTAGGTTAGTTATTAAACCTATCCCACTCTCTATATACCCCTTAGCACGTAAAGGAATATTATTTGGGGGTCCAGCAGTGGAGAAGACTTTAGACACTAGGATAAGATAAGGAACACACCCATTATAAAGAAATCACTTTAGGATTCTCTTTTTAAGCTGTACCTTAAAACACTAGTGCTTAGGAAATCTATTGGAGGCAGAAGCAGTCAAGGGTAGCCTAGGGTTAGGGTTAGGCTTAGGGTTAGGATTAGGATACGGCTTACGGTACGGGTTCGGAGAGGGCTTCAGGTACGGCGTAGGGTATGGGTTAGGGTTAGGGTTTGGGTTAGTGTTAGGGTTAGGGCTCCGTTTAGGGTACGGGTTAGGATTAGGGTACGTGTTAGGGTTAGGGTAGGGGTTAGGGTTAGGGTACGCGTTAGGGTTAGGGTAGTTATTAAACCTATCCCACTCTCTAGATACCCCTTAGCACGTAAAGGAATATTGTTTGGGCATCCAGCCATGGAGAAGAGTTTAGACACTAGGATAAGATAAGGAACACACACATTATAAAGAAATCACATTAGGATTCTCTTTTTCAGCTCTTCCTTAAAACACTAGTGCTTAGGAAATCTATTGGAGGCAGAAGCAGTCAAGGGTAGCCTAGGTTTAGGGTTAGGCTTAGGGTAAGGCTTAGGGTACGGCTTGGGGAGGGCTTCGGGTACGGTGTAGTGTATGAGTTAGGGTTAGGGTTAGGGTTAGTGTTAATGTTAGGGCTCGGTTTAGTGTACGGCTTAGGATTAGGGTACGTGTTAGGGTTAGGGTAGGGGATAGGGTTAGGGTACGCGTTAGGGTTAGGGTAGTTATTAAACCTATCCCACTCTATATACCCCTTAGCACGTAAAGGAATATTATTTGGGGGTCCAGCCATGGAGAAGAGTTTAGACACTAGGATAACATAAGGAACACACCCATTATAAAGAAATCACATTAGGATTCTCTTTTTAAGCTGTTCCTTAAAACACTAGTGCTTAGGAAATCTATTGGAGGCAGAAGGAGTCAAGGGTAGCCTAGGGTTAAGGTTAGGCTTAGGGTTAGGATTAGGATACGGCTTACGAAACGGGTTCGGAGAGGGCTTCAGGTACGGCGTAGGGTATGGGTTAGGGTTAGGGTTTGGGTTAGTGTTAGGGTTAGGGCTCCGTTTAGGGTACGGGTTATGATTAGGGTACGTGTTAGGGTTAGGGTAGGGGTTAGGGTTAGGGTTCTTATTAAACCTATCCCACTCTCTAGATACACCTTAGCACGTAAAGGAATATTATTTGGGGGTCCACCCATGAAGAAGAGTTTAGACACTAAGATAATATAAGGAACACACACATTATAAAGAAATCACATTAGGATTCTCTTTTTAAGCTGTTCCTTAAAACACTAGTGCTTAGGAAATCTATTGGAGGCAGAAGCAGTCAAGGGTAGCCTAGGGTTAGGTTTAGGCTTGGGGTTAGGCTTAGGGTACGGCTTAGGTTACGGGTTCGGGGAGGGCTTCGGGTACGGCGTAGGGTATGGGTTAGGGTTAGGGTTAGGGTTAGTGTTAGGGTTACGGCTCGGTTTAGGGTATTGTTTAGGATTAGGGTACGTGTTAGGGTTAGGGTAGGGGTTAGGGTCAGGGTACGCGTTAGGGTTAGGGTAGTTATTAAACCTATCCCACTCTCTATATACCCCTTAGCACGTAAAGGAATATTATTTGGGGGTCCAGCAGTGTAGAAGACTTTAGACACTAGGATAAGATAAGGAACACACCCATTATAAAGAAATCACATTAGGATTCTCTTTTTAATCTGTTCCTTAAAACACTAGTGCTTAGGAAATCTATTGGAGGCAGAAGCAGTCAAGGGTAGCCTAGGGTTAGGGTTAGGCTTAGGGTTAGGATTAGGATACGGCTTACGGTACGGGTTCGGAGAGGGCTTCAGGTACGGCGTAGGGTATGGGTTAGGGTTAGGGTTTGGGTTAGTGTTAGGGTTAGGGCTCCGTTTAGGGTATGGGTTAGGATTAGGGTACGTGTTAGGGTTAGGGTAGGGGTTACGGTTAGGGTAGGCGTTAGGGTTAGGGTAGTTATTAAACCTATCCCACTCTCTAAATACCCCTTAGCACGTAAAGGAATATTATTTGGGGGTCCAACCATGGAGAAGAGTTTAGACACTAGGATAAGATACGGAACACACCCATTATAAAGAAATCACATTAGGATTCTCTTTTTAAGCTGTTCCTTAAAACACTAGTGCTTAGGAAATCTATTGGAGGCAGAAGCAGTCAAGGGTAGCCTAGGGTTAGGGTTAGGCTTAGGATGAGGCTTAGGGTACGGCATAGGGTACGGGTTCGGGGAGGGCTTCTGGTACGGCGTAGGGTATGGGTTAGGGTTAGTGTTAGGGTTAGTGTTAGTGTTAGGGCTCGGTTTAGGGTACGGGTTAGGATTAGGGTACGTGTTAGGGTTAGGGTAGGGGTTAGGGTTAGGGTACGCATTAGGGTTAGGGTAGTTATTAAACCTATCCCACTCTCTAGATACCCCTTAGCACGTAAAGGAATATTATTGGTGGGTCCAGCCATGGAGAAGAGTTTAGACACTAGGCTAAGATAAGGAACACACCCTTTATAGAGAAATCACATTAGGATTCTCTTTTTAAGCTGTTCCTTAAAACACTAGTGCTTAGGAAATCTATTGGAGGCAGAAGCAGTCAAGGGTAGCCTAGTGTTAGGGTTAGGCTTAGGGTTAGGCTAAGGGTACGGCTTAGGGTTCGGGTTCGGGGAGGGCTTCGTGTACGGCGTAGGGTATGGGTTAGTGTTAGGGTTAGTGTTAGGGTTAGGGCTCGGTTTAGGGTACGGTTTAGGTTTAGGGTACGTGTTAGGGTTAGGGTAGGGGTTAGGGTTAGGGTACGTGTTAGGGTTAGGGTTGTTATTAAACCTATCCCACTCTCTAGATACCCCTTAGCACGTAAAGGAATATTATTTGGGGGTCCAGCCATGGAGAAGAGTTTAGACACTAGGATAAGATAAGGAACACACACATTATAAAGAAATCACATTAGGATTCTCTTTTTAACTTGTTCCTTAAAACACTAGTGCTTAGGAAATCTATTGGAGGCAGAAGCAGTCAAGGGTAGCCTAGGGTTAGGGTTAGGCTTAGGGTAAGGCTTAGGGTACGGGTTCGGGGAGGGCTTCGGGTACGGTGTAGTGTATGAGTTAGGGTTAGGGTTAGGGTTAGTGTTAATGTTAGGGCTCGGTTTAGTGTACGGCTTAGGATTAGGGTACGTGTTAGGGTTAGGGTAGGGGTTAGGGTTAGGGTACGCATTAGGGTTAGGGTAGTTATTAAACCTATCCCACTCTCTAGATACCCCTTAGCACGTAAAGGAATATTATTTGGTGGTCCAGCCATGGAGAAGAGTTTAGACACTAGGCTAAGATAAGGAACACACCCTTTATAGAGAAATCACATTAGGATTCTCTTTTTAAGCTGTTCCTTAAAACACTAGTGCTTAGGAAATCTATTGGAGGCAGAAGGAGTCAAGGGTAGCCTAGTGTTAGGGTTAGGCTTAGGGTTAGGCTAAGGGTACGGCTTAGGGTACCGGTTCAGGAAGGTCTTCGGGTACGTCGTAGGGTATGGGTTAGGGTTAGGGTTAGTGTTAGGGTTAGGGCTCGGTTTAGGGTACGGTTTAGTTTTAGGGTACGTGTTAGGGTTAGGGTAGGGGTTAGGGTTAGGGTAGGTGTTAGTGTTAGGGTAGTTATTAAACCTATCCCACTCTCTAGATACCCCTTAGCACGTAAAGGAATATTATTTGGGGGTCCACCCATGAAGAAGAGTTTAGACACTAAGATAATATAAGGAACACACACATTATAAAGAAATCACATTAGGATTCTCTTTTTACGCTGTTCCTTAAAACACTAGTGCTTAGGAAATCTATTGGAGGCAGAAGCAGTCAAGGGTAGCCTAGGGTTAGGGTTAGGATTAGGGTTAGGCTTAGGGTATGGCTTAGGTTACGGGTTCGGGGAGGGCTTCGGGTACGGCGTAGGATATGGGTTAGGTTTAGGCTTAGGGTTAGTGTTAGGGTTAGGGCTCGGTTTAGGGTATTGTTTAGGATTAGGGTACATGTTAGGGTTAGGGTAAGGGTTAGGGTAAGGGTACACGTTAGGGTTAGGGTAGTTATTAAACCTATCCCACTCTATATACCCCTTAGCACGTAAAGGAATATTATTTGGGGGTCCAGCATTGGAGAAGAGTTTAGACACTAGGATAAGATAAGGAACACACCCATTATAAAGAAATCACATTAGGATTCTCTTTTTAAGCTGTTCCTTAAAACACTAGTGCTTAGGAAATCTATTGGAGGCAGAAGCAGTCAAGGGTAGCCTAGGGTTAGGGTTAGGCTTAGGGTTAGGATTAGGATACGGCTTACAGTACGGGTTCGGAGAGGGCTTCAGGTACGGCGTAGGGTATGGGTTAGGGTTAGGGTTTGGGTTAGTGTTAGGGCTAGGGCTCCGTTTAGGGTACGGGTTATGATTAGGGTACGTGTTAGGGTTAGGGTAGGGGTTAGGGTTAGGGTTCTTATTAAACCTATCCCACTCTCTAGATACACCTTAGCACGTAAAGGAATATTATTTGGGGGTCCACCCATGAAGAAGAGTTTAGACACTAAGATAATATAAGGAACACACACATTATAAAGAAATCACATTAGGATTCTCTTTTTAAGCTGTTCCTTAAAACACTAGTGCTTAGGAAATCTATTGGAGGCAGAAGCAGTCAAGGGTAGCCTAGGGTTAGGGTTAGGGTTAGGGTTAGGCTTAGGGTACGGCTTAGGGTACGGGCTCGGGGAGGGGTTCGGGTAAGGCGTAGGGTATGGGTTAGGGTTAGGGTTAGGGTTAGTGTTAGGGTTAGGGCTCGGTTTAGGGTACGGGTTAGGATTAGGGTACGTGTTAGGGTTAGGGTAGGGGTTAGGGTTAGGGTACGCGTTAGGGTTAGGGTAGTTATTAAACCTATCCCACTCTCTAGATACACCTTAGCACGTAAAGGAATATTATTTGGGGGTCCAGCCATGGAGAAGAGTTTAGACACTAGGATAAGATAAGGAACACACCCATTATAAAGAAATCACATTAGGATTCTCTTTTAAGCTGTTCCTTAAAACACTACTGCTTAGGAAATCTATTGGAGGCAGAAGCAGTCAAGGGTAGCCTAGGGTTAGGGTTAGGCTTAGGGTTAGGATTAGGATACGGCTTACGGTACGGGTTCGGAGAGGGCTTCAGGTATGGCGTAGGGAATGGGTTAGACTTAGGGTTTGGGTTAGTGTTAGGGTTAGGGCTCCGTTTAGGGTACGGGTTAGGATTAGGGTACGTGTTAGGGTTAGGGTACGCGTTAGGGTTAGGGTAGTTATTAAACCTATCCCACTCTCTAAATACCCCTTAGCACGTAAAGGAATATTATTTGGGGGTCCAACCATGGAGAAGAGTTTAGACACTAGGATAAGATATGGAACACACCCATTATAAAGAAATCACATTAGGATTCTCTTTTTAAGCTGTTCCTTAAAACACTAGTGCTTAGGAAATCTATTGGAGGCAGAAGAAGTCAAGGGTAGCCTAGGGTTAGGGTTAGGCTTAGGGTTAGGCTTAGGGTACGGCTTAGGGTACGGGTTCGGGGAGGGCTTCGGGTACGGCGTAGGGTATGGGTTAGGGTTAGGATTAGGGTTAGTGTTAGGGTTAGGGCTCGGTTTAGGGTACGGTTTAGGATTAGGGTACGTGTTAGAGTTACGGTAGGGGTTAGGGTTAGGGTACGTGTTAGGGTTAGGGTAGTTATTAAACCTATCCCACTCTCTAGATACCCCTTAGCACGTAAAGAATATTATTTGAGGGTCCAGCCATGGAGAAGAGTTAAACACTAGGATAAGATAAGGAACACACCCATTATAAAGAAATCACATTAGGATTCTCTTTTTATGCTGTTCCTTAAAACACTAGTGCTTAGGAAATCTATTGGAGGCAGAAGCAGTAAAGGGTAGCCTAGGGTTAGGGTTAGGCTTAGGGTTAGGCTTAGGGTACGGCTTAGGGTATGGTTTCGGGGAGGGCTTCGGGTACGGCGTAGGGTATGGGTTAGGGTTAGGGTTAGGGTTAGTGTTAGGGTTAGGGCTCGGTTTAGGGTATTGGTTAGGATTAGGGTACGTGTTAGGGTTAGGGTAGGGGTTAGGGTTACGGTACGCGTTAGGGTTAAGGTAGTTATTAAACCTATCCCACTCTCTAGATACCCCTTAGAACATAAAGGAATATTATTTGGAGGTCCAGTCATGGAGAAGAGTTTAGACACTAGGATAAGATAAGGAACACACACATTATAAAGAAATCACTTTAGAATTCTCTTTTTAAGCTGTTCCTTAAAACACTAGTGCTTAGGAAATCTATTGGCGGCAGAAGCAGTCAAGGGTAGCCTAGGGTTAGGGTTAGGCTTAGGGTCAGGCTTAGGATACGGGTTCGGGGAGGGCTTCGGGTACGGTGTAGTGTATGAGTTAGGGTTAGGGTTAGGGTTAGTGTTAATGTTAGGGCTCGGTTTAGTGTACGGCTTAGGATTAGGGTACGTGTTAGGGTTAGGGTAGGGGATAGGGTTAGGGTACTCATTAGGGTTAGGCTAGTTATTAAACCTATCCCACTCTCTACATACCCCTTAGCACGTAAAGGAATATTATTTGGGGGTCCAGCCATGGAGAAGAGTTTAGACACTAGGCTAAGATAAGGAACACACCCTTTATAGAGAAATCACATTAGGATTCTCTTTTTAAGCTGTTCCTTAAAACACTAGTGCTTAGGAAATCTATTGGAGGCAGAAGGAGTCAAGGGTAGCCTAGTGTTAGGGTTAGGCTTAGGGTTAGGCTAAGGGTACGGCTTAGGTTACGGGTTCGGGGAGGTCTTCGGGTACGGCGTAGGGTATGGGTTAGGGTTAGAGTTAGTGTTAGGGTTAGGGCTCGGTTTAGGGTACGGTTTAGGTTTAGGGTACGTGTTAGGGTTAGGGTAGGGGTTAGGGTTAGGGTACGTGTTAGTGTTAGGGTAGTTATTAAACCTATCCCACTCTCTAGATACCCCTTAGCACATAAAGGAATATTATTTGGGGTTCCACCCATGAAGAAGAGTTTAGACACTAAGATAATATAAGGAACACACACATTATAAAGAAATCACATTAGGATTCTCTTTTTACGCTGTTCCTTAAAACACTAGTGCTTAGGAAATCTATTGGAGGCAGAAGCAGTCAAGGGTAGCCTAGGGTTAGGGTTAGGCTTAGGGTTAGGCTTAAGGTACGGCTTAGGTTACGGGTTCGGGGAGGGCTTTGGGTACGGCGTAGGGTATGGGTTAGGGTTAGGCTTAGGGTTAGTGTTAGGGTTAGGGCTCGGTTTAGGGTATTGTTTAGGATTAGGGTACATGTTAGGGTTAGGGTATGGGTTAGGGTTAGGGTACGTGTTAGGGTTAGGGTAGTTATTAAACCTATCCCACTCTATATACCCCTTAGCACGTAAAGGAATATTATTTGGGGGTCCAGCAATGGAGAAGAGTTTAGACACTAGGATAAGATAAGGAACACACCCATTATAAAGAAATCACATTAGGATTCTCTTTTTAAGCTGTTCCTTAAAACACTAGTGCTTAGGAAATCTATTGGAGGCAGAAGCAGTCAAGGGTAGCCTAGGGTTAGGGTTAGGCTTAGGGTTAGGATTAGGATAGGGCTTACGGTACGGGTTCGGAGAGGGCTTCAGGTACGGCGTAGGGTATGGGTTAGGGTTAGGGTTTGGGTTAGTGTTAGGGCTAGGGCTCCGTTTAGGGTACGGGTTATGATTAGGGTACGTGTTAGGGTTAGGGTAGGGGTTAGGGTTAGGGTTCTTATTAAACCTATCCCACTCTCTAGATACACCTTAGCACGTAAAGGAATATTATTTGGGGGTCCACCCATGAAGAAGAGTTTAGACACTAAGATAATATAAGGAACACACACATTATAAAGAAATCACATTAGGATTCTCTTTTTAAGCTGTTCCTTAAAACACTAGTGCTTAGGAAATCTATTGGAGGCAGAAGCAGTCAAGGGTAGCCTAGGGTTAGGGTTAGGGTTAGGGTTAGGCTTAGGGTACGGCTTAGGGTACGGGCTCGGGGAGGGGTTCGGGTAAGGCGTAGGGTATGGGTTAGGGTTAGGGTTAGGGTTAGTGTTAGGGTTAGGGCTCGGTTTAGGGTACGGGTTAGGATTAGGGTACGTGTTAGGGTTAGGGTAGGGGTTAGGGTTAGGGTACGCGTTAGGGTTAGGGTAGTTATTAAACCTATCCCACTCTCTAGATACACCTTAGCACGTAAAGGAATATTATTTGGGGGTCCAGCCATGGAGAAGAGTTTAGACACTAGGATAAGATAAGGAACACACCCATTATAAAGAAATCACATTAGGATTCTCTTTTAAGCTGTTCCTTAAAACACTACTGCTTAGGAAATCTATTGGAGGCAGAAGCAGTCAAGGGTAGCCTAGGGTTCGGGTTAGGCTTAGGGTTAGGATTAGGATACGGCTTACGGTACGGGTTCGGAGAGGGCTTCAGGTACGGCGTAGGGTATGGGTTAGGGTTAGGGTTTGGGTTAGTGTTAGGGTTAGGGCTCCGTTTAGGGTACGGGTTAGGATTAGGGTACGTGTTAGGGTTAGGGTAGGGGTTAGGGTTAGGGTTCTTATTAAACCTATCCCACTCTCTAGATACACCTTAGCACGTAAAGGAATATTATTTGGGGGTCCACCCATGAAGAAGAGTTTAGACACTAAGATAATATAAGGAACACACACATTATAAAGAAATCACATTAGGATTCTCTTTTTAAGCTGTTCCTTAAAACACTAGTGCTTAGGAAATCTATTGGAGGCAGAAGCAGTCAAGGGTAGCCTAGGGTTAGGTTTAGGCTTAGGGTTAGGCTTAGGGTACGGCTTAGGTTACGGGTTCGGGGAGGGCTTCGGGTACGGCGTAGGGTATGGGTTAGGGTTAGTGTTAGGGTTAGTGTTAGGGTTAGGGTTCGGTTTAGGGTATTGTTTAGGATTAGGGTACGTGTTAGGGTTAGGGTAGGGGTTAGGGTTAGGGTACGCGTTAGGGTTAGGTTAGTTATTAAACCTATCCCACTCTCTATATACCCCTTAGCACGTAAAGGAATATTATTTGGGGGTCCAGCAGTGGAGAAGACTTTAGACACTAGGATAAGGTAAGGAACACACCCATTATAAAGAAATCACTTTAGGATTTTCTTTTTAAGCTGTACCTTAAAACACTAGTGCTTAGGAAATCTATTGGAGGCAGAAGCAGTCAAGGGTAGCCTAGGGTTAGGGTTAGGCTTAGGGTTAGGATTAGGATACGGCTTACGGTACGGGTTCGGAGAGGGCTTCAGGTACGGCGTAGGGTATGGGTTAGGGTTAGGGTTTGGGTTAGTGTTAGGGTTAGGGCTCCGTTTAGGGTACGGGTTAGGATTAGGGTACGTGTTAGGGTTAGGGTAGGGGTTAGGGTTAGGGTACGCGTTAGGGTTAGGGTAGTTATTAAACCTATCCCACTCTCTAGATACCCCTTAGCACGTAAAGGAATATTGTTTGGGCATCCAGCCATGGAGAAGAGTTTAGACACTAGGATAAGATAAGGAACACACACATTATAAAGAAATCACATTAGGATTCTCTTTTTCAGCTCTTCCTTAAAACACTAGTGCTTAGGAAATCTATTGGAGGCAGAAGCAGTCAAGGGTAGCCTAGGTTTAGGGTTAGGCTTAGGGTAAGGCTTAGGGTACGGGTTCGGGGAGGGCTTCGGGTACGGTGTAGTGTATGAGTTAGGGTTAGGGTTAGGGTTAGTGTTAATGTTAGGGCTCGGTTTAGTGTACGGCTTAGGATTAGGGTACGTGTTAGGGTTAGGGTAGGGGATAGGGTTAGGGTACGCATTAGGGTTAGGCTAGTTATTAAACCTATCCCACTCTCTACATACCCCTTAGCACGTAAAGGAATATTATTTGGGGGTCCAGCCATGGAGAAGAGTTTAGACACTAGGCTAAGATAAGGAACACACCCTTTATAGAGAAATCACATTAGGATTCTCTTTTTAAGCTGTTCCTTAAAACACTAGTGCTTAGGAAATCTATTGGAGGCAGAAGGAGTCAAGGGTAGCCTAGTGTTAGGGTTAGGCTTAGGGTTAGGCTAAGGGTACGGCTTAGGTTACGGGTTCGGGGAGGTCTTCGGGTACGGCGTAGGGTATGGGTTAGGGTTAGAGTTAGTGTTAGGGTTAGGGCTCGGTTTAGGGTACGGTTTAGGTTTAGGGTACGTGTTAGGGTTAGGGTAGGGGTTAGGGTTAGGGTACGTGTTAGTGTTAGGGTAGTTATTAAACCTATCCCACTCTCTAGATACCCCTTAGCACATAAAGGAATATTATTTGGGGTTCCACCCATGAAGAAGAGTTTAGACACTAAGATAATATAAGGAACACACACATTATAAAGAAATCACATTAGGATTCTCTTTTTACGCTGTTCCTTAAAACACTAGTGCTTAGGAAATCTATTGGAGGCAGAAGCAGTCAAGGGTAGCCTAGGGTTAGGGTTAGGCTTAGGGTTAGGCTTAAGGTACGGCTTAGGTTACGGGTTCGGGGAGGGCTTTGGGTACGGCGTAGGGTATGGGTTAGGGTTAGGCTTAGGGTTAGTGTTAGGGTTAGGGCTCGGTTTAGGGTATTGTTTAGGATTAGGGTACATGTTAGGGTTAGGGTATGGGTTAGGGTTAGGGTACGTGTTAGGGTTAGGGTAGTTATTAAACCTATCCCACTCTATATACCCCTTAGCACGTAAAGGAATATTATTTGGGGGTCCAGCAATGGAGAAGAGTTTAGACACTAGGATAAGATAAGGAACACACCCATTATAAAGAAATCACATTAGGATTCTCTTTTTAAGCTGTTCCTTAAAACACTAGTGCTTAGGAAATCTATTGGAGGCAGAAGCAGTCAAGGGTAGCCTAGGGTTAGGGTTAGGCTTAGGGTTAGGATTAGGATAGGTCTTACGGTACGGGTTCGGAGAGGGCTTCAGGTACGGCGTAGGGTATGGGTTAGGGTTAGGGTTTGGGTTAGTGTTAGGGCTAGGGCTCCGTTTAGGGTACGGGTTATGATTAGGGTACGTGTTAGGGTTAGGGTAGGGGTTAGGGTTAGGGTTCTTATTAAACCTATCCCACTCTCTAGATACACCTTAGCACGTAAAGGAATATTATTTGGGGGTCCACCCATGAAGAAGAGTTTAGACACTAAGATAATATAAGGAACACACACATTATAAAGAAATCACATTAGGATTCTCTTTTTAAGCTGTTCCTTAAAACACTAGTGCTTAGGAAATCTATTGGAGGCAGAAGCAGTCAAGGGTAGCCTAGGGTTAGGGTTAGGGTTAGGGTTAGGCTTAGGGTACGGCTTAGGGTACGGGCTCGGGGAGGGGTTCGGGTAAGGCGTAGGGTATGGGTTAGGGTTAGGGTTAGGGTTAGTGTTAGGGTTAGGGCTCGGTTTAGGGTACGGGTTAGGATTAGGGTACGTGTTAGGGTTAGGGTAGGGGTTAGGGTTAGGGTACACGTTAGGGTTAGGGTAGTTATTAAACCTATCCCACTCTCTAGATACACCTTAGCACGTAAAGGAATATTATTTGGGGGTCCAGCCATGGAGAAGAGTTTAGACACTAGGATAAGATAAGGAACACACCCATTATAAAGAAATCACATTAGGATTCTCTTTTTAAGCTGTTCCTTAAAACACTACTGCTTAGGAAATCTATTGGAGGCAGAAGCAGTCAAGGGTAGCCTAGGGTTCGGGTTAGGCTTAGGGTTAGGATTAGGATACGGCTTACGGTACGGGTTCGGAGAGGGCTTCAGGTATGGCGTAGGGAATGGGTTAGACTTAGGGTTTGGGTTAGTGTTAGGGTTAGGGCTCCGTTTAGGGTACGGGTTAGGATTAGGGTACGTGTTAGGGTTAGGGTACGCGTTAGGGTTAGGGTAGTTATTAAACCTATCCCACTCTCTAAATACCCCTTAGCACGTAAAGGAATATTATTTGGGGGTCCAACCATGGAGAAGAGTTTAGACACTAGGATAAGATATGGAACACACCCATTATAAAGAAATCACATTAGGATTCTCTTTTTAAGCTGTTCCTTAAAACACTAGTGCTTAGGAAATCTATTGGAGGCAGAAGAAGTCAAGGGTAGCCTAGGGTTAGGGTTAGGCTTAGGGTTAGGCTTAGGGTACGGCTTAGGGTACGGGTTCGGGGAGGGCTTCGGGTACGGCGTAGGGTATGGGTTAGGGTTAGGATTAGGGTTAGTGTTAGGGTTAGGGCTCGATTTAGGGTACGGTTTAGGATTAGGGTACGTGTTAGGGTTACGGTAGGGGTTAGGGTTAGGGTACGTGTTAGGGTTAGGGTAGTTATTAAACCTATCCCACTCTCTAGATACCCCTTAGCACGTAAAGAATATTATTTGAGGGTCCAGCCATGGAGAAGAGTTAAACACTAGGATAAGATAAGGAACACACCCATTATAAAGAAATCACATTAGGATTCTCTTTTTATGCTGTTCCTTAAAACACTAGTGCTTAGGAAATCTATTGGAGGCAGAAGCAGTAAAGGGTAGCCTAGGGTTAGGGTTAGGCTTAGGGTTAGGCTTAGGGTACGGCTTAGGGTACGGTTTCGGGGAGGGCTTCGGGTACGGCGTAGGGTATGGGTTAGGGTTAGGGTTAGGGTTAGTGTTAGGGTTAGGGCTCGGTTTAGGGTATTGGTTAGGATTAGGGTACGTGTTAGGGTTAGGGTAGGGGTTAGGGTTACGGTACGCGTTAGGGTTAAGGTAGTTATTAAACCTATCCCACTCTCTAGATACCCCTTAGAACATAAAGGAATATTATCTGGAGGTCCAGTCATGGAGAAGAGTTTAGACACTAGGATAAGATAAGGAACACACACATTATAAAGAAATCACTTTAGAATTCTCTTTTTAAGCTGTTCCTTAAAACACTAGTGCTTAGGAAATCTATTGGCGGCAGAAGCAGTCAAGGGTAGCCTAGGGTTAGGGTTAGGCTTAGGGTTAGGCTTAGGATACGGCTTAGGTTACGGGTTCGGGGAAGGCTTCGGGTACGGCGTAGGGTATGGGTTAGGGTTAGGGTTAGTGTTAGGGTTAGGGCTCGGTTTAGGGTATTGTTTAGGATTAGGGTACATGATAGGGTTAGGGTAAGGGTTAGGGTTAGGGTACGCGTTAGGGTTAGGGTAGTTATTAAACCTATCCCACTCTATATACCCCTTAGAACGTAAGGGAATATTATTTGGGGGTCCAGCAATGGAGAAGAGTTTAGACACTAGGATAAGATAAGGAACACACCCATTATAAAGAAATCACATTAGGATTCTCTTTTTAAGCTGTTCCTTAAAACACTAGTGCTTAGGAAATCTATTGGAGGCAGAAGCAGTCAAGGGTAGCCTAGGGTTAGGGTTAGGCTTAGGGTTAGGATTAGGATACGGCTTACGGTACGGGTTCGGAGCGGGCTTCAGGTACGGCGTAGGGTATGGGTTAGGGTTAGGGTTTGGGTTAGTGTTAGGGTTAGGGCTCCGTTTAGGGTACGGGTTATGATTAGGGTACGTGTTAGGGTTAGGGTAGGGGTTAGGGTTAGGGTTCTTATTAAACCTATCCCACTCTCTAGATACACCTTAGCACGTAAAGGAATATTATTTGGGGGTCCACCCATGAAGAAGAGTTTAGACACTAAGATAATATAAGGAACACACACATTATAAAGAAATCACATTAGGATTCTCTTTTTATGCTGTTCCTTAAAACACTAGTGCTTAGGAAATCTATTGGAGGCAGAAGCAGTCAAGGGTAGCCTAGGGTTAGGTTTAGGCTTAGGGTTAGGCTTAGGGTACGGCTTAGGTTACGGGTTCGGGGAGGGCTTCGGGTACGGCGTAGGGTATGGGTTAGGGTTAGTGTTAGGGTTAGTGTTAGGGTTAGGGCTCGGTTTAGGGTATTGTTTAGGATTAGGGTACGTGTTAGGGTTAGGGTAGGGGTTAGGGTTAGGGTACGCGTTAGGGTTAGGTTAGTTATTAAACCTATCCCACTCTCTATATACCCCTTAGCACGTAAAGGAATATTATTTGGGGGTCCAGCAGTGGAGAAGACTTTAGACACTAGGATAAGATAAGGAACACACCCATTATAAAGAAATCACTTTAGGATTCTCTTTTTAAGCTGTACCTTAAAACACTAGTGCTTAGGAAATCTATTGGAGGCAGAAGCAGTCAAGGGTAGCCTAGGGTTAGGGTTAGGCTTAGGGTTAGGATTAGGATACGGCTTACGGTACGGGTTCGGAGAGGGCTTCAGGTACGGCGTAGGGTATGGGTTAGGGTTAGGGTTTGGGTTAGTGTTAGGGTTAGGGCTCCGTTTAGGGTACGGGTTAGGATTAGGGTACGTGTTAGGGTTAGGGTAGGGGTTAGGGTTAGGGTACGCGTTAGGGTTAGGGTAGTTATTAAACCTATCCCACTCTCTAGATACCCCTTAGCACGTAAAGGAATATTATTTGGGCATCCAGCCATGGAGAAGAGTTTAGACACTAGGATAAGATAAGGAACACACACATTATAAAGAAATCACATTAGGATTCTCTTTTTCAGCTCTTCCTTAAAACACTAGTGCTTAGGAAATCTATTGGAGGCAGAAGCAGTCAAGGGTAGCCTAGGTTTAGGGTTAGGCTTAGGGTAAGGCTTAGGGTACGGGTTCGGGGAGGTCTTCGGGTACGGTGTAGTGTATGAGTTAGGGTTAGGGTTAGGGTTAGTGTTAATGTTAGGGCTCGGTTTAGTGTACGGCTTAGGATTAGGGTACGTGTTAGGGTTAGGGTAGGGGATAGGGTTAGGGTACGCATTAGGGTTAGGCTAGTTATTAAACCTATCCCACTCTCTACATACCCCTTAGCACGTAAAGGAATATTATTTGGGGGTCCAGCCATGGAGAAGAGTTTAGACACTAGGCTAAGATAAGGAACACACCCTTTATAGAGAAATCACATTAGGATTCTCTTTTTAAGCTGTTCCTTAAAACACTAGTGCTTAGGAAATCTATTGGAGGCAGAAGGAGTCAAGGGTAGCCTAGTGTTAGGGTTAGGCTTAGGGTTAGGCTAAGGGTACGGCTTAGGTTACGGGTTCGGGGAGGTCTTCGGGTACGGCGTAGGGTATGGGTTAGGGTTAGAGTTAGTGTTAGGGTTAGGGCTCGGTTTAGGGTACGGTTTAGGTTTAGGGTACGTGTTAGGGTTAGGGTAGGGGTTAGGGTTAGGGTACGTGTTAGTGTTAGGGTAGTTATTAAACCTATCCCACTCTCTAGATACCCCTTAGCACATAAAGGAATATTATTTGGGGTTCCACCCATGAAGAAGAGTTTAGACACTAAGATAATATAAGGAACACACACATTATAAAGAAATCACATTAGGATTCTCTTTTTACGCTGTTCCTTAAAACACTAGTGCTTAGGAAATCTATTGGAGGCAGAAGCAGTCAAGGGTAGCCTAGGGTTAGGGTTAGGCTTAGGGTTAGGCTTAAGGTACGGCTTAGGTTACGGGTTCGGGGAGGGCTTTGGGTACGGCGTAGGGTATGGGTTAGGGTTAGGCTTAGGGTTAGTGTTAGGGTTAGGGCTCGGTTTAGGGTATTGTTTAGGATTAGGGTACATGTTAGGGTTAGGGTAAGGGTTAGGGTTAGGGTACGTGTTAGGGTTAGGGTAGTTATTAAACCTATCCCACTCTATATACCCCTTAGCACGTAAAGGAATATTATTTGGGGGTCCAGCAATGGAGAAGAGTTTAGACACTAGGATAAGATAAGGAACACACCCATTATAAAGAAATCACATTAGGATTCTCTTTTTAAGCTGTTCCTTAAAACACTAGTGCTTAGGAAATCTATTGGAGGCAGAAGCAGTCAAGGGTAGCCTAGGGTTAGGGTTAGGCTTAGGGTTAGGATTAGGATAGGGCTTACGGTACGGGTTCGGAGAGGGCTTCAGGTACGGCGTAGGGTATGGGTTAGGGTTAGGGTTTGGGTTAGTGTTAGGGTTAGGGCTCCGTTTAGGGTACGGGTTATGATTAGGGTACGTGTTAGGGTTAGGGTAGGGGTTAGGGTTAGGGTTCTTATTAAACCTATCCCACTCTCTAGATACACCTTAGCACGTAAAGGAATATTATTTGGGGGTCCACCCATGAAGAAGAGTTTAGACACTAGGCTAAGATAAGGAACACACCCTTTATAGAGAAATCACATTAGGATTCTCTTTTTAAGCTGTTCCTTAAAACACTAGTGCTTAGGAAATCTATTGGAGGCAGAAGGAGTCAAGCGTAGCCTAGTGTTAGGGTTAGGGTATGGGTTAGGGTTAGGGTTAGGGTTAGTGTTAGGGTTAGGGCTCGGTTTAGGGTATTGTTTAGGATTAGGGTACGTGTTAGGGTTAGGTTAGGGGTTAGGGTTAGGGTACGCGTTAGGGTTAGGGTAGTTATTAAACCTATCCCACTCTCTATATACCCCTTAGCACGTAAAGGAATATTATTTGGGGGTCCAGCCATGGAGAAGACTTTAGACACTAGGATAAGATAAGGAACACACCCATTATAAAGAAATCACATTAGGATTCTCTTTTTACGCTGTTCCTTAAAACACTAGTGCTTAGGAAATCTATTGGAGGCAGAAGCAGTCAAGGGTAGCCTAGGGTTAGGGTTAGGCTTAGCGTTAGGCTTAGGGTACGGCTTAGGTTACGGGTTCGGGGAGGGCTTCGGGTACGGCGTAGGGTATGGGTTAGGGTTAGGGTTTGGGTTGCTGGTAGGGTTAGGGCTCCGTTTAGGGTACTGGTTAGGATTAGGGTACGTGTTAGGGTTAGGGTAGTGGTTAGGGTTAGGGTACGCGTTAGGGTTAGGGTAGTTATTAAACCTATCCCACTCTCTAGATACCCCTTAGCACGTAAAGGAATATTATTTGGTGGTCCAGCCATGGAGAAGAGTTTAGACACTAGGATAAGATAAGGAACACACCCATTATAAAGAAATCACATTAGGATTCTCTTTTTAAGCTGTTCCTTAAAACACTAGTGCTTAGGAAATCTATTGGAGGCTGAAGCAGTCAAGGGTAGCCTAGGGTTAGGGTTAGGCTTAGGGTTAGGCTTAGGGTACGGCTTAGGGTACGGGTTCGGAGAGGGCTTCGCGTACGGCGCAGGGTATGGGTTAGGGTTAGGGTTAGGGTTAGTGTTAGGGTTAGGGCTCGGTTTAGGGTACGGGTTAGGATTAGGGTACGTGTTAGGGTTAGGGTAGGGGTTACGGTTAGGGTACGCGTTAGGGTTAGGGTAGTTATTAAACCTATCCCACTCTCTAGATACCCCTTAGCACGTAAAGGAATATTATTTGGGGGTCCAGCCATGGAGAAGAGTTTAGACACTAAGATAATATAAGGAACACACACATTATAAAGAAATCACATTAGGATTCTCTTTTTAAGCTGTTCCTTAAATCACTAGTGCTTAGGAAATCTATTGGAGGCAGAAGCAGTCAAGGGTAGCCTAGGGTTAGGGTTAGGGTTAGGGTTAGGCTTAGGGTACGGCTTAGGGTACGGGCTCGGGGAGGGGTTCGGGTAAGGCGTAGGGTATGGGTTAGGGTTAGGGTTAGGGTTAGTGTTAGGGTTAGGGCTCGGTTTAGGGTACGGGTTAGGATTAGGGTACGTGTTAGGGTTAGGGTAGGGGTTAGGGTTAGGGTACGCGTTAGGGTTAGGGTAGTTATTAAACCTATCCCACTCTCTAGATACACCTTAGCACGTAAAGGAATATTATTTGGGGGTCCAGCCATGGAGAAGAGTTTAGACACTAGGATAAGATAAGGAACACACCCATTATAAAGAAATCACATTAGGATTCTCTTTTTAAGCTGTTCCTTAAAACACTAGTGCTTAGGAAATCTATTGGAGGCAGAAGCAGTCAAGGGTAGCCTAGGGTTAGGGTTAGGCTTAGGGTAAGGCTTAGGGTACGGGTTCGGGGAGGGCTTCGGATACGGTGTAGTGTATGGGTTAGGGTTAGGGTTAGGGTTAGTGTTAGGGTTAGGGCTCGGTTTAGGCTACGGTTTAGGATTAGGTTACGTGTTAGGGTTAGGGTAGGGGTTAGGTTTAGGGTACGTGTTAGGGTTAGGGTTATTAAACCTATCCCACTCTCTAGATACCCCTTAGCACGTAAAGGAATATTATTTGGGGATCCAGCCATGGAGAAGAGTTTAGA
Organism: Balaenoptera physalus; assembly: GCF_965194825.1. NCBI lineage: Eukaryota > Metazoa > Chordata > Mammalia > Artiodactyla > Balaenopteridae > Balaenoptera > Balaenoptera physalus. Next base: position 318,443 of record NW_028125966.1, on the reverse strand, counting down.
CACTAGGATAAGATAAGGAACACACACATTATAAAGAAATCACATTAGGATTCTCTTTTTCAGCTCTTCCTTAAAACACTAGTGTTAGGAAACCTATTGGGGGCAGAAGCAGTCAAGGGTAGCCTAGGGTTAGGGTTAGGCTTAGGGTTAGGCTTAGGGTACGGCTTAGGTTACGGGTTCGGGGAAGGCTTCGGGTACGGCGTAGGGTATGGGTTAGGGTTAGGGTTAGGGTTAGTGTTAGGGTTAGGGCTCGGTTTAGGGTATTGTTTAGGATTAGGGTACATGTTAGGGTTAGGGTAAGGGTTAGGGTTAGGGTACGCGTTAGGGTTAGGGTAGTTATTAAACCTATCCCACTCTATATACCCCTTAGCACGTAAAGGAATATTATTTGGGGGTCCAGCAATGGAGAAGAGTTTAGACACTAGGATAACATAAGGAACACACCCATTATAAAGAAATCACATTAGGATTCTCTTTTTAAGCTGTTCCTTAAAACACTAGTGCTTAGGAAATCTATTGGAGGCAGAAGGAGTCAAGGGTAGCCTAGGGTTAAGGTTAGGCTTAGGGTTAGGATTAGGATACGGCTTACGAAACGGGTTCGGAGAGGGCTTCAGGTACGGCGTAGGGTATGGGTTAGGGTTAGGGTTTGGGTTAGTGTTAGGGTTAGGGCTCCGTTTAGGGTACGGGTTATGATTAGGGTACGTGTTAGGGTTAGGGTAGGGGTTAGGGTTAGGGTTCTTATTAAACCTATCCCACTCTCTAGATACACCTTAGCACGTAAAGGAATATTATTTGGGGGTCCACCCATGAAGAAGAGTTTAGACACTAAGATAATATAAGGAACACACACATTATAAAGAAATCACATTAGGATTCTCTTTTTAAGCTGTTCCTTAAAACACTAGTGCTTAGGAAATCTATTGGAGGCAGAAGCAGTCAAGGGTAGCCTAGGGTTAGGTTTAGGCTTGGGGTTAGGCTTAGGGTACGGCTTAGGTTACGGGTTCGGGGAGGGCTTCGGGTACGGCGTAGGGTATGGGTTAGGGTTAGGGTTAGGGTTAGTGTTAGGGTTACGCCTCGGTTTAGGGTATTGTTTAGGATTAGGGTACGTGTTAGGGTTAGGGTAGGGGTTAGGGTCAGGGTACGCGTTAGGGTTAGGGTAGTTATTAAACCTATCCCACTCTCTATATACCCCTTAGCACGTAAAGGAATATTATTTGGGGGTCCAGCAGTGTAGAAGACTTTAGACACTAGGATAAGATAAGGAACACACCCATTATAAAGAAATCACATTAGGATTCTCTTTTTAAGCTGTTCCTTAAAACACTAGTGCTTAGGAAATCTATTGGAGGCAGAAGCAGTCAAGGGTAGCCTAGGGTTAGGGTTAGGCTTAGGGTTAGGATTAGGATACGGCTTACGGTACGGGTTCGGAGAGGGCTTCAGGTACGGCGTAGGGTATGGGTTAGGGTTAGGGTTTGGGTTAGTGTTAGGGTTAGGGCTCCGTTTAGGGTATGGGTTAGGATTAGGGTACGTGTTAGGGTTAGGGTAGGGGTTAGGGTTAGGGTAGGCGTTAGGGTTAGGGTAGTTATTAAACCTATCCCACTCTCTAAATACCCCTTAGCACGTAAAGGAATATTATTTGGGGGTCCAACCATGGAGAAGAGTTTAGACACTAGGATAAGATACGGAACACACCCATTATAAAGGAATCACATTAGGATTCTCTTTTTAAGCTGTTCCTTAAAACACTAGTGCTTAGGAAATCTATTGGAGGCAGAAGCATTCAAGGGTAGCCTAGGGTTAGGGTTAGGCTTAGGATTAGGCTTAGGGTACGGCATAGGGTACGGGTTCGGGGAGGGCTTCTGGTACGGCGTAGGGTATGGGTTAGTGTTAGTGTTAGGGTTTGTGTTAGTGTTAGGGCTCGGTTTAGGGTACGGGTTAGGATTAGGGTACGTGTTAGGGTTAGGGTAGGGGTTAGGGTTAGGGTACGCATTAGGGTTAGGGTAGTTATTAAACCTATCCCACTCTCTAGATACCCCTTAGCACGTAAAGGAATATTATTGGTGGGTCCAGCCATGGAGAAGAGTTTAGACACTAGGCTAAGATAAGGAACACACCCTTTATAGAGAAATCACATTAGGATTCTCTTTTTAAGCTGTTCCTTAAAACACTAGTGCTTAGGAAATCTATTGGAGGCAGAAGCAGTCAAGGGTAGCCTAGTGTTAGGGTTAGGCTTAGGGTTAGGCTAAGGGTACGGCTTAGGGTTCGGGTTCGGGGAGGGCTTCGTGTACGGCGTAGGGTATGGGTTAGTGTTAGGGTTAGTGTTAGGGTTAGGGCTCGGTTTAGGGTACGGTTTAGGTTTAGGGTACGTGTTAGGGTTAGGGTAGGGGTTAGGGTTAGGGTACGTGTTAGGGTTAGGGTTGTTATTAAACCTATCCCACTCTCTAGATACCCCTTAGCACGTAAAGGAATATTATTTGGGGGTCCAGCCATGGAGAAGAGTTTAGACACTAGGATAAGATAAGGAACACACACATTATAAAGAAATCACATTAGGATTCTCTTTTTAACTTGTTCCTTAAAACACTAGTGCTTAGGAAATCTATTGGAGGCAGAAGCAGTCAAGGGTAGCCTAGGGTTAGGGTTAGGCTTAGGGTAAGGCTTAGGGTACGGGTTCGGGGAGGGCTTCGGGTACGGTGTAGTGTATGAGTTAGGGTTAGGGTTAGGGTTAGTGTTAATGTTAGGGCTCGGTTTAGTGTACGGCTTAGGATTAGGGTACGTGTTAGGGTTAGGGTAGGGGTTAGGGTTAGGGTACGCATTAGGGTTAGGGTAGTTATTAAACCTATCCCACTCTCTAGATACCCCTTAGCACGTAAAGGAATATTATTTGGTGGTCCAGCCATGGAGAAGAGTTTAGACACTAGGCTAAGATAAGGAACACACCCTTTATAGAGAAATCACATTAGGATTCTCTTTTTAAGCTGTTCCTTAAAACACTAGTGCTTAGGAAATCTATTGGAGGCAGAAGGAGTCAAGGGTAGCCTAGTGTTAGGGTTAGGCTTAGGGTTAGGCTAAGGGTACGGCTTAGGGTACCGGTTCAGGAAGGTCTTCGGGTACGTCGTAGGGTATGGGTTAGGGTTAGGGTTAGTGTTAGGGTTAGGGCTCGGTTTAGGGTACGGTTTAGTTTTAGGGTACGTGTTAGGGTTAGGGTAGGGGTTAGGGTTAGGGTACGTGTTAGTGTTAGGGTAGTTATTAAACCTATCCCACTCTCTAGATACCCCTTAGCACGTAAAGGAATATTATTTGGGGGTCCACCCATGAAGAAGAGTTTAGACACTAAGATAATATAAGGAACACACACATTATAAAGAAATCACATTAGGATTCTCTTTTTACGCTGTTCCTTAAAACACTAGTGCTTAGGAAATCTATTGGAGGCAGAAGCAGTCAAGGGTAGCCTAGGGTTAGGGTTAGGATTAGGGTTAGGCTTAGGGTATGGCTTAGGTTACGGGTTCGGGGAGGGCTTCGGGTACGGCGTAGGGTATGGGTTAGGTTTAGGCTTAGGGTTAGTGTTAGGGTTAGGGCTCGGTTTAGGGTATTGTTTAGGATTAGGGTACATGTTAGGGTTAGGGTAAGGGTTAGGGTAAGGGTACGCGTTAGGGTTAGGGTAGTTATTAAACCTATCCCACTCTATATACCCCTTAGCACGTAAAGGAATATTATTTGGGGGTCCAGCATTGGAGAAGAGTTTAGACACTAGGATAAGATAAGGAACACACCCATTATAAAGAAATCACATTAGGATTCTCTTTTTAAGCTGTTCCTTAAAACACTAGTGCTTAGGAAATCTATTGGAGGCAGAAGCAGTCAAGGGTAGCCTAGGGTTAGGGTTAGGCTTAGGGTTAGGATTAGGATACGGCTTACGGTACGGGTTCGGAGAGGGCTTCGGGTACGGCGTAGGGTATGGGTTAGGGTTAGGGTTTGGGTTAGTGTTAGGGCTAGGGCTCCGTTTAGGGTACGGGTTATGATTAGGGTACGTGTTAGGGTTAGGGTAGGGGTTAGGGTTAGGGTTCTTATTAAACCTATCCCACTCTCTAGATACACCTTAGCACGTAAAGGAATATCATTTGGGGGTCCACCCATGAAGAAGAGTTTAGACACTAAGATAATATAAGGAACACACACATTATAAAGAAATCACATTAGGATTCTCTTTTTAAGCTGTTCTTTAAAACACTAGTGCTTAGGAAATCTATTGGAGGCAGAAGCAGTCAAGGGTAGCCTAAGGTTAGGGTTAGGGTTAGGGTTAGGCTTAGGGTACGGCTTAGGGTACGGGCTCGGGGAGGGGTTCGGGTAAGGCGTAGGGTATGGGTTAGGGTTAGGGTTAGGGTTAGTGTTAGAGTTAGGGCTCGGTTTAGGGTACGGGTTAGGATTAGGGTACGTGTTAGGGTTAGGGTAGGGGTTAGGGTTAGGGTACGCGTTAGGGTTAGGGTAGTTATTAAACCTATCCCACTCTCTAGATACACCTTAGCACGTAAAGGAATATTATTTGGGGGTCCAGCCATGGAGAAGAGTTTAGACACTAGGATAAGATAAGGAACACACCCATTATAAAGAAATCACATTAGGATTCTCTTTTTAAGCTGTTCCTTAAAACACTACTGCTTAGGAAATCTATTGGAGGCAGAAGCAGTCAAGGGTAGCCTAGGGTTCGGGTTAGGCTTAGGGTTAGGATTAGGATACGGCTTACGGTACGGGTTCGGAGAGGGCTTCAGGTACGGCGTAGGGAATGGGTTAGAGTTAGGGTTTGGGTTAGTGTTAGGGTTAGGGCTTCGTTTAGGGTACGGGTTAGGATTAGGGTACGTGTTAGGGTTAGGGTACGCGTTAGGGTTAGGGTAGTTATTAAACCTATCCCACTCTCTAGATACCCCTTAGCACGTAAAGGAATATTATTTGGTGGTCCAGCCATGGAGAAGAGTTTAGACACTAGGATAAGATAAGGAACACACCCATTATAAAGAAATCACATTAGGATTCTCTTTTTAAGCTGTTCCTTAAATCACTAGTGCTTAGGAAATCTATTGGAGGCTAAAGCAGTCAAGGGTAGCCTAGGGTTAGGGTTAGGCTTAGGGTACGGCTTAGGGTACGGCTTAGGGTACGGGTTCGGAGAGGGCTTCGCGTACGGCGTAGGGTATGGGTTAGGGTTAGGGCTAGGGTTAGTGTTAGGGTTAGGGCTCGGTTTAGGGTACGGGTTAGGATTAGGGTACGTGTTAGGGTTAGGGTAGGGGTTAGGGTTAGGGTACGCGTTAGGTTTAGGGTAGTTATTAAACCTATCCCACTCTCTAGATACCCCTTAGCACGTAAAGGAATATTATTTGGTGGTCCAGCCATGGAGAAGGGTTTAGACACTAAGATAATATAAGGAACACACACATTATAAAGAAATCACATTAGGATTCTCTTTTTAAGCTGTTCCTTAAATCACTAGTGCTTAGGAAATCTATTGGAGGCAGAAGCAGTCAAGGGTAGCCTAGGGTTAGGGTTAGGGTTAGGGTTAGGCTTAGGGTACGGCTTAGGGTACAGGCTCGGGGAGGGGTTCGGGTAAGGCGTAGGGTATGGGTTAGGGTTAGGGTTAGGGTTAGTGTTAGGGTTAGGGCTCGGTTTAGGGTACGGGTTAGGATTAGGGTACGTGTTAGGGTTAGGTTAGGGGTTAGGGTTAGGGTACGCGTTAGGGTTAGGGTAGTTATTAAACCTATCCCACTCTCTAGATACACCTTAGCACGTAAAGGAATATTATTTGGGGGTCCAGCCATGGAGAAGAGTTTAGACACTAGGATAAGATAAGGAACACACCCATTATAAAGAAATCACATTAGGATTCTCTTTTTAAGCTGTTCCTTAAAACACTACTGCTTAGGAAATCTATTGGAGGCAGAAGCAGTCAAGGGTAGCCTAGGGTTAGGGTTAGACTTAGGGTACGGCTTAGGGTACGGCTTAGGGTACGGGTTCGGGGAGGGCTTCGGGTACGGCGTAGGGTATGGGTTAGGGTTAGGGTTATGGTTAGTGTTAGGGATAGGGCTCGGTTTAGTGTATTGGTTAGGATTAGGGTACGTGTTAGGGTTAGGGTAAGGGTTAGGGTTAGGGTACGCGTTAGTGTTAGGGTAGTTATTAAACCTATCCCACTCTCTAGATACCCCTTAGCACGTAAAGGAATATTATTTGGAGGTCCAGCCATGGAGAAGAGTTTAGACACTAGGATAAGATAAGGAACACACCCATTATAAATAAATCACATTAGGATTCTCTTTTTAAGCTGTTCCTTAAAACACTAGGGCTTAGGAAATCTATTGGAGGCAGAAGCAGTCAAGGGTAGCCTAGGGTTAGGGTTAGGCTTAGGGTAAGGCTTAGGGTACGGGTTCGGGGAGGGCTTCGGATACGGTGTAGTGTATGGGTTAGGGTTAGGGTTAGGGTTAGTGTTAGGGTTAGGGCTCGGTTTAGGGTACGGTTTAGGATTAGGGTACGTGTTAGGGTTAGGGTAGGGGTTAGGGTTAGGGTACGTGTTAGGGTTAGGGTTATTAAACCTATCCCACTCTCTAGATACCCCTTAGCACGTAAAGGAATATTATTTGGGGATCCAGCCATGGAGAAGAGTTTAGACACTAGGATTAGATAAGGAACACACACATTATAAAGAAATCACATTAGGATTCTCTTTTTCAGCTCTTCCTTAAAACACTAGTGCTTAGGAAATCTATTGGAGGCAGAAGCAGTCAAGGGTAGCCTAGGGTTAGGATTAGGCTTAGGGTAAGGCTTAGGGTATGGGTTCGGGGAGGGATTCGGGTACGGTGTAGTGTATGAGTTAGGGTTAGGGTTAGGGTTAGTGTTAATGTTAGGGCTCGGTTTAGTGTACGGCTTAGGATTAGGGTACGTGTTAGGGTTAGGGTAGGGGTTAGGGTTAGGGTACGCATTAGGGTTAGGGGAGTTATTAAACCTATCCCACTCTCTAGATACCCCTTAGCACGTAAAGGAATATTATTTGGGGGTCCAGCCATGGAGAAGAGTTTAGACACTAGGCTAAGATAAGGAACACACCCTTTATAGAGAAATCACATTAGGATTCTCTTTTTAAGCTGTTCCTTAAAACACTAGTGCTTAGGAAATCTATTGGAGGCAGAAGGAGTCAAGGGTAGCCTAGTGTTAGGGTTAGGCTTAGGGTTAGGCTAAGGGTACGGCTTAGGGTACGGGTTCGGGGAGGTCTTTGGGTACGGCGTAGGGTATGGGTTAGGGTTAGGGTTAGTGTTAGGGTTAGGGCTCGGTTTAGGGTACGGTTTAGTTTTAGGGTACGTGTTAGGGTTAGGGTAGGGGTTAGGGTTAGGGTACGTGTTAGGGTTAGGGTAGTTATTAAACCTATCCCACTCTCTAGATACCCCTTAGCACGTAAAGTAATATTATTTGGGGGTCCACCCATGGAGAAGAGTTTAGACACTAAGATAATATAAGGAACACACACATTATAAAGAAATCACATTAGGATTCTCTTTTTAAGCCGTTCCTTAAACCACTAGTGCTTAGGAAATCTATTGGAGGCAGAAGCAGTCAAGGGTAGCCTAGGGTTAGGTTTAGGCTTAGGGTTAGGCTTAGGGTATGGCTTAGGGTACGGGTTCGGGGAGGGGTTCGGGTACGGCGTAGGGTATGGGTTAGGGTTAGGGTTTGGGTTGGTGTTAGGGTTAGGGCTCCGTTTAGGGTACTGGTTAGTATTAGGGTACGTGTTAGGGTTAGAGTAGGGGTTAGGGTTAGGGTACGCATTAGGGTTAGGGTAGTTATTAAACCTATCCCACTCTCTAGATACACCTTAGCACGTAAAGGAATATTATTGGTGGGTCCAGCCATGGAGAAGAGTTTAGATACTAGGCTAAGATTAGGAACACACCCTTTATAGAGAAATCACATTAGGATTCTCTTTTTAAGCTGTTCCTTAAAACACTAGTGCTTAGGAAATCTATTGGAGGCAGAAGCAGTCAAGGGTAGCCTAGGGTTAGGGTTAGGCTTAGGGTTAGGCTAAGGGTACGGCTTAGGGTTCGGGTTCGGGGAGGGCTTCGGGTACAGCGTAGGGTATGGGTTAGGGTTAGGGTTAGTGTTAGGGTTAGGGCTCGGTTTAGGGTACGGTTTATGTTTAGGGTACGGGTTAGGGTTAGGGTAGGGGTTAGGGTTAGGGTACGTGTTAGGGTTAGGGTTGTTATTAAACCTATCCCACTCTCTAGATACCCCTTAGCACGTAAAGGAATATTATTTGGGGGTCCAGCCATGGAGAATAGTTTAGACACTAGGATAAGATAAGGAACACACCCATTATAAAGAAATCACATTAGGATTCTCTTTTTAAGCTGTTCCTTAAAACAGTAGTGCTTAGGAAATCTATTGGAGGCAGAAGCAGTCAAGGGTAGCCTAGGAATAGGGTTAGGCTTAGGGTTAGGCTTAGGGTACGGCTTAGGGTACGGGTTCGGGGAGGCCTTCAGGTACGGCGTAGGGTATGGGTTAGGGTTAGGGTTAACGTTAGTGTTAGGGTTAGGGCTCGATTTAGGGTACGGTTTAGGATTAGGGTACGTGTTAGGGTTACGGTAGGGGTTAGGGTTAGGGTACGTGTTAGGGTTAGGGTAGTTATTAAACCTATCCCACTCTCTAGATACCCCTTAACACGTAAAGAATATTATTTGGGGGTCCAGCCATGGAGAAGAGTTAAACACTAGGATAAGATAAGGAACCCACCCATTATAAAGAAATCACATTAGGATTCTCTTTTTATGCTGTTCCTTAAAACACTAGTGCTTAGGAAATCTATTGGAGGCAGAAGCAGTCAAGGGTAGCCTAGGGTTAGGGTTAGGCTTAGGGTTAGGCTTAGGGTACGGCTTAGGGTACGGTTTCGGGGAGGGCTTTGGGTACGGCGTATGGTATGGGTTAGGGTTAGGGTTAGGGTTAGTGTTAGGGTTAGGGCTCGGTTTAGGGTATTGGTTAGGATTAGGGTACATGTTAGGGTTAGGGTAGGGGTTAGGGTTACGGTACGCGTTAGGGTTAAGGTAGTTATTAAACCTATCCCACTCTCTAGATACCCCTTAGAACATAAAGGAATATTATTTGGAGGTCCAGCCATGGAGAAGAGTTTAGACACTAGGATAAGATAAGGAACACACACATTATAAAGAAATCACTTTAGGATTCTCTTTTTAAGCTGTTCCTTAAAACACTAGTGCTTAGGAAATCTATCGGCGGCAGAAGAAGTCAAGGGTAGCCTAGGGTTATGGTTAGGCTTAGGGTTAGGCTTAGGATACGTCTTAGGGTACGGGTTTGGGGAGGGCTTCGGGTACGGCGTAGGGTATGGGTTAGGGTTAGGGTTGGGGTTAGTGTTAGGGTTAGGTCTCGGTTTAGGGTACGGGTTAGGATTAGGGTACGTGTTAGGGTTAGGGTAGGGGTTAGGGTTAGGGTACACTTTAGAGTTAGGGTAGTTATTAACCCTATCCCACTCTCTAGATACACCTTAGCACGTAAAGTAATATTATTTGGGGGTCCACCAATGGAGAAGAGTTTAGACACTAAGATAATATAAGGAACACACCCATTATAAAGAAATCACATTAGGATTCTCTTTTTAAGCTGTTCCTTAAAACACTAGTGCTTAGGAAATCTATTGGAGTCAGAAGCAGTCAAGGGTAGCCTAGGGTTAGGGTTAGTCTTAGGGTTAGGCTTAGGATATGGCTTACGGTACGGGTTCGGGGAGGGCTTCGGGTACGGCGTAGGGTATGGGTTAGAGTTAGGGTTAGGGTTAGTGTTAGGGTAGGTCTCGGGTTAGGTTATGAGTTAGGATTAGGGTACATGTTAGGGTTAGGGTAGGGGTTAGGGTTAGGGTAGGTCTCGGGTTAGGTTATGGGTTAGGATTAGGGTACGTGTTAAGGTTAGGGTAGGGGTTAGGGTTAGGGTACGCATTAGGGTTAGGGTAGTTATTAAACCTATCCCACTCTATATACCCCTTAGCACGTAAAGGAATATTATTTGGGGGTCCAGCATTGGAGAAGAGTTTAGACACTAGGATAAGATAAGGAACACACACATTATAAAGAAATCACATTAGGATTCTCTTTTTAAGCTGTTCCTTAAAACACTAGTGCTTAGGAAATCTATTGGAGGCAGAAGCAGTCAAGGGTAGCCTAGGGTTAGGGTTAGGCTTAGGGTACGGCTTAGGGTACGGCTTAGGGTACGGGCTCGGGGAGGGGTTCGGGTAAGGCGTAGGGTATGGGTTAGGGTTAGGGTTAGGGTTAGTGTTAGGGTTAGGGCTCGGTTTAGGGTACGGGTTAGGATTAGGGTACGTGTTAGGGTTAGGGTAGGGGTTAGGGTTAGGGTACGCGTTAGGGTTACGGTAGTTATTAAACCTATCCCACTCTCTAGATACACCTTAGCACGTAAAGGAATATTATTAGGGGGTCCAGCCATGGAGAAGAGTTTAGACACTAGGATAAGATAAGGAACACACCCATTATAAAGAAATCACATTAGGATTCTCTTTTTAAGCTGTTCCTTAAAACACTACTGCTTAGGAAATCTATTGGAGGCAGAAGCAGTCAAGGGTAGCCTAGGGTTAGGGTTAGACTTAGGGTACGGCTTAGGGTACGGCTTAGGGTACGGGTTCGGGGAGGGCTTCGGATACGGTGTAGTGTATGGGTTAGTGTTAGGGTTAGGGTTAGTGTTAGGGTTAGGGCTCGGTTTAGGGTACGGTTTAGGATTAGCGTACGTGTTAGGGTTAGGGTAGGGGTTAGGGTTAGGGTACGTGTTAGGGTTAGGGTTATTAAAGCTATCCCACTCTCTAGATACCCCTTAGCACGTAAAGGAATATTATTTGGGGATCCAGCCATGGAGAAGAGTTTAGACACTAGGATAAGATAAGGAACACACACATTATAAAGAAATCACATTAGGATTCTCTTTTTCAGCTCTTCCTTAAAACACTAGTGCTTAGGAAATCTATTGGAGGCAGAAGCAGTCAAGGGTAGCCTAGGGTTAGGGTTAGGGTTAGGGTTAGGCTTAGGGTACGGCTTAGGTTACGGGTTCGGGGAAGGCTTCGGGTACGGCGTAGGGTATGGGTTAGGGTTAGGGTTAGGGTTAGTGTTAGGGTTAGGGCTCGGTTTAGGGTATTGTTTAGGATTAGGGTACATGTTAGGGTTAGGGTAAGGGTTAGGGTTACGGTACGCGTTAGGGTTAGGGTAGTTATTAAACCTATCCCACTCTATATACCCCTCAGCACGTAAAGGAATATTATTTGGGGGTCCAGCAATGGAGAAGAGTTTAGACAGTAGGATAAGATAAGGAACACACCCATTATAAAGAAATCACATTAGGATTCTCTTTTTAAGCTGTTCCTTAAAACACTAGTGCTTAGGAAATCTATTGGAGGCAGAAGCAGTCAAGGGTAGCCTAGGGTTCGGGTTAGGCTTAGGGTTAGGATTAGGATACGGCTTACGGTACGGGTTCGGAGAGGGCTTCAGGTACGGCGTAGGGTATGGGTTAGAGTTAGGGTTTGGGTTAGTGTTAGGGTTAGGGCTCCGTTTAGGGTACGGGTTAGGATTAGGGTACGTGTTAGGGTTAGGGTACGCGTTAGGGTTAGGGTAGTTATTAAACCTATCCCACTCTCTAAATACCCCTTAGCACGTAAAGGAATATTATTTGGGGGTCCAAACATGGAGAAGAGTTTAGACACTAGGATAAGATACGGAACACACCCATTATAAAGAAATCACATTAGGATTCTCTTTTTAAGCTGTTCCTTAAAACACTAGTGCTTAGGAAATCTATTGGAGGCAAAAGCAGTCAAGGGTAGCCTAGGGTTAGGGTTAGGCTTAGGGTTAGGCTTAGGGTACGGCTTAGGGTACGGGTTCGGGGAGGGCTTCTGGTACGGCGTAGGGTATGGGTTAGGGTTAGTGTTAGGGTTAGTGTTAGTGTTAGGGCTCGGTTTAGGGTATTGTTTAGGATTAGGGTACGTGTTAGGGTTAGGGTAGGGGTTAGGGTTAGGGTACGCGTTAGGGTTAGGGTAGTTATTAAACCTATCCCACTCTCTAGATACCCCTTAGCACGTAAAGGAATATTATTTGGGGGTCCAGCCATGGAGAAGAGTTTAGACACTAAGATAATATAAGGGACACACACATTATAAAGAAATCACATTAGGATTCTCTTTTTAAGCTGTTCCTTAAACCACTAGTGCTTAGGAAATCTATTGGAGGCAGAAGCAGTCAAGGGTAGCCTAGGGTTAGGGTTAGGGTTAGGGTTAGGCTTAGGGTACGGCTTAGGGTACGGGCTCGGGGAGGGGTTCGGGTAAGGCGTAGGGTATGGGTTAGGGTTAGGGTTAGGGTTAGTGTTAGGGTTAGGGCTCGGTTTAGGGTACGGGTTAGGATTAGGGTACGTGTTAGGGTTAGGGTAGGGGTTAGGGTTAGGGTACGCGTTAGTGTTAGGGTAGTTATTAAACCTATCCCACTCTCTAGATACCCCTTAGCACGTAAAGGAATATTATTTGGAGGTCCAGCCATGGAGAAGAGTTTAGACACTAGGATAAGATAAGGAACACACCCATTATAAATAAATCACATTAGGATTCTCTTTTTAAGCTGTTCCTTAAAACACTACAGCTTAGGAAATCTATTGGAGGCAGAAGCAGTCAAGGGTAGCCTAGGGTTAGGGTTAGACTTAGGGTACGGCTTAGGGTACGGCTTAGGGTACGGGTTCGGGGAGGGCTTCGGGTACGGCGTAGGGTATGGGTTAGGGTTAGGGTTAGGGTTAGTGTTAGGGTTAGGGCTCGGTTTAGTGTATTGGTTAGGATTAGGGTCCGTGTTAGGGTTAGGGTAAGGGTTAGGGTTAGGGTACGCGTTAGTGTTAGGGTAGTTATTAAACCTATCCCACTCTCTAGATACCCCTTAGCACGTAAAGGAATATTATTTGGAGGTCCAGCCATGGAGAAGAGTTTAGACACTAGGATAAGATAAGGAACACACACATTATAAAGAAATCACATTAGGATTCTCTTTTTAAGCTGTTCCTTAAAACACTAGTGCTTAGGAAATCTATTGGAGGCAGAAGCAGTCAAGGGTAGCCTAGGGTTAGGGTTAGGCTTAGGGTACGGCTTAGGGTACGGCTTAGGGTACGGGCTCGGGGAGGGGTTCGGGTAAGGCGTAGGGTATGGGTTAGGGTTAGGGTTAGGGTTAGTGTTAGGGTTAGGGCTCGGTTTAGGGTACGGGTTAGGATTAGGGTACGTGTTAGGGTTAGGGTAGGGGTTAGGGTTAGGGTACGCGTTAGGGTTACGGTAGTTATTAAACCTATCCCACTCTCTAGATACACCTTAGCACGTAAAGGAATATTATTAGGGGGTCCAGCCATGGAGAAGAGTTTAGACACTAGGATAAGATAAGGAACACACCCATTATAAAGAAATCACATTAGGATTCTCTTTTTAAGCTGTTCCTTAAAACACTACTGCTTAGGAAATCTATTGGAGGCAGAAGCAGTCAAGGGTAGCCTAGGGTTAGGGTTAGACTTAGGGTACGGCTTAGGGTACGGCTTAGGGTACGGGTTCGGGGAGGGCTTCGGATACGGTGTAGTGTATGGGTTAGTGTTAGGGTTAGGGTTAGTGTTAGGGTTAGGGCTCGGTTTAGGGTACGGTTTAGGATTAGCGTACGTGTTAGGGTTAGGGTAGGGGTTAGGGTTAGGGTACGTGTTAGGGTTAGGGTTATTAAAGCTATCCCACTCTCTAGATACCCCTTAGCACGTAAAGGAATATTATTTGGGGATCCAGCCATGGAGAAGAGTTTAGACACTAGGATAAGATAAGGAACACACACATTATAAAGAAATCACATTAGGATTCTCTTTTTCAGCTCTTCCTTAAAACACTAGTGCTTAGGAAATCTATTGGAGGCAGAAGCAGTCAAGGGTAGCCTAGGGTTAGGGTTAGGGTTAGGGTTAGGCTTAGGGTACGGCTTAGGTTACGGGTTCGGGGAAGGCTTCGGGTACGGCGTAGGGTATGGGTTAGGGTTAGGGTTAGGGTTAGTGTTAGGGTTAGGGCTCGGTTTAGGGTATTGTTTAGGATTAGGGTACATGTTAGGGTTAGGGTAAGGGTTAGGGTTACGGTACGCGTTAGGGTTAGGGTAGTTATTAAACCTATCCCACTCTATATACCCCTCAGCACGTAAAGGAATATTATTTGGGGGTCCAGCAATGGAGAAGAGTTTAGACAGTAGGATAAGATAAGGAACACACCCATTATAAAGAAATCACATTAGGATTCTCTTTTTAAGCTGTTCCTTAAAACACTAGTGCTTAGGAAATCTATTGGAGGCAGAAGCAGTCAAGGGTAGCCTAGGGTTCGGGTTAGGCTTAGGGTTAGGATTAGGATACGGCTTACGGTACGGGTTCGGAGAGGGCTTCAGGTACGGCGTAGGGTATGGGATAGAGTTAGGGTTTGGGTTAGTGTTAGGGTTAGGGCTCCGTTTAGGGTACGGGTTAGGATTAGGGTACGTGTTAGGGTTAGGGTACGCGTTAGGGTTAGGGTAGTTATTAAACCTATCCCACTCTCTAAATACCCCTTAGCACGTAAAGGAATATTATTTGGGGGTCCAAACATGGAGAAGAGTTTAGACACTAGGATAAGATACGGAACACACCCATTATAAAGAAATCACATTAGGATTCTCTTTTTAAGCTGTTCCTTAAAACACTAGTGCTTAGGAAATCTATTGGAGGCAAAAGCAGTCAAGGGTAGCCTAGGGTTAGGGTTAGGCTTAGGGTTAGGCTTAGGGTACGGCTTAGGGTACGGGTTCGGGGAGGGCTTCTGGTACGGCGTAGGGTATGGGTTAGGGTTAGTGTTAGGGTTAGTGTTAGTGTTAGGGCTCGGTTTAGGGTATTGTTTAGGATTAGGGTACGTGTTAGGGTTAGGGTAGGGGTTAGGGTTAGGGTACGCGTTAGGGTTAGGGTAGTTATTAAACCTATCCCACTCTCTAGATACCCCTTAGCACGTAAAGGAATATTATTTGGGGGTCCAGCCATGGAGAAGAGTTTAGACACTAAGATAATATAAGGGACACACACATTATAAAGAAATCACATTAGGATTCTCTTTTTAAGCTGTTCCTTAAACCACTAGTGCTTAGGAAATCTATTGGAGGCAGAAGCAGTCAAGGGTAGCCTAGGGTTAGGGTTAGGGTTAGGGTTAGGCTTAGGGTACGGCTTAGGGTACGGGCTCGGGGAGGGGTTCGGGTAAGGCGTAGGGTATGGGTTAGGGTTAGGGTTAGGGTTAGTGTTAGGGTTAGGGCTCGGTTTAGGGTACGGGTTAGGATTAGGGTACGTGTTAGGGTTAGGGTAGGGGTTAGGGTTAGGGTACGCGTTAGTGTTAGGGTAGTTATTAAACCTATCCCACTCTCTAGATACCCCTTAGCACGTAAAGGAATATTATTTGGAGGTCCAGCCATGGAGAAGAGTTTAGACACTAGGATAAGATAAGGAACACACCCATTATAAATAAATCACATTAGGATTCTCTTTTTAAGCTGTTCCTTAAAACACTACAGCTTAGGAAATCTATTGGAGGCAGAAGCAGTCAAGGGTAGCCTAGGGTTAGGGTTAGACTTAGGGTACGGCTTAGGGTACGGCTTAGGGTACGGGTTCGGGGAGGGCTTCGGGTACGGCGTAGGGTATGGGTTAGGGTTAGGGTTAGGGTTAGTGTTAGGGTTAGGGCTCGGTTTAGTGTATTGGTTAGGATTAGGGTACGTGTTAGGGTTAGGGTAAGGGTTAGGGTTAGGGTACGCGTTAGTGTTAGGGTAGTTATTAAACCTATCCCACTCTCTAGATACCCCTTAGCACGTAAAGGAATATTATTTGGAGGTCCAGCCATGGAGAAGAGTTTAGACACTAGGATAAGATAAGGAACACACCCATTATAAATAAATCACATTAGGATTCTCTTTTTAAGCTGTTCCTTAAAACACTAGGGCTTAGGAAATCTATTGGAGGCAGAAGCAGTCAAGGGTAGCCTAGGGTTAGGGTTAGGCTTAGGGTAAGGCTTAGGGTACGGGTTCGGGGAGGGCTTCGGATACGGTGTAGTGTATGGGTTAGGGTTAGCGTTAGGGTTAGTGTTAGGGTTAGGGCTCCGTTTAGGGTACGGGTTATGATTAGGGTACGTGTTAGGGTTAGGGTAGGGGTTAGGGTTAGGGTTCTTATTAAACCTATCCCACTCTCTAGATACCCCTTAGCACATAAAGGAATATTATTTGGGGGTCCACCCATGAAGAAGAGTTTAGACACTAAGATAATATAAGGAACACACACATTATAAAGAAATCACATTAGGATTCTCTTTTTACGCTGTTCCTTAAAACACTAGTGCTTAGGAAATCTATTGGAGGCAGAAGCAGTCAAGGGTAGCCTAGGGTTAGGGTTAGGCTTAGCGTTAGGCTTAGGGTACGGCTTAGGTTAAGGGTTCGGGGAGGGCTTTGGGTACGGCGTAGGGTATGGGTTAGGGTTAGGGTTAGGGTTGCTGGTAGGGTTAGGGCTCCGTTTAGGGTACTGGTTAGGATTAGGGTACGTGTTAGGGTTAGGGTAGGGGTTAGGGTTAGGGTACGCATTAGGGTTAGGGTAGTTATTAAACCTATCCCACTCTCTAGATACCCCTTAGCACGTAAAGAATATTATTTGAGGGTCCAGCCATTGAGAAGAGTTAAACACTACGATAAGATAAGGAACACACCCATTATAAAGAAATCACATTAGGATTCTCTTTTTATGCTGTTCCTTAAAACACTAGTGCTTAGGAAATCTATTGGAGGCAGAAGCAGTAAAGGGTAGCCTAGGGTTAGGGTTAGGCTTAGGGTTAGGCTTAGGGTACGGCTTAGGGTACGGTTTCGGGGAGGGCTTCGGGTACGGCGTAGGGTATGGGTTAGGGTTAGGGTTAGGGTTAGTGTTAGGGTTAGGGCTCGGTTTAGGGTATTGGTTAGGATTAGGGTACGTGTTAGGGTTAGGGTAGGGGTTAGGGTTACGGTACGCGTTAGGGTTAAGGTAGTTATTAAACCTATCCCACTCTCTAGATACCCCTTAGAACATAAAGGAATATTATTTGGAGGTCCAGCCATGGAGAAGAGTTTAGACACTAGGATAAGATAAGGAACACACACATTATAAAGAAATCACTTTAGAATTCTCTTTTTAAGCTGTTCCTTAAAACACTAGTGCTTAGGAAATCTATTGGCGGCAGAAGCAGTCAAGGGTAGCCTAGGGTTAGGGTTAGGCTTAGGGTTAGGCTTAGGATACGGCTTAGGTTACGGGTTCGGGGAAGGCTTCGGGTACGGCGTAGGGTATGGGTTAGGGTTAGGGTTTGGGTTAGTGTTAGGGTTAGGGCTCCGTTTAGGGTACGGGTTATGATTAGGGTACGTGTTAGGGTTAGGGTAGGGGTTAGGGTTAGGGTTCTTATTAAACCTATCCCACTCTCTAGATACACCTTAGCACGTAAAGGAATATTATTTGGGGGTCCACCCATGAAGAAGAGTTTAGACACTAAGATAATATAAGGAACACACACATTATAAAGAAATCACATTAGGATTCTCTTTTTAAGCTGTTCCTTAAAACACTAGTGCTTAGGAAATCTATTGGAGGCAGAAGCAGTCAAGGGTAGCCTAGGGTTAGGTTTAGGCTTAGGGTTAGGCTTAGGGTACGGCTTAGGTTACGGGTTCGGGGAGGGCTTCGGGTACGGCGTAGGGTATGGGTTAGGGTTAGGGTTAGGGTTAGTGTTAGGGTTAGGGCTCGGTTTAGGGTATTGTTTAGGATTAGGGTACGTGTTAGGGTTAGGGTAGGGGTTAGGGTTAGGGTACGCGTTAGGGTTAGGGTAGTTATTAAACATATCCCACTCTCTATATACCCCTTAGCACGTAAAGGAATATTATTTGGGGGTCCAGCCATGGAGAAGAGTTTAGACACTAGGCTAAGATAAGGAACACACCCTTTATAGAGAAATCACATTAGGATTCTCTTTTTAAGCTGTTCCTTAAAACACTAGTGCTTAGGAAATCTATTGGAGGCAGAAGCAGTCAAGGGTAGCCTAGTGTTAGGGTTAGGCTTAGGGTTAGGCTAAGGGTACGGCTTAGGGTTCGGGTTCGGGGAGGGCTTCGTGTACGGCGTAGGGTATGGGTTAGGGTTAGGATTAGTGTTAGGGTTAGGGCTCGGTTTAGGGTACGGTTTAGGTTTAGGGTACGTGTTAGGGTTAGGGTAGGGGTTAGGGTTAGGGTACGTGTTAGGGTTAGGGTTGTTATTAAACCTATCCCACTCTCTAGATAGCCCTTAGCACGTAAAGGAATATTATTTGGGGGTCCAGCCATGGAGAAGAGTTTAGACACTAGGATAAGATAAGGAACACACCCATTATAAAGAAATCACATTAGGATTCTCTTTTTAAGCTGTTCCTTAAAACACTAGTGCTTAGGAAATCTATTGGAGGCAGAAGAAGTCAAGGGTAGCCTAGGGTTAGGGTTAGGCTTAGGGTTAGGCTTAGGGTACGGCTTAGGGTACGGGTTCGGTGAGGGCTTCGGGTACGGCGTAGGGTATGGGTTAGGGTTAGTGTTAGGGTTAGTGTTAGGGTTAGGGCTCGATTTAGGGTACGGTTTAGGATTAGGGTACGTGTTAGGGTTAGGGTAGGGGTTAGGGTTAGGGTACGTGTTAGGGTTAGGGTAGTTATTAAACCTATCCCACTCTCTAGATACCCCTTAGCACGTAAAGAATATTATTTGAGGGTCCAGCCATGGAGAAGAGTTAAACACTAGGATAAGATAAGGAACACACCCATTATAAAGAAATCACATTAGGATTCTCTTTTTATGCTGTTCTTTAAAACACTAGTGCTTAGGAAATCTATTGGAGGCAGAAGCAGTAAAGGGTAGCCTAGGGTTAGGGTTAGGCTTAGGGTTAGGCTTAGGGTACGGCTTAGGGTACGGTTTCGGGGAGGGCTTCGGCTACGGCGCAGGGTATGGGTTAGGGTTAGGGTTAGGGTTAGTGTTAGGGTTAGGGCTCGGTTTAGGGTATTGGTTAGGATTAGGGTACGTGTTAGGGTTAGGGTAGGGGTTAGGGTTACGGTACGCGTTAGGGTTAAGGTAGTTATTAAACCTATCCCACTCTCTAGATACCCCTTAAAACATAAAGGAATATTATTTGGAGGTCCAGCCATGGAGAAGAGTTTAGACACTAGGATAAGATAAGGAACACACACATTATAAAGAAATCACTTTAGAATTCTCTTTTTAAGCTGTTCCTTAAAACACTAGTGCTTAGGAAATCTATTGGCGGCAGAAGCAGTCAAGGGTAGCCTAGGGTTAGGGTTAGGCTTAGGGTTAGGCTTAGGA
The DNA here is from genome assembly GCF_965194825.1 of Balaenoptera physalus. NCBI lineage: Eukaryota > Metazoa > Chordata > Mammalia > Artiodactyla > Balaenopteridae > Balaenoptera > Balaenoptera physalus. The sequence goes on along the minus strand of NW_028125966.1, from coordinate 299,031 downwards.
TACGGCTTAGGTTACGGGTTCGGGGAAGGCTTCGGGTACGGCGTAGGGTATGGGTTAGGGTTAGGGTTAGTGTTAGGGTTAGGGCTCGGTTTAGGGTATTGTTTAGGATTAGGGTACATGATAGGGTTAGGGTAAGGGTTAGGGTTAGGGTACGCGTTAGGGTTAGGGTAGTTATTAAACCTATCCCACTCTATATACCCCTTAGCACGTAAAGGAATATTATTTGGGGGTCCAGCAATGGAGAAGAGTTTAGACACTAGGATAAGATAAGGAACACACCCATTATAAAGAAATCACATTAGGATTCTCTTTTTAAGCTGTTCCTTAAAACACTAGTGCTTAGGAAATCTATTGGAGGCAGAAGCAGTCAAGGGTAGCCTAGGGTTAGGGTTAGGCTTAGGGTTAGGATTAGGATAGGGCTTACGGTACGGGTTCGGAGAGGGCTTCAGGTACGGCGTAGGGTATGGGTTAGGGTTAGGGTTTGGGTTAGTGTTAGGGTTAGGGCTCCGTTTAGGGTACGGGTTATGATTAGGGTACGTGTTAGGGTTAGGGTAGGGGTTAGGGTTAGGGTTCTTATTAAACCTATCCCACTCTCTAGATACACCTTAGCACGTAAAGGAATATTATTTGGGGGTCCACCCATGAAGAAGAGTTTAGACACTAGGCTAAGATAAGGAACACACCCTTTATAGAGAAATCACATTAGGATTCTCTTTTTAAGCTGTTCCTTAAAACACTAGTGCTTAGGAAATCTATTGGAGGCAGAAGGAGTCAAGCGTAGCCTAGTGTTAGGGTTAGGGTATGGGTTAGGGTTAGGGTTAGGGTTAGTGTTAGGGTTAGGGCTCGGTTTAGGGTATTGTTTAGGATTAGGGTACGTGTTAGGGTTAGGTTAGGGGTTAGGGTTAGGGTACGCGTTAGGGTTAGGGTAGTTATTAAACCTATCCCACTCTCTATATACCCCTTAGCACGTAAAGGAATATTATTTGGGGGTCCAGCCATGGAGAAGACTTTAGACACTAGGATAAGATAAGGAACACACCCATTATAAAGAAATCACATTAGGATTCTCTTTTTACGCTGTTCCTTAAAACACTAGTGCTTAGGAAATCTATTGGAGGCAGAAGCAGTCAAGGGTAGCCTAGGGTTAGGGTTAGGCTTAGCGTTAGGCTTAGGGTACGGCTTAGGTTACGGGTTCGGGGAGGGCTTCGGGTACGGCGTAGGGTATGGGTTAGGGTTAGGGTTTGGGTTGCTGGTAGGGTTAGGGCTCCGTTTAGGGTACTGGTTAGGATTAGGGTACGTGTTAGGGTTAGGGTAGTGGTTAGGGTTAGGGTACGCGTTAGGGTTAGGGTAGTTATTAAACCTATCCCACTCTCTAGATACCCCTTAGCACGTAAAGGAATATTATTTGGTGGTCCAGCCATGGAGAAGAGTTTAGACACTAGGATAAGATAAGGAACACACCCATTATAAAGAAATCACATTAGGATTCTCTTTTTAAGCTGTTCCTTAAAACACTAGTGCTTAGGAAATCTATTGGAGGCTGAAGCAGTCAAGGGTAGCCTAGGGTTAGGGTTAGGCTTAGGGTTAGGCTTAGGGTACGGCTTAGGGTACGGGTTCGGAGAGGGCTTCGCGTACGGCGCAGGGTATGGGTTAGGGTTAGGGTTAGGGTTAGTGTTAGGGTTAGGGCTCGGTTTAGGGTACGGGTTAGGATTAGGGTACGTGTTAGGGTTAGGGTAGGGGTTACGGTTAGGGTACGCGTTAGGGTTAGGGTAGTTATTAAACCTATCCCACTCTCTAGATACCCCTTAGCACGTAAAGGAATATTATTTGGGGGTCCAGCCATGGAGAAGAGTTTAGACACTAAGATAATATAAGGAACACACACATTATAAAGAAATCACATTAGGATTCTCTTTTTAAGCTGTTCCTTAAATCACTAGTGCTTAGGAAATCTATTGGAGGCAGAAGCAGTCAAGGGTAGCCTAGGGTTAGGGTTAGGGTTAGGGTTAGGCTTAGGGTACGGCTTAGGGTACGGGCTCGGGGAGGGGTTCGGGTAAGGCGTAGGGTATGGGTTAGGGTTAGGGTTAGGGTTAGTGTTAGGGTTAGGGCTCGGTTTAGGGTACGGGTTAGGATTAGGGTACGTGTTAGGGTTAGGGTAGGGGTTAGGGTTAGGGTACGCGTTAGGGTTAGGGTAGTTATTAAACCTATCCCACTCTCTAGATACACCTTAGCACGTAAAGGAATATTATTTGGGGGTCCAGCCATGGAGAAGAGTTTAGACACTAGGATAAGATAAGGAACACACCCATTATAAAGAAATCACATTAGGATTCTCTTTTTAAGCTGTTCCTTAAAACACTAGTGCTTAGGAAATCTATTGGAGGCAGAAGCAGTCAAGGGTAGCCTAGGGTTAGGGTTAGGCTTAGGGTAAGGCTTAGGGTACGGGTTCGGGGAGGGCTTCGGATACGGTGTAGTGTATGGGTTAGGGTTAGGGTTAGGGTTAGTGTTAGGGTTAGGGCTCGGTTTAGGCTACGGTTTAGGATTAGGTTACGTGTTAGGGTTAGGGTAGGGGTTAGGTTTAGGGTACGTGTTAGGGTTAGGGTTATTAAACCTATCCCACTCTCTAGATACCCCTTAGCACGTAAAGGAATATTATTTGGGGATCCAGCCATGGAGAAGAGTTTAGACACTAGGATAAGATAAGGAACACACACATTATAAAGAAATCACATTAGGATTCTCTTTTTCAGCTCTTCCTTAAAACACTAGTGTTAGGAAACCTATTGGGGGCAGAAGCAGTCAAGGGTAGCCTAGGGTTAGGGTTAGGCTTAGGGTTAGGCTTAGGGTACGGCTTAGGTTACGGGTTCGGGGAAGGCTTCGGGTACGGCGTAGGGTATGGGTTAGGGTTAGGGTTAGGGTTAGTGTTAGGGTTAGGGCTCGGTTTAGGGTATTGTTTAGGATTAGGGTACATGTTAGGGTTAGGGTAAGGGTTAGGGTTAGGGTACGCGTTAGGGTTAGGGTAGTTATTAAACCTATCCCACTCTATATACCCCTTAGCACGTAAAGGAATATTATTTGGGGGTCCAGCAATGGAGAAGAGTTTAGACACTAGGATAACATAAGGAACACACCCATTATAAAGAAATCACATTAGGATTCTCTTTTTAAGCTGTTCCTTAAAACACTAGTGCTTAGGAAATCTATTGGAGGCAGAAGGAGTCAAGGGTAGCCTAGGGTTAAGGTTAGGCTTAGGGTTAGGATTAGGATACGGCTTACGAAACGGGTTCGGAGAGGGCTTCAGGTACGGCGTAGGGTATGGGTTAGGGTTAGGGTTTGGGTTAGTGTTAGGGTTAGGGCTCCGTTTAGGGTACGGGTTATGATTAGGGTACGTGTTAGGGTTAGGGTAGGGGTTAGGGTTAGGGTTCTTATTAAACCTATCCCACTCTCTAGATACACCTTAGCACGTAAAGGAATATTATTTGGGGGTCCACCCATGAAGAAGAGTTTAGACACTAAGATAATATAAGGAACACACACATTATAAAGAAATCACATTAGGATTCTCTTTTTAAGCTGTTCCTTAAAACACTAGTGCTTAGGAAATCTATTGGAGGCAGAAGCAGTCAAGGGTAGCCTAGGGTTAGGTTTAGGCTTGGGGTTAGGCTTAGGGTACGGCTTAGGTTACGGGTTCGGGGAGGGCTTCGGGTACGGCGTAGGGTATGGGTTAGGGTTAGGGTTAGGGTTAGTGTTAGGGTTACGCCTCGGTTTAGGGTATTGTTTAGGATTAGGGTACGTGTTAGGGTTAGGGTAGGGGTTAGGGTCAGGGTACGCGTTAGGGTTAGGGTAGTTATTAAACCTATCCCACTCTCTATATACCCCTTAGCACGTAAAGGAATATTATTTGGGGGTCCAGCAGTGTAGAAGACTTTAGACACTAGGATAAGATAAGGAACACACCCATTATAAAGAAATCACATTAGGATTCTCTTTTTAAGCTGTTCCTTAAAACACTAGTGCTTAGGAAATCTATTGGAGGCAGAAGCAGTCAAGGGTAGCCTAGGGTTAGGGTTAGGCTTAGGGTTAGGATTAGGATACGGCTTACGGTACGGGTTCGGAGAGGGCTTCAGGTACGGCGTAGGGTATGGGTTAGGGTTAGGGTTTGGGTTAGTGTTAGGGTTAGGGCTCCGTTTAGGGTATGGGTTAGGATTAGGGTACGTGTTAGGGTTAGGGTAGGGGTTAGGGTTAGGGTAGGCGTTAGGGTTAGGGTAGTTATTAAACCTATCCCACTCTCTAAATACCCCTTAGCACGTAAAGGAATATTATTTGGGGGTCCAACCATGGAGAAGAGTTTAGACACTAGGATAAGATACGGAACACACCCATTATAAAGGAATCACATTAGGATTCTCTTTTTAAGCTGTTCCTTAAAACACTAGTGCTTAGGAAATCTATTGGAGGCAGAAGCATTCAAGGGTAGCCTAGGGTTAGGGTTAGGCTTAGGATTAGGCTTAGGGTACGGCATAGGGTACGGGTTCGGGGAGGGCTTCTGGTACGGCGTAGGGTATGGGTTAGTGTTAGTGTTAGGGTTTGTGTTAGTGTTAGGGCTCGGTTTAGGGTACGGGTTAGGATTAGGGTACGTGTTAGGGTTAGGGTAGGGGTTAGGGTTAGGGTACGCATTAGGGTTAGGGTAGTTATTAAACCTATCCCACTCTCTAGATACCCCTTAGCACGTAAAGGAATATTATTGGTGGGTCCAGCCATGGAGAAGAGTTTAGACACTAGGCTAAGATAAGGAACACACCCTTTATAGAGAAATCACATTAGGATTCTCTTTTTAAGCTGTTCCTTAAAACACTAGTGCTTAGGAAATCTATTGGAGGCAGAAGCAGTCAAGGGTAGCCTAGTGTTAGGGTTAGGCTTAGGGTTAGGCTAAGGGTACGGCTTAGGGTTCGGGTTCGGGGAGGGCTTCGTGTACGGCGTAGGGTATGGGTTAGTGTTAGGGTTAGTGTTAGGGTTAGGGCTCGGTTTAGGGTACGGTTTAGGTTTAGGGTACGTGTTAGGGTTAGGGTAGGGGTTAGGGTTAGGGTACGTGTTAGGGTTAGGGTTGTTATTAAACCTATCCCACTCTCTAGATACCCCTTAGCACGTAAAGGAATATTATTTGGGGGTCCAGCCATGGAGAAGAGTTTAGACACTAGGATAAGATAAGGAACACACACATTATAAAGAAATCACATTAGGATTCTCTTTTTAACTTGTTCCTTAAAACACTAGTGCTTAGGAAATCTATTGGAGGCAGAAGCAGTCAAGGGTAGCCTAGGGTTAGGGTTAGGCTTAGGGTAAGGCTTAGGGTACGGGTTCGGGGAGGGCTTCGGGTACGGTGTAGTGTATGAGTTAGGGTTAGGGTTAGGGTTAGTGTTAATGTTAGGGCTCGGTTTAGTGTACGGCTTAGGATTAGGGTACGTGTTAGGGTTAGGGTAGGGGTTAGGGTTAGGGTACGCATTAGGGTTAGGGTAGTTATTAAACCTATCCCACTCTCTAGATACCCCTTAGCACGTAAAGGAATATTATTTGGTGGTCCAGCCATGGAGAAGAGTTTAGACACTAGGCTAAGATAAGGAACACACCCTTTATAGAGAAATCACATTAGGATTCTCTTTTTAAGCTGTTCCTTAAAACACTAGTGCTTAGGAAATCTATTGGAGGCAGAAGGAGTCAAGGGTAGCCTAGTGTTAGGGTTAGGCTTAGGGTTAGGCTAAGGGTACGGCTTAGGGTACCGGTTCAGGAAGGTCTTCGGGTACGTCGTAGGGTATGGGTTAGGGTTAGGGTTAGTGTTAGGGTTAGGGCTCGGTTTAGGGTACGGTTTAGTTTTAGGGTACGTGTTAGGGTTAGGGTAGGGGTTAGGGTTAGGGTACGTGTTAGTGTTAGGGTAGTTATTAAACCTATCCCACTCTCTAGATACCCCTTAGCACGTAAAGGAATATTATTTGGGGGTCCACCCATGAAGAAGAGTTTAGACACTAAGATAATATAAGGAACACACACATTATAAAGAAATCACATTAGGATTCTCTTTTTACGCTGTTCCTTAAAACACTAGTGCTTAGGAAATCTATTGGAGGCAGAAGCAGTCAAGGGTAGCCTAGGGTTAGGGTTAGGATTAGGGTTAGGCTTAGGGTATGGCTTAGGTTACGGGTTCGGGGAGGGCTTCGGGTACGGCGTAGGGTATGGGTTAGGTTTAGGCTTAGGGTTAGTGTTAGGGTTAGGGCTCGGTTTAGGGTATTGTTTAGGATTAGGGTACATGTTAGGGTTAGGGTAAGGGTTAGGGTAAGGGTACGCGTTAGGGTTAGGGTAGTTATTAAACCTATCCCACTCTATATACCCCTTAGCACGTAAAGGAATATTATTTGGGGGTCCAGCATTGGAGAAGAGTTTAGACACTAGGATAAGATAAGGAACACACCCATTATAAAGAAATCACATTAGGATTCTCTTTTTAAGCTGTTCCTTAAAACACTAGTGCTTAGGAAATCTATTGGAGGCAGAAGCAGTCAAGGGTAGCCTAGGGTTAGGGTTAGGCTTAGGGTTAGGATTAGGATACGGCTTACGGTACGGGTTCGGAGAGGGCTTCGGGTACGGCGTAGGGTATGGGTTAGGGTTAGGGTTTGGGTTAGTGTTAGGGCTAGGGCTCCGTTTAGGGTACGGGTTATGATTAGGGTACGTGTTAGGGTTAGGGTAGGGGTTAGGGTTAGGGTTCTTATTAAACCTATCCCACTCTCTAGATACACCTTAGCACGTAAAGGAATATCATTTGGGGGTCCACCCATGAAGAAGAGTTTAGACACTAAGATAATATAAGGAACACACACATTATAAAGAAATCACATTAGGATTCTCTTTTTAAGCTGTTCTTTAAAACACTAGTGCTTAGGAAATCTATTGGAGGCAGAAGCAGTCAAGGGTAGCCTAAGGTTAGGGTTAGGGTTAGGGTTAGGCTTAGGGTACGGCTTAGGGTACGGGCTCGGGGAGGGGTTCGGGTAAGGCGTAGGGTATGGGTTAGGGTTAGGGTTAGGGTTAGTGTTAGAGTTAGGGCTCGGTTTAGGGTACGGGTTAGGATTAGGGTACGTGTTAGGGTTAGGGTAGGGGTTAGGGTTAGGGTACGCGTTAGGGTTAGGGTAGTTATTAAACCTATCCCACTCTCTAGATACACCTTAGCACGTAAAGGAATATTATTTGGGGGTCCAGCCATGGAGAAGAGTTTAGACACTAGGATAAGATAAGGAACACACCCATTATAAAGAAATCACATTAGGATTCTCTTTTTAAGCTGTTCCTTAAAACACTACTGCTTAGGAAATCTATTGGAGGCAGAAGCAGTCAAGGGTAGCCTAGGGTTCGGGTTAGGCTTAGGGTTAGGATTAGGATACGGCTTACGGTACGGGTTCGGAGAGGGCTTCAGGTACGGCGTAGGGAATGGGTTAGAGTTAGGGTTTGGGTTAGTGTTAGGGTTAGGGCTTCGTTTAGGGTACGGGTTAGGATTAGGGTACGTGTTAGGGTTAGGGTACGCGTTAGGGTTAGGGTAGTTATTAAACCTATCCCACTCTCTAGATACCCCTTAGCACGTAAAGGAATATTATTTGGTGGTCCAGCCATGGAGAAGAGTTTAGACACTAGGATAAGATAAGGAACACACCCATTATAAAGAAATCACATTAGGATTCTCTTTTTAAGCTGTTCCTTAAATCACTAGTGCTTAGGAAATCTATTGGAGGCTAAAGCAGTCAAGGGTAGCCTAGGGTTAGGGTTAGGCTTAGGGTACGGCTTAGGGTACGGCTTAGGGTACGGGTTCGGAGAGGGCTTCGCGTACGGCGTAGGGTATGGGTTAGGGTTAGGGCTAGGGTTAGTGTTAGGGTTAGGGCTCGGTTTAGGGTACGGGTTAGGATTAGGGTACGTGTTAGGGTTAGGGTAGGGGTTAGGGTTAGGGTACGCGTTAGGTTTAGGGTAGTTATTAAACCTATCCCACTCTCTAGATACCCCTTAGCACGTAAAGGAATATTATTTGGTGGTCCAGCCATGGAGAAGGGTTTAGACACTAAGATAATATAAGGAACACACACATTATAAAGAAATCACATTAGGATTCTCTTTTTAAGCTGTTCCTTAAATCACTAGTGCTTAGGAAATCTATTGGAGGCAGAAGCAGTCAAGGGTAGCCTAGGGTTAGGGTTAGGGTTAGGGTTAGGCTTAGGGTACGGCTTAGGGTACAGGCTCGGGGAGGGGTTCGGGTAAGGCGTAGGGTATGGGTTAGGGTTAGGGTTAGGGTTAGTGTTAGGGTTAGGGCTCGGTTTAGGGTACGGGTTAGGATTAGGGTACGTGTTAGGGTTAGGTTAGGGGTTAGGGTTAGGGTACGCGTTAGGGTTAGGGTAGTTATTAAACCTATCCCACTCTCTAGATACACCTTAGCACGTAAAGGAATATTATTTGGGGGTCCAGCCATGGAGAAGAGTTTAGACACTAGGATAAGATAAGGAACACACCCATTATAAAGAAATCACATTAGGATTCTCTTTTTAAGCTGTTCCTTAAAACACTACTGCTTAGGAAATCTATTGGAGGCAGAAGCAGTCAAGGGTAGCCTAGGGTTAGGGTTAGACTTAGGGTACGGCTTAGGGTACGGCTTAGGGTACGGGTTCGGGGAGGGCTTCGGGTACGGCGTAGGGTATGGGTTAGGGTTAGGGTTATGGTTAGTGTTAGGGATAGGGCTCGGTTTAGTGTATTGGTTAGGATTAGGGTACGTGTTAGGGTTAGGGTAAGGGTTAGGGTTAGGGTACGCGTTAGTGTTAGGGTAGTTATTAAACCTATCCCACTCTCTAGATACCCCTTAGCACGTAAAGGAATATTATTTGGAGGTCCAGCCATGGAGAAGAGTTTAGACACTAGGATAAGATAAGGAACACACCCATTATAAATAAATCACATTAGGATTCTCTTTTTAAGCTGTTCCTTAAAACACTAGGGCTTAGGAAATCTATTGGAGGCAGAAGCAGTCAAGGGTAGCCTAGGGTTAGGGTTAGGCTTAGGGTAAGGCTTAGGGTACGGGTTCGGGGAGGGCTTCGGATACGGTGTAGTGTATGGGTTAGGGTTAGGGTTAGGGTTAGTGTTAGGGTTAGGGCTCGGTTTAGGGTACGGTTTAGGATTAGGGTACGTGTTAGGGTTAGGGTAGGGGTTAGGGTTAGGGTACGTGTTAGGGTTAGGGTTATTAAACCTATCCCACTCTCTAGATACCCCTTAGCACGTAAAGGAATATTATTTGGGGATCCAGCCATGGAGAAGAGTTTAGACACTAGGATTAGATAAGGAACACACACATTATAAAGAAATCACATTAGGATTCTCTTTTTCAGCTCTTCCTTAAAACACTAGTGCTTAGGAAATCTATTGGAGGCAGAAGCAGTCAAGGGTAGCCTAGGGTTAGGATTAGGCTTAGGGTAAGGCTTAGGGTATGGGTTCGGGGAGGGATTCGGGTACGGTGTAGTGTATGAGTTAGGGTTAGGGTTAGGGTTAGTGTTAATGTTAGGGCTCGGTTTAGTGTACGGCTTAGGATTAGGGTACGTGTTAGGGTTAGGGTAGGGGTTAGGGTTAGGGTACGCATTAGGGTTAGGGGAGTTATTAAACCTATCCCACTCTCTAGATACCCCTTAGCACGTAAAGGAATATTATTTGGGGGTCCAGCCATGGAGAAGAGTTTAGACACTAGGCTAAGATAAGGAACACACCCTTTATAGAGAAATCACATTAGGATTCTCTTTTTAAGCTGTTCCTTAAAACACTAGTGCTTAGGAAATCTATTGGAGGCAGAAGGAGTCAAGGGTAGCCTAGTGTTAGGGTTAGGCTTAGGGTTAGGCTAAGGGTACGGCTTAGGGTACGGGTTCGGGGAGGTCTTTGGGTACGGCGTAGGGTATGGGTTAGGGTTAGGGTTAGTGTTAGGGTTAGGGCTCGGTTTAGGGTACGGTTTAGTTTTAGGGTACGTGTTAGGGTTAGGGTAGGGGTTAGGGTTAGGGTACGTGTTAGGGTTAGGGTAGTTATTAAACCTATCCCACTCTCTAGATACCCCTTAGCACGTAAAGTAATATTATTTGGGGGTCCACCCATGGAGAAGAGTTTAGACACTAAGATAATATAAGGAACACACACATTATAAAGAAATCACATTAGGATTCTCTTTTTAAGCCGTTCCTTAAACCACTAGTGCTTAGGAAATCTATTGGAGGCAGAAGCAGTCAAGGGTAGCCTAGGGTTAGGTTTAGGCTTAGGGTTAGGCTTAGGGTATGGCTTAGGGTACGGGTTCGGGGAGGGGTTCGGGTACGGCGTAGGGTATGGGTTAGGGTTAGGGTTTGGGTTGGTGTTAGGGTTAGGGCTCCGTTTAGGGTACTGGTTAGTATTAGGGTACGTGTTAGGGTTAGAGTAGGGGTTAGGGTTAGGGTACGCATTAGGGTTAGGGTAGTTATTAAACCTATCCCACTCTCTAGATACACCTTAGCACGTAAAGGAATATTATTGGTGGGTCCAGCCATGGAGAAGAGTTTAGATACTAGGCTAAGATTAGGAACACACCCTTTATAGAGAAATCACATTAGGATTCTCTTTTTAAGCTGTTCCTTAAAACACTAGTGCTTAGGAAATCTATTGGAGGCAGAAGCAGTCAAGGGTAGCCTAGGGTTAGGGTTAGGCTTAGGGTTAGGCTAAGGGTACGGCTTAGGGTTCGGGTTCGGGGAGGGCTTCGGGTACAGCGTAGGGTATGGGTTAGGGTTAGGGTTAGTGTTAGGGTTAGGGCTCGGTTTAGGGTACGGTTTATGTTTAGGGTACGGGTTAGGGTTAGGGTAGGGGTTAGGGTTAGGGTACGTGTTAGGGTTAGGGTTGTTATTAAACCTATCCCACTCTCTAGATACCCCTTAGCACGTAAAGGAATATTATTTGGGGGTCCAGCCATGGAGAATAGTTTAGACACTAGGATAAGATAAGGAACACACCCATTATAAAGAAATCACATTAGGATTCTCTTTTTAAGCTGTTCCTTAAAACAGTAGTGCTTAGGAAATCTATTGGAGGCAGAAGCAGTCAAGGGTAGCCTAGGAATAGGGTTAGGCTTAGGGTTAGGCTTAGGGTACGGCTTAGGGTACGGGTTCGGGGAGGCCTTCAGGTACGGCGTAGGGTATGGGTTAGGGTTAGGGTTAACGTTAGTGTTAGGGTTAGGGCTCGATTTAGGGTACGGTTTAGGATTAGGGTACGTGTTAGGGTTACGGTAGGGGTTAGGGTTAGGGTACGTGTTAGGGTTAGGGTAGTTATTAAACCTATCCCACTCTCTAGATACCCCTTAACACGTAAAGAATATTATTTGGGGGTCCAGCCATGGAGAAGAGTTAAACACTAGGATAAGATAAGGAACCCACCCATTATAAAGAAATCACATTAGGATTCTCTTTTTATGCTGTTCCTTAAAACACTAGTGCTTAGGAAATCTATTGGAGGCAGAAGCAGTCAAGGGTAGCCTAGGGTTAGGGTTAGGCTTAGGGTTAGGCTTAGGGTACGGCTTAGGGTACGGTTTCGGGGAGGGCTTTGGGTACGGCGTATGGTATGGGTTAGGGTTAGGGTTAGGGTTAGTGTTAGGGTTAGGGCTCGGTTTAGGGTATTGGTTAGGATTAGGGTACATGTTAGGGTTAGGGTAGGGGTTAGGGTTACGGTACGCGTTAGGGTTAAGGTAGTTATTAAACCTATCCCACTCTCTAGATACCCCTTAGAACATAAAGGAATATTATTTGGAGGTCCAGCCATGGAGAAGAGTTTAGACACTAGGATAAGATAAGGAACACACACATTATAAAGAAATCACTTTAGGATTCTCTTTTTAAGCTGTTCCTTAAAACACTAGTGCTTAGGAAATCTATCGGCGGCAGAAGAAGTCAAGGGTAGCCTAGGGTTATGGTTAGGCTTAGGGTTAGGCTTAGGATACGTCTTAGGGTACGGGTTTGGGGAGGGCTTCGGGTACGGCGTAGGGTATGGGTTAGGGTTAGGGTTGGGGTTAGTGTTAGGGTTAGGTCTCGGTTTAGGGTACGGGTTAGGATTAGGGTACGTGTTAGGGTTAGGGTAGGGGTTAGGGTTAGGGTACACTTTAGAGTTAGGGTAGTTATTAACCCTATCCCACTCTCTAGATACACCTTAGCACGTAAAGTAATATTATTTGGGGGTCCACCAATGGAGAAGAGTTTAGACACTAAGATAATATAAGGAACACACCCATTATAAAGAAATCACATTAGGATTCTCTTTTTAAGCTGTTCCTTAAAACACTAGTGCTTAGGAAATCTATTGGAGTCAGAAGCAGTCAAGGGTAGCCTAGGGTTAGGGTTAGTCTTAGGGTTAGGCTTAGGATATGGCTTACGGTACGGGTTCGGGGAGGGCTTCGGGTACGGCGTAGGGTATGGGTTAGAGTTAGGGTTAGGGTTAGTGTTAGGGTAGGTCTCGGGTTAGGTTATGAGTTAGGATTAGGGTACATGTTAGGGTTAGGGTAGGGGTTAGGGTTAGGGTAGGTCTCGGGTTAGGTTATGGGTTAGGATTAGGGTACGTGTTAAGGTTAGGGTAGGGGTTAGGGTTAGGGTACGCATTAGGGTTAGGGTAGTTATTAAACCTATCCCACTCTATATACCCCTTAGCACGTAAAGGAATATTATTTGGGGGTCCAGCATTGGAGAAGAGTTTAGACACTAGGATAAGATAAGGAACACACACATTATAAAGAAATCACATTAGGATTCTCTTTTTAAGCTGTTCCTTAAAACACTAGTGCTTAGGAAATCTATTGGAGGCAGAAGCAGTCAAGGGTAGCCTAGGGTTAGGGTTAGGCTTAGGGTACGGCTTAGGGTACGGCTTAGGGTACGGGCTCGGGGAGGGGTTCGGGTAAGGCGTAGGGTATGGGTTAGGGTTAGGGTTAGGGTTAGTGTTAGGGTTAGGGCTCGGTTTAGGGTACGGGTTAGGATTAGGGTACGTGTTAGGGTTAGGGTAGGGGTTAGGGTTAGGGTACGCGTTAGGGTTACGGTAGTTATTAAACCTATCCCACTCTCTAGATACACCTTAGCACGTAAAGGAATATTATTAGGGGGTCCAGCCATGGAGAAGAGTTTAGACACTAGGATAAGATAAGGAACACACCCATTATAAAGAAATCACATTAGGATTCTCTTTTTAAGCTGTTCCTTAAAACACTACTGCTTAGGAAATCTATTGGAGGCAGAAGCAGTCAAGGGTAGCCTAGGGTTAGGGTTAGACTTAGGGTACGGCTTAGGGTACGGCTTAGGGTACGGGTTCGGGGAGGGCTTCGGATACGGTGTAGTGTATGGGTTAGTGTTAGGGTTAGGGTTAGTGTTAGGGTTAGGGCTCGGTTTAGGGTACGGTTTAGGATTAGCGTACGTGTTAGGGTTAGGGTAGGGGTTAGGGTTAGGGTACGTGTTAGGGTTAGGGTTATTAAAGCTATCCCACTCTCTAGATACCCCTTAGCACGTAAAGGAATATTATTTGGGGATCCAGCCATGGAGAAGAGTTTAGACACTAGGATAAGATAAGGAACACACACATTATAAAGAAATCACATTAGGATTCTCTTTTTCAGCTCTTCCTTAAAACACTAGTGCTTAGGAAATCTATTGGAGGCAGAAGCAGTCAAGGGTAGCCTAGGGTTAGGGTTAGGGTTAGGGTTAGGCTTAGGGTACGGCTTAGGTTACGGGTTCGGGGAAGGCTTCGGGTACGGCGTAGGGTATGGGTTAGGGTTAGGGTTAGGGTTAGTGTTAGGGTTAGGGCTCGGTTTAGGGTATTGTTTAGGATTAGGGTACATGTTAGGGTTAGGGTAAGGGTTAGGGTTACGGTACGCGTTAGGGTTAGGGTAGTTATTAAACCTATCCCACTCTATATACCCCTCAGCACGTAAAGGAATATTATTTGGGGGTCCAGCAATGGAGAAGAGTTTAGACAGTAGGATAAGATAAGGAACACACCCATTATAAAGAAATCACATTAGGATTCTCTTTTTAAGCTGTTCCTTAAAACACTAGTGCTTAGGAAATCTATTGGAGGCAGAAGCAGTCAAGGGTAGCCTAGGGTTCGGGTTAGGCTTAGGGTTAGGATTAGGATACGGCTTACGGTACGGGTTCGGAGAGGGCTTCAGGTACGGCGTAGGGTATGGGTTAGAGTTAGGGTTTGGGTTAGTGTTAGGGTTAGGGCTCCGTTTAGGGTACGGGTTAGGATTAGGGTACGTGTTAGGGTTAGGGTACGCGTTAGGGTTAGGGTAGTTATTAAACCTATCCCACTCTCTAAATACCCCTTAGCACGTAAAGGAATATTATTTGGGGGTCCAAACATGGAGAAGAGTTTAGACACTAGGATAAGATACGGAACACACCCATTATAAAGAAATCACATTAGGATTCTCTTTTTAAGCTGTTCCTTAAAACACTAGTGCTTAGGAAATCTATTGGAGGCAAAAGCAGTCAAGGGTAGCCTAGGGTTAGGGTTAGGCTTAGGGTTAGGCTTAGGGTACGGCTTAGGGTACGGGTTCGGGGAGGGCTTCTGGTACGGCGTAGGGTATGGGTTAGGGTTAGTGTTAGGGTTAGTGTTAGTGTTAGGGCTCGGTTTAGGGTATTGTTTAGGATTAGGGTACGTGTTAGGGTTAGGGTAGGGGTTAGGGTTAGGGTACGCGTTAGGGTTAGGGTAGTTATTAAACCTATCCCACTCTCTAGATACCCCTTAGCACGTAAAGGAATATTATTTGGGGGTCCAGCCATGGAGAAGAGTTTAGACACTAAGATAATATAAGGGACACACACATTATAAAGAAATCACATTAGGATTCTCTTTTTAAGCTGTTCCTTAAACCACTAGTGCTTAGGAAATCTATTGGAGGCAGAAGCAGTCAAGGGTAGCCTAGGGTTAGGGTTAGGGTTAGGGTTAGGCTTAGGGTACGGCTTAGGGTACGGGCTCGGGGAGGGGTTCGGGTAAGGCGTAGGGTATGGGTTAGGGTTAGGGTTAGGGTTAGTGTTAGGGTTAGGGCTCGGTTTAGGGTACGGGTTAGGATTAGGGTACGTGTTAGGGTTAGGGTAGGGGTTAGGGTTAGGGTACGCGTTAGTGTTAGGGTAGTTATTAAACCTATCCCACTCTCTAGATACCCCTTAGCACGTAAAGGAATATTATTTGGAGGTCCAGCCATGGAGAAGAGTTTAGACACTAGGATAAGATAAGGAACACACCCATTATAAATAAATCACATTAGGATTCTCTTTTTAAGCTGTTCCTTAAAACACTACAGCTTAGGAAATCTATTGGAGGCAGAAGCAGTCAAGGGTAGCCTAGGGTTAGGGTTAGACTTAGGGTACGGCTTAGGGTACGGCTTAGGGTACGGGTTCGGGGAGGGCTTCGGGTACGGCGTAGGGTATGGGTTAGGGTTAGGGTTAGGGTTAGTGTTAGGGTTAGGGCTCGGTTTAGTGTATTGGTTAGGATTAGGGTCCGTGTTAGGGTTAGGGTAAGGGTTAGGGTTAGGGTACGCGTTAGTGTTAGGGTAGTTATTAAACCTATCCCACTCTCTAGATACCCCTTAGCACGTAAAGGAATATTATTTGGAGGTCCAGCCATGGAGAAGAGTTTAGACACTAGGATAAGATAAGGAACACACACATTATAAAGAAATCACATTAGGATTCTCTTTTTAAGCTGTTCCTTAAAACACTAGTGCTTAGGAAATCTATTGGAGGCAGAAGCAGTCAAGGGTAGCCTAGGGTTAGGGTTAGGCTTAGGGTACGGCTTAGGGTACGGCTTAGGGTACGGGCTCGGGGAGGGGTTCGGGTAAGGCGTAGGGTATGGGTTAGGGTTAGGGTTAGGGTTAGTGTTAGGGTTAGGGCTCGGTTTAGGGTACGGGTTAGGATTAGGGTACGTGTTAGGGTTAGGGTAGGGGTTAGGGTTAGGGTACGCGTTAGGGTTACGGTAGTTATTAAACCTATCCCACTCTCTAGATACACCTTAGCACGTAAAGGAATATTATTAGGGGGTCCAGCCATGGAGAAGAGTTTAGACACTAGGATAAGATAAGGAACACACCCATTATAAAGAAATCACATTAGGATTCTCTTTTTAAGCTGTTCCTTAAAACACTACTGCTTAGGAAATCTATTGGAGGCAGAAGCAGTCAAGGGTAGCCTAGGGTTAGGGTTAGACTTAGGGTACGGCTTAGGGTACGGCTTAGGGTACGGGTTCGGGGAGGGCTTCGGATACGGTGTAGTGTATGGGTTAGTGTTAGGGTTAGGGTTAGTGTTAGGGTTAGGGCTCGGTTTAGGGTACGGTTTAGGATTAGCGTACGTGTTAGGGTTAGGGTAGGGGTTAGGGTTAGGGTACGTGTTAGGGTTAGGGTTATTAAAGCTATCCCACTCTCTAGATACCCCTTAGCACGTAAAGGAATATTATTTGGGGATCCAGCCATGGAGAAGAGTTTAGACACTAGGATAAGATAAGGAACACACACATTATAAAGAAATCACATTAGGATTCTCTTTTTCAGCTCTTCCTTAAAACACTAGTGCTTAGGAAATCTATTGGAGGCAGAAGCAGTCAAGGGTAGCCTAGGGTTAGGGTTAGGGTTAGGGTTAGGCTTAGGGTACGGCTTAGGTTACGGGTTCGGGGAAGGCTTCGGGTACGGCGTAGGGTATGGGTTAGGGTTAGGGTTAGGGTTAGTGTTAGGGTTAGGGCTCGGTTTAGGGTATTGTTTAGGATTAGGGTACATGTTAGGGTTAGGGTAAGGGTTAGGGTTACGGTACGCGTTAGGGTTAGGGTAGTTATTAAACCTATCCCACTCTATATACCCCTCAGCACGTAAAGGAATATTATTTGGGGGTCCAGCAATGGAGAAGAGTTTAGACAGTAGGATAAGATAAGGAACACACCCATTATAAAGAAATCACATTAGGATTCTCTTTTTAAGCTGTTCCTTAAAACACTAGTGCTTAGGAAATCTATTGGAGGCAGAAGCAGTCAAGGGTAGCCTAGGGTTCGGGTTAGGCTTAGGGTTAGGATTAGGATACGGCTTACGGTACGGGTTCGGAGAGGGCTTCAGGTACGGCGTAGGGTATGGGATAGAGTTAGGGTTTGGGTTAGTGTTAGGGTTAGGGCTCCGTTTAGGGTACGGGTTAGGATTAGGGTACGTGTTAGGGTTAGGGTACGCGTTAGGGTTAGGGTAGTTATTAAACCTATCCCACTCTCTAAATACCCCTTAGCACGTAAAGGAATATTATTTGGGGGTCCAAACATGGAGAAGAGTTTAGACACTAGGATAAGATACGGAACACACCCATTATAAAGAAATCACATTAGGATTCTCTTTTTAAGCTGTTCCTTAAAACACTAGTGCTTAGGAAATCTATTGGAGGCAAAAGCAGTCAAGGGTAGCCTAGGGTTAGGGTTAGGCTTAGGGTTAGGCTTAGGGTACGGCTTAGGGTACGGGTTCGGGGAGGGCTTCTGGTACGGCGTAGGGTATGGGTTAGGGTTAGTGTTAGGGTTAGTGTTAGTGTTAGGGCTCGGTTTAGGGTATTGTTTAGGATTAGGGTACGTGTTAGGGTTAGGGTAGGGGTTAGGGTTAGGGTACGCGTTAGGGTTAGGGTAGTTATTAAACCTATCCCACTCTCTAGATACCCCTTAGCACGTAAAGGAATATTATTTGGGGGTCCAGCCATGGAGAAGAGTTTAGACACTAAGATAATATAAGGGACACACACATTATAAAGAAATCACATTAGGATTCTCTTTTTAAGCTGTTCCTTAAACCACTAGTGCTTAGGAAATCTATTGGAGGCAGAAGCAGTCAAGGGTAGCCTAGGGTTAGGGTTAGGGTTAGGGTTAGGCTTAGGGTACGGCTTAGGGTACGGGCTCGGGGAGGGGTTCGGGTAAGGCGTAGGGTATGGGTTAGGGTTAGGGTTAGGGTTAGTGTTAGGGTTAGGGCTCGGTTTAGGGTACGGGTTAGGATTAGGGTACGTGTTAGGGTTAGGGTAGGGGTTAGGGTTAGGGTACGCGTTAGTGTTAGGGTAGTTATTAAACCTATCCCACTCTCTAGATACCCCTTAGCACGTAAAGGAATATTATTTGGAGGTCCAGCCATGGAGAAGAGTTTAGACACTAGGATAAGATAAGGAACACACCCATTATAAATAAATCACATTAGGATTCTCTTTTTAAGCTGTTCCTTAAAACACTACAGCTTAGGAAATCTATTGGAGGCAGAAGCAGTCAAGGGTAGCCTAGGGTTAGGGTTAGACTTAGGGTACGGCTTAGGGTACGGCTTAGGGTACGGGTTCGGGGAGGGCTTCGGGTACGGCGTAGGGTATGGGTTAGGGTTAGGGTTAGGGTTAGTGTTAGGGTTAGGGCTCGGTTTAGTGTATTGGTTAGGATTAGGGTACGTGTTAGGGTTAGGGTAAGGGTTAGGGTTAGGGTACGCGTTAGTGTTAGGGTAGTTATTAAACCTATCCCACTCTCTAGATACCCCTTAGCACGTAAAGGAATATTATTTGGAGGTCCAGCCATGGAGAAGAGTTTAGACACTAGGATAAGATAAGGAACACACCCATTATAAATAAATCACATTAGGATTCTCTTTTTAAGCTGTTCCTTAAAACACTAGGGCTTAGGAAATCTATTGGAGGCAGAAGCAGTCAAGGGTAGCCTAGGGTTAGGGTTAGGCTTAGGGTAAGGCTTAGGGTACGGGTTCGGGGAGGGCTTCGGATACGGTGTAGTGTATGGGTTAGGGTTAGCGTTAGGGTTAGTGTTAGGGTTAGGGCTCCGTTTAGGGTACGGGTTATGATTAGGGTACGTGTTAGGGTTAGGGTAGGGGTTAGGGTTAGGGTTCTTATTAAACCTATCCCACTCTCTAGATACCCCTTAGCACATAAAGGAATATTATTTGGGGGTCCACCCATGAAGAAGAGTTTAGACACTAAGATAATATAAGGAACACACACATTATAAAGAAATCACATTAGGATTCTCTTTTTACGCTGTTCCTTAAAACACTAGTGCTTAGGAAATCTATTGGAGGCAGAAGCAGTCAAGGGTAGCCTAGGGTTAGGGTTAGGCTTAGCGTTAGGCTTAGGGTACGGCTTAGGTTAAGGGTTCGGGGAGGGCTTTGGGTACGGCGTAGGGTATGGGTTAGGGTTAGGGTTAGGGTTGCTGGTAGGGTTAGGGCTCCGTTTAGGGTACTGGTTAGGATTAGGGTACGTGTTAGGGTTAGGGTAGGGGTTAGGGTTAGGGTACGCATTAGGGTTAGGGTAGTTATTAAACCTATCCCACTCTCTAGATACCCCTTAGCACGTAAAGAATATTATTTGAGGGTCCAGCCATTGAGAAGAGTTAAACACTACGATAAGATAAGGAACACACCCATTATAAAGAAATCACATTAGGATTCTCTTTTTATGCTGTTCCTTAAAACACTAGTGCTTAGGAAATCTATTGGAGGCAGAAGCAGTAAAGGGTAGCCTAGGGTTAGGGTTAGGCTTAGGGTTAGGCTTAGGGTACGGCTTAGGGTACGGTTTCGGGGAGGGCTTCGGGTACGGCGTAGGGTATGGGTTAGGGTTAGGGTTAGGGTTAGTGTTAGGGTTAGGGCTCGGTTTAGGGTATTGGTTAGGATTAGGGTACGTGTTAGGGTTAGGGTAGGGGTTAGGGTTACGGTACGCGTTAGGGTTAAGGTAGTTATTAAACCTATCCCACTCTCTAGATACCCCTTAGAACATAAAGGAATATTATTTGGAGGTCCAGCCATGGAGAAGAGTTTAGACACTAGGATAAGATAAGGAACACACACATTATAAAGAAATCACTTTAGAATTCTCTTTTTAAGCTGTTCCTTAAAACACTAGTGCTTAGGAAATCTATTGGCGGCAGAAGCAGTCAAGGGTAGCCTAGGGTTAGGGTTAGGCTTAGGGTTAGGCTTAGGATACGGCTTAGGTTACGGGTTCGGGGAAGGCTTCGGGTACGGCGTAGGGTATGGGTTAGGGTTAGGGTTTGGGTTAGTGTTAGGGTTAGGGCTCCGTTTAGGGTACGGGTTATGATTAGGGTACGTGTTAGGGTTAGGGTAGGGGTTAGGGTTAGGGTTCTTATTAAACCTATCCCACTCTCTAGATACACCTTAGCACGTAAAGGAATATTATTTGGGGGTCCACCCATGAAGAAGAGTTTAGACACTAAGATAATATAAGGAACACACACATTATAAAGAAATCACATTAGGATTCTCTTTTTAAGCTGTTCCTTAAAACACTAGTGCTTAGGAAATCTATTGGAGGCAGAAGCAGTCAAGGGTAGCCTAGGGTTAGGTTTAGGCTTAGGGTTAGGCTTAGGGTACGGCTTAGGTTACGGGTTCGGGGAGGGCTTCGGGTACGGCGTAGGGTATGGGTTAGGGTTAGGGTTAGGGTTAGTGTTAGGGTTAGGGCTCGGTTTAGGGTATTGTTTAGGATTAGGGTACGTGTTAGGGTTAGGGTAGGGGTTAGGGTTAGGGTACGCGTTAGGGTTAGGGTAGTTATTAAACATATCCCACTCTCTATATACCCCTTAGCACGTAAAGGAATATTATTTGGGGGTCCAGCCATGGAGAAGAGTTTAGACACTAGGCTAAGATAAGGAACACACCCTTTATAGAGAAATCACATTAGGATTCTCTTTTTAAGCTGTTCCTTAAAACACTAGTGCTTAGGAAATCTATTGGAGGCAGAAGCAGTCAAGGGTAGCCTAGTGTTAGGGTTAGGCTTAGGGTTAGGCTAAGGGTACGGCTTAGGGTTCGGGTTCGGGGAGGGCTTCGTGTACGGCGTAGGGTATGGGTTAGGGTTAGGATTAGTGTTAGGGTTAGGGCTCGGTTTAGGGTACGGTTTAGGTTTAGGGTACGTGTTAGGGTTAGGGTAGGGGTTAGGGTTAGGGTACGTGTTAGGGTTAGGGTTGTTATTAAACCTATCCCACTCTCTAGATAGCCCTTAGCACGTAAAGGAATATTATTTGGGGGTCCAGCCATGGAGAAGAGTTTAGACACTAGGATAAGATAAGGAACACACCCATTATAAAGAAATCACATTAGGATTCTCTTTTTAAGCTGTTCCTTAAAACACTAGTGCTTAGGAAATCTATTGGAGGCAGAAGAAGTCAAGGGTAGCCTAGGGTTAGGGTTAGGCTTAGGGTTAGGCTTAGGGTACGGCTTAGGGTACGGGTTCGGTGAGGGCTTCGGGTACGGCGTAGGGTATGGGTTAGGGTTAGTGTTAGGGTTAGTGTTAGGGTTAGGGCTCGATTTAGGGTACGGTTTAGGATTAGGGTACGTGTTAGGGTTAGGGTAGGGGTTAGGGTTAGGGTACGTGTTAGGGTTAGGGTAGTTATTAAACCTATCCCACTCTCTAGATACCCCTTAGCACGTAAAGAATATTATTTGAGGGTCCAGCCATGGAGAAGAGTTAAACACTAGGATAAGATAAGGAACACACCCATTATAAAGAAATCACATTAGGATTCTCTTTTTATGCTGTTCTTTAAAACACTAGTGCTTAGGAAATCTATTGGAGGCAGAAGCAGTAAAGGGTAGCCTAGGGTTAGGGTTAGGCTTAGGGTTAGGCTTAGGGTACGGCTTAGGGTACGGTTTCGGGGAGGGCTTCGGCTACGGCGCAGGGTATGGGTTAGGGTTAGGGTTAGGGTTAGTGTTAGGGTTAGGGCTCGGTTTAGGGTATTGGTTAGGATTAGGGTACGTGTTAGGGTTAGGGTAGGGGTTAGGGTTACGGTACGCGTTAGGGTTAAGGTAGTTATTAAACCTATCCCACTCTCTAGATACCCCTTAAAACATAAAGGAATATTATTTGGAGGTCCAGCCATGGAGAAGAGTTTAGACACTAGGATAAGATAAGGAACACACACATTATAAAGAAATCACTTTAGAATTCTCTTTTTAAGCTGTTCCTTAAAACACTAGTGCTTAGGAAATCTATTGGCGGCAGAAGCAGTCAAGGGTAGCCTAGGGTTAGGGTTAGGCTTAGGGTTAGGCTTAGGATACGGCTTAGGTTACGGGTTCGGGGAAGGCTTCGGGTACGGCGTAGGGTATGGGTTAGGGTTAGGGTTAGTGTTAGGGTTAGGGCTCGGTTTAGGGTATTGTTTAGGATTAGGGTACATGATAGGGTTAGGGTAAGGGTTAGGGTTAGGGTACGCGTTAGGGTTAGGGTAGTTATTAAACCTATCCCACTCTATATACCCCTTAGAACGTAAGGGAATATTATTTGGGGGTCCAGCAATGGAGAAGAGTTTAGACACTAGGATAAGATAAGGAACACACCCATTATAAAGAAATCACATTAGGATTCTCTTTTTAAGCTGTTCCTTAAAACACTAGTGCTTAGGAAATCTATTGGAGGCAGAAGCAGTCAAGGGTAGCCTAGGGTTAGGGTTAGGCTTAGGGTTAGGATTAGGATACGGCTTACGGTACGGGTTCGGAGAGGGCTTCAGGTACGGCGTAGGGTATGGGTTAGGGTTAGGGTTTGGGTTAGTGTTAGGGCTAGGGCTCCGTTTAGGGTACGGGTTATGATTAGGGTACGTGTTAGGGTTAGGGTAGGGGTTAGGGTTAGGGTTCTTATTAAACCTATCCCACTCTCTAGATACACCTTAGCACGTAAAGGAATATTATTTGGGGGTCCACCCATGAAGAAGAGTTTAGACACTAAGATAATATAAGGAACACACACATTATAAAGAAATCACATTAGGATTCTCTTTTTAAGCTGTTCCTTAAAACACTAGTGCTTAGGAAATCTATTGGAGGCAGAAGCAGTCAAGGGTAGCCTAGGGTTAGGTTTAGGCTTAGGGTTAGGCTTAGGGTACGGCTTAGGTTACGGGTTCGGGGAGGGCTTCGGGTACGGCGTAGGGTATGGGTTAGGGTTAGTGTTTGGGTTAGTGTTAGGGTTAGGGCTCGGTTTAGGGTATTGTTTAGGATTAGGGTACGTGTTAGGGTTAGGGTAGGGGTTAGGGTTAGGGTACGCGTTAGGGTTAGGTTAGTTATTAAACCTATCCCACTCTCTATATACCCCTTAGCACGTAAAGGAATATTATTTGGGGGTCCAGCAGTGGAGAAGACTTTAGACACTAGGATAAGATAAGGAACACACCCATTATAAAGAAATCACTTTAGGATTCTCTTTTTAAGCTGTACCTTAAAACACTAGTGCTTAGGAAATCTATTGGAGGCAGAAGCAGTCAAGGGTAGCCTAGGGTTAGGGTTAGGCTTAGGGTTAGGATTAGGATACGGCTTACGGTACGGGTTCGGAGAGGGCTTCAGGTACGGCGTAGGGTATGGGTTAGGGTTAGGGTTTGGGTTAGTGTTAGGGTTAGGGCTCCGTTTAGGGTACGGGTTAGGATTAGGGTACGTGTTAGGGTTAGGGTAGGGGTTAGGGTTAGGGTACGCGTTAGGGTTAGGGTAGTTATTAAAACTATCCCACTCTCTAGATACCCCTTAGCACGTAAAGGAATATTATTTGGGCATCCAGCCATGGAGAAGAGTTTAGACACTAGGATAAGATAAGGAACACACACATTATAAAGAAATCACATTAGGATTCTCTTCTTCAGCTCTTCCTTAAAACACTAGTGCTTAGGAAATCTATTGGAGGCAGAAGCAGTCAAGGGTAGCCTAGGGTTAGGGTTAGGCTTAGGGTAAGGCTTAGGGTACGGGTTCGGGGAGGGCTTCGGGTACGGTGTAGTGTATGAGTTAGGGTTAGGGTTAGGGTTAGTGTTAATGTTAGGGCTCGGTTTAGTGTACGGCTTAGGATTAGGGTATGTGTTAGGGTTAGGGTAGGGGATAGGGTTAGGGTACGCATTAGGGTTAGGCTAGTTATTAAACCTATCCCACTCTCTACATACCCCTTAGCACGTAAAGGAATATTATTTGGGGGTCCAGCCATGGAGAAGAGTTTAGACACTAGGCTAAGATAAGGAACACACCCTTTATAGAGAAATCACATTAGGATTCTCTTTTTAAGCTGTTCCTTAAATCACTAGTGCTTAGGAAATCTATTGGAGGCAGAAGGAGTCAAGGGTAGCCTAGTGTTAGGGTTAGGCTTAGGGTTAGGCTAAGGGTACGGCTTAGGTTACGGGTTCGGGGAGGTCTTCGGGTACGGCGTAGGGTATGGGTTAGTGTTAGGGTTAGTGTTAGGGTTAGGGCTCGGTTTAGGGTACGGTTTAGGTTTAGGGTACGTGTTAGGGTTAGGGTAGGGGTTAGGGTTAGGGTACGTGTTAGTGTTAGGGTAGTTATTAAACCTATCCCACTCTCTAGATACCCCTTAGCACGTAAAGGAATATTATTTGGGGTTCCACCCATGAAGAAGAGTTTAGACACTAGGATAAGATAAGGAACACACACATTATAAAGAAATCACATTAGGATTCTCTTTTTACGCTGTTCCTTAAAACACTAGTGCTTAGGAAATCTATTGGAGGCAGAAGCAGTCAAGGGTAGCCTAGGGTTAGGGTTAGGCTTAGGGTTCGGATTAGGATACGGCTTACGGTACGGGTTTGGAGAGGGCTTCAGGTACGGCGTAGGGTATGGGTTAGGGTTAGGGTTTGGGTTAGTGTTAGGGTTAGGGCTCCGTTTAGGGTACGGGTTATGATTAGGGTACGTGTTAGGGTTAGGGTAGGGGTTAGGGTTAGGGTACGCGTTAGGGTTAGGGTAGTTATTAAGCCTATCCCACTCTCTAGATACACCTTAGCACGTAAAGGAATATTATTTGGGGGTCCAGCAATGGAGAAGAGTTTAGACACTAGGATAAGATAAGGAACACACCCATTATAAAGAAAGCACATTAGGATTCTCTTTTTAAGCTGTTCCTTAAAACACTACTGCTTAGGAAATCTATTGGAGGCAGAAGCAGTCAAGGGTAGCCTAGGGTTAGGGTTAGGCTTAGGGTAAGGCTTAGGGTACGGGTTCGGGGAGGGCTTCGGGTACGGTGTAGTGTATGAGTTAGGGTTAGGGTTAGGGTTTGTGTTAATGTTAGGGCTCGGTTTAGTGTACGGCTTAGGATTAGGGTATGTGTTAGGGTTAGGGTAGGGGTGAGGGTTAGGGTACGCATTAGGGTTAGGGTAGTTATTAAACCTATCCCACTCTCTAGATACACCTTAGCACGTAAAGGAATATTATTTGGGGGTCCACCCATGAAGAAGAGTTTAGACACTAAGATAATATAAGGAACACACACATTATAAAGAAATCACATTAGGATTCTCTTTTTAAGCTGTTCCTTAAAACACTAGTGCTTAGGAAATCTATTGGAGTCAGAAGCAGTCAAGGGTAGCCTAGGGTTAGGTTTAGGCTTAGGGTTAGGCTTAGGGTACGGCTTAGGTTACGGGTTCGGGGAGGACTTCGGGTACGGCGTAGGGTATGGGTTAGGGTTAGGGTTAGGGTTAGTGTTAGGGTTAGGGCTCGGTTTAGGGTATTGTTTAGGATTAGGGTACGTGTTAGGGTTAGGGTAGGGGTTAGGGTTAGGGTACGCATTAGGGTTAGGGTAGTTATTAAACCTATCCCACTCTCTAGATACCCCTTAGCACGTAAAGGAATATTATTTGGGGGTCCAGCCATGGAGAAGAGTTTAGACACTAGGCTAAGATAAGGAACACACCCTTTATAGAGAAATCACATTAGGATTCTCTTTTTAAGCTGTTACTTAAAACACTAGTGCTTAGGAAATCTATTGGAGGCAGAAGGAGTCAAGGGTAGCCTAGTGTTAGGGTTAGGCTTAGGGTTAGGCTAAGGGTACGGCTTAGGGTACGGGTTCGGGGAGGTCTTCGGGTACGGCGTAGGGTATGGGTTAGGGTTAGGGTTAGGGTTAGTGTTAGGGTTAGGGCTCGATTTTGGGTACGGTTTAGGATTAGGGTACGTGTTAGGGTTAGGGTAGGGGTTAGGGTTAGGGTACGTGTTAGGGTTAGGGTAGTTATTAAACCTATCCCACTCTCTAGATACCCCTTAGCACGTAAAGAATATTATTTGAGGGTCCAGCCATGGAGAAGAGTTAAACACTAGGATAAGATAAGGAACACACCCATTATAAAGAAATCACATTAGGATTCTCTTTTTAAGCTGTTCCTTAAACCACTAGTGCTTAGGAAATCTATTGGAGGCAGAAGCAGTCAAGGGTAGCCTAGGGTTAGGGTTAGGGTTAGGGTTAGGCTTAGGGTACGGCTTCGGGTACGGGCTCGGGGAGGGGTTCGGGTAAGGCGTAGGGTATGGGTTAGGGTTAGGGTTAGGGTTAGTGTTAGGGTTAGGGCTCGGTTTAGGGTACGGGTTAGGATTAGGGTACGTGTTAGGGTTAGGGTAGGGGTTAGGGTTAGGGTACGCGTTAGGGTTAGGGTAGTTATTAAGCCTATCCCACTCTCTAGATACACCTTAGCACGTAAAGGAATATTATTTGGGGGTCCAGCCATGGAGAAGAGTTTAGACACTAGGATAAGATAAGGAACACACCCATTATAAAGAAAGCACATTAGGATTCTCTTTTTAAGCTGTTCCTTAAAACACTACTGCTTAGGAAATCTATTGGAGGCAGAAGCAGTCAAGGGTAGCCTAGGGTTAGGGTTAGGCTTAGGGTTAGGCTTAGGGTACGGCTTAGGTTACGGGTTCGGGGAAGGCTTCGGGTACGGCGTAGGGTATGGGTTAGGGTTAGGGTTAGGGTTAGTGTTAGGGTTAGGGCTCGGTTTAGGGTATTGTTTAGGATTAGGGTACATGTTAGGGTTAGGGTAAGGGTTAGGGTTAGGGTACGCGTTAGGGTTAGGGTAGTTATTAAACCTATCCCACTCTATATACCCCTCAGCACGTAAAGGAATATTATTTGGGGGTCCAGCAATGGAGAAGAGTTTAGACAGTAGGATAAGATAAGGAACACACCCATTATAAAGAAATCACATTAGGATTCTCTTTTTAAGCTGTTCCTTAAAACACTAGTGCTTAGGAAATCTATTGGAGGCAGAAGCAGTCAAGGGTAGCCTAGGGTTCGGGTTAGGCTTAGGGTTAGGGTTAGGATACGGCTTACGGTACGGGTTCGGAGAGGGCTTCAGGTACGGCGTAGGGTATGGGTTAGAGTTAGTGTTTGGGTTAGTGGTAGGGTTAGGGCTCCGTTTAGGGTACGGGTTAGGATTAGGGTACGTGTTAGGGTTAGGGTACGCGTTAGGGTTAGGGTGGTTATTAAACCTATCCCACTCTCTAAATACCCCTTAGCACGTAAAGGAATATTATTTGGGGGTCCAACCATGGAGAAGAGTTTAGACACTAGGATAAGATACGGAACACACCCATTATAAAGAAATCACATTAGGATTCTCTTTTTAAGCTGTTCCTTAAAACACTAGTGCTTAGGAAATCTATTGGAGGCAGAAGCAGTCAAGGGTAGCCTAGGGTTAGGGTTAGGCTTAGGGTTAGGCTTAGGGTACGGCTTAGGGTACGGGTTCGGGGAGGGCTTCTGGTACGGCGTAGGGTATGGGTTAGGGTTAGTGTTAGGGTTAGTGTTAGTGTTAGGGCTCGGTTTAGGGTATTGTTTAGGATTAGGGTACGTGTTAGGGTTAGGGTAGGGGTTAGGGTTAGGGTACGCGTTAGGGTTAGGGTAGTTATTAAACCTATCCCAGTCTCTAGATACCCCTTAGCACGTAAAGGAATATTATTTGGTGGTCCAGCCATGGAGAAGAGTTTAGACACTAGGATAAGATAAGGAACACACCCATTATAAAGAAATCACATTAGGATTCACTTTTAAAGTTGTTCCTTAAAACACTAGTGCTTAGGAAATCTATTGGAGGCTAAAGCAGTCAAGGGTAGCCTAGGGTTAGGGTTAGGCTTAGGGTTAGGCTTAGGGTACGGCTTAGGGTACGGGTTCGGAGAGGGCTTCGCGTACGGCGTAGGGTATGGGTTAGGGTTAGGGTTAGGGTTAGTGTTAGGGTTAGGGCTCGGTTTAGGGTACGGGTTAGGATTAGGGTACGTGTTAGGGTTAGGGTAGGGGTTAGGGTTAGGGTACGTGTTAGGTTTAGGGTAGTTATTAAACCTATCCCACTCTCTAGATACCCCTTAGCACGTAAAGAATATTATTTGGGGGTCCAGCCATGGAGAAGAGTTAAACACTAGGATAAGATAAGGAACCCACCCATTATAAAGAAGTCACATTAGGATTCTCTTTTTATGCTGTTCCTTAAAACACTAGTGCTTAGGAAATCTATTGGAGGCAGAAGCAGTCAAGGGTAGCCTAGGGTTAGGGTTAGGCTTAGGGTTAGGCTTAGGGTACGGCTTAGGGTACGGTTTCGGGGAGGGCTTTGGGTACGGCGTAGGGTATGGGTTAGGGTTAGTGTTAGGGTTAGTGTTAGGGTTAGGGCTCGGTTTAGGGTATTGGTTAGGATTAGGGTACATGTTAGGGTTAGGGTAGGGGTTAGGGTTACGGTACGCGTTAGGGTTAAGGTAGTTATTAAACCTATCCTACTCTCTAGATACCCCTTAGAACATAAAGGAATATTATTTGGAGGTCCAGCCATGGAGAAGAATTTAGACACTAGGATAAGATAAGGAACACACACATTATAAAGAAATCACTTTAGGATTCTCTTTTTAAGCTGTTCCTTAAAACACTAGTGCTTAGGAAATCTATTGGCGGCAGAAGAAGTCAAGGGTAGCCTAGGGTTAGGGTTAGGCTTAGGGTTAGGCTTATGATACGTCTTAGGGTACGGGTTTGGGGAGGGCTTCGGGTACGGCGTAGGGTATGGGATAGGGTTAGGGTTGGGGTTAGTGTTAGGGTTAGGTCTCGGTTTAGGGTACGGGTTAGGATTAGGGTACGTGTTAGGGTTAGGGTAGGGGTTAGGGTTAGGGTACACGTTAGAGTTAGGGTAGTTATTAACCCTATCCCACTCTCTAGATACACCTTAGCACGTAAAGGAATATTATTTGGGGGTCCACCCATGGAGAAGAGTTTAGACACTAAGATAATATAAGGAACACACACATTATAAAGAAATCACATTAGGATTCTCTTTTTAAGCTGTTCCTTAAAACACTAGTGCTTAGGAAATCTATTGGAGTCAGAAGCAGTCAAGGGTAGCCTAGGGTTAGGGTTAGGCTTAGGGTTAGGCTTAGGATATGGCTTACGGTACGGGTTCGGGGAGGGCTTCGGGTACGGCGTAGGGTATGGGTTAGAGTTAGGGTTAGGGTTAGTGTTAGGGTAGGTCTCGGGTTAGGTTATGAGTTAGGATTATGGTACATGTTAGGGTTAGGGTAGGGGTTAGGGTTAGGGTAGGTCTCGGGTTAGGTTATGGGTTAGGATTAGGGTACGTGTTAGAGTTAGGGTAGGGGTTAGGGTTAGGGTACGCGTTAGAGTTAGGGTACTTATTAA
The DNA here is from genome assembly GCF_965194825.1 of Balaenoptera physalus. Classification (NCBI taxonomy): domain Eukaryota; kingdom Metazoa; phylum Chordata; class Mammalia; order Artiodactyla; family Balaenopteridae; genus Balaenoptera; species Balaenoptera physalus. The sequence goes on along the minus strand of NW_028125966.1, from coordinate 269,584 downwards.
ACCTATCCCACTCTCTAGATACATCTTAGCACGTAAAGGAATATTATTTGGGGGTCCACCCATGAAGAAGAATTTAGACACTAAGATAATATAAGGAACACACACATTATAAAGAAATCACATTAGGATTCTCTTTTTACGCTGTTCCTTAAAACACTAGTGCTTACGAAATCTATTGGAGGCAGAAGCAGTCAAGGGTAGCCTAGGGTTAGGGTTAGGCTTAGGGTTAGGCTTAGGGTACGGCTTAGGTTACGGGTTCGGGGAGGGCTTCGGGTACGGCGTAGGGTATGGGTTAGTGTTAGGGTTAGGGTTAGTGTTAGGGTTAGGGCTCGGTTTAGGGTATTGTTTAGGATTAGGGTACATGTTAGGGTTAGGGTAGGGGTTAGGGTTAGGGTACGCGTTAGGGTTAGGGTAGTTATTAAACCTATCCCACTCTATATACCCCTTAGCACGTAAAGGAATATTATTTGGGGGTCCAGCCATGGAGAAGAGTTTAGACACTAGGCTAAGATAAGGAACACACCCTTTATAGAGAAATCACATTAGGATTCTCTTTTTAAGCTGTTCCTTAAAACACTAGTGCTTAGGAAATCTATTGGAGGCAGAAGAAGTCAAGGGTAGCCTAGTGTTAGGGTTAGGCTTAGGGTTAGGCTAAGGGTACGGCTTAGGGTACGGGTTCGGGGAGGTCTTTGGGTACGGCATAGGGTATGGGTTAGGGTTAGGGTTAGTGTTAGGGTTAGGGCTCGGTTTAGGGTACGGTTTAGTTTTAGGGTACGTGTTAGGGTTAGGGTAGGGGTTAGGGTTAGGGTACGTGTTAGGGTTAGGGTAGTTATTAAACCTATCCCACTCTCTAGATACCCCTTAGCACGTAAAGGAATATTATTTGGGGGTCCACCCATGGAGAAGAGTTTAGACACTAAGATAATATAAGGAACACAGACATTATAAAGAAATCACATTAGGATTCTCTTTTTAAGCTGTTCCTTAAACCACTAGTGCTTAGGAAATCTATTGGAGGCAGAAGCAGTCAAGGGTAGCCTAGGGTTAGGTATAGGCTTAGGGTTAGGCTTAGGGTATGGCTTAGGGTACGGGTTCGGGGAGGGGTTCGGGTACGGCGTAGGGTATGGGTTAGGGTTAGGGTTTGGGTTGGTGTTAGGGTTAGGGCTCCGTTTAGGGTACTGGTTAGGATTAGGATACGTGTTAGGGTTAGAGTAGGGGTTAGGGTTAGGGTACGCATTAGGGTTAGGGTAGTTATTAAACCTATCCCACTCTCTAGATACACCTTAGCACGTAAAGGAATATTATTGGTGGGTCCAGCCATGGAGAAGAGTTTAGACACTAGGCTAAGATTAGGAACACACCCTTTATAGAGAAATCACATTAGGATTCTCTTTTTAAGCTGTTCCTTAAAACACTAGTGCTTAGTAAATCTATTGGAGGCAGAAGCAGTCAAGGGTAGCCTAGTGTTAGGGTTAGGCTTAGGGTTAGGCTAAGGGTACGGCTTAGGGTTCGGGTTCGGGGAGGGCTTCGGGTACGGCGTAGGGTATGGGTTAGGGTTAGGGTTAGTGTTAGGGTTAGGGCTCGGTTTTGGGTACGGTTTAGGTTTAGGGTACGGGTTAGGGTTAGGGTAGGGGTTAGGGTTAGGGTACGCGTTAGGGTTAGGGTTGTTATTAAACCTATCCCACTCTCTAGATACCCCTTAGCACGTAAAGGAATATTATTTGGGGGTCCAGCCATGGAGAAGAGTTTAGACACTAGGATAAGATAAGGAACACACCCATTATAAAGAAATCACATTAGGATTCTCTTTTTAAGCTGTTCCTTAAAACACTAGTGCTTAGGAAATCTATTGGAGGCAGAAGCAGTCAAGGGTAGCCTAGGAATAGGGTTAGGCTTAGGGTTAGGCTTAGGGTACGGCTTAGGGTACGGTTTCGGGGAGGGCTTTGGGTACGGCGTAGGGTATGGGTTAGGGTTAGGGTTAGGGTTAGTGTTAGGGTTAGGGCTCGGTTTAGGGTATTGGTTAGGATTAGGGTACATGTTAGGGTTAGGGTAGGGGTTAGGGTTACGGTACGCGTTAGGGTTAAGGTAGTTATTAAACCTATCCCACTCTCTAGATACCCCTTAGAACATAAAGGAATATTATTTGGAGGTCCAGCCATGGAGAAGAGTTTAGACACTAGGATAAGATAAGGAACACACACATTATAAAGAAATCACTTTAGGATTCTCTTTTTAAGCTGTTCCTTAAAACACTAGTGCTTAGGAAATCTATTGGCGGCAGAAGAAGTCAAGGGTAGCCTAGGGTTAGGGTTAGGCTTAGGGTTAGGCTTAGGATACGTCTTAGGGTACGGGTTTGGGGAGGGCTTTGGGTACGGCGTAGGGTATGGGTTAGGGTTAGGGTTGGGGTTAGTGTTAGGGTTAGGTCTCGGTTTAGGGTACGGGTTAGGATTAGGGTACGTGTTAGGGTTAGGGTAGGGGTTAGGGTTAGGGTACACGTTAGAGTTAGGGTAGTTATTAACCCTATCCCACTCTCTAGATACACCTTAGCACGTAAAGGAATATTATTTGGGGGTCCACCCATGGAGAAGAGTTTAGACACTAAGATAATATAAGGAACACACACATTATAAAGAAATCACATTAGGATTCTCTTTTTAAGCTGTTCCTTAAAACACTAGTGCTTAGGAAATCTATTGGAGTCAGAAGCAGTCAAGGGTAGCCTAGGGTTAGGGTTAGGCTTAGGGTTAGGCTTAGGATATGGCTTACGGTACGGGTTCGGGGAGGGCTTCGTGTACGGCGTAGGGTATGGGTTAGAGTTAGGGTTAGGGTTAGTGTTAGGGTAGGTCTCGGGTTAGGTTATGAGTTAGGATTAGGGTACATGTTAGGGTTAGGGTAGGGGTTAGGGTTAGGGTACGCGTTAGAGTTAGGGTACTTATTAAACCTATCCCACTCTCTAGATACATCTTAGCACGTAAAGGAATATTATTTGGGGGTCCACCCATGAAGAAGAATTTAGACACTAAGATAATATAAGGAACACACACATTATAAAGAAATCACATTAGGATTCTCTTTTTACGCTGTTCCTTAAAACACTAGTGCTTAGGAAATCTATTGGAGGCAGAAGCAGTCAAGGGTAGCCTAGGGTTAGGGTTAGGCTTAGGGTTAGGCTTAGGGTACGGCTTAGGGTACGGGTTCGGGGAGGGCTTCGGGTACGGCGTAGGGTATGGGTTAGGGTTAGTGTTAGGGTTAGTGTTAGTGTTAGGGCTCGCTTTAGGGTACGGGTTAGGATTAGGGTACGTGTTAGGGTTAGGGTAGGGGTTATGGTTAGGGTACGCATTAGGGTTAGGGTAGTTATTAAACCTATCCCACTCTCTAGATACCCCTTAGCACGTAAAGGAATATTATTGGTGGGTCCAGCCATGGAGAAGAGTTTAGACACTAGGCTAAGATAAGGAACACACCCTTTATAGAGAAATCACATTAGGATTCTCTTTTTAAGCTGTTCCTTAAAACACTAGTGCTTAGGAAATCTATTGGAGGCAGAAGAAGTCAAGGGTAGCCTAGTGTTAGGGTTAGGCTTAGGGTTAGGCTAAGGGTACGGCTTAGGGTACGGGTTCGGGGAGGTCTTTGGGTACGGCATAGGGTATGGGTTAGGGTTAGGGTTAGTGTTAGGGTTAGGGCTCGGTTTAGGGTACGGTTTAGTTTTAGGGTACGTGTTAGGGTTAGGGTAGGGGTTAGGGTTAGGGTACGTGTTAGGGTTAGGGTAGTTATTAAACCTATCCCACTCTCTAGATACCCCTTAGCACGTAAAGGAATATTATTTGGGGGTCCACCCATGGAGAAGAGTTTAGACACTAAGATAATATAAGGAACACACACATTATAAAGAAATCACATTAGGATTCTCTTTTTAAGCTGTTCCTTAAACCACTAGTGCTTAGGAAATCTATTGGAGGCAGAAACAGTCAAGGGTAGCCTAGGGTTAGGTATAGGCTTAGGGTTAGGCTTAGGGTATGGCTTAGGGTACGGGTTCGGGGAGGGGTTCGGGTACGGCGTAGGGTATGGGTTAGGGTTAGGGTTAGTGTTAGGGTTAGGGCTCGGTTTAGGGTACGGTTTAGTTTTAGGGTACGTGTTAGGGTTAGGGTAGGGGTTAGGGTTAGGGTACGTGTTAGGGTTAGGGTAGTTATTAAACCTATCCCACTCTCTAGATACCCATTAGCACGTAAAGGAATATTATTTGGGGGTCCACCCATGGAGAAGAGTTTAGACACTAAGATAATATAAGGAACACACACATTATAAAGAAATCACATTAGGATTCTCTTTTTAAGCTGTTCCTTAAACCATTAGTGCTTAGGAAATCTATTGGAGGCAGAAGCAGTCAAGGGTAGCCTAGGGTTAGGTATAGGCTTAGGGTTAGGCTTAGGGTATGGCTTAGGGTACGGGTTCGGGGAGGGGTTCGGGTACGGCGTAGGGTATGGGTTAGGGTTAGGGTTTGGGTTGGTGTTAGGGTTAGGGCTCCGTTTAGGGTACTGGTTAGGATTAGGATACGTGTTAGGGTTAGAGTAGGGGTTAGGGTTAGGGTACGCATTAGGGTTAGGGTAGTTATTAAACCTATCCCACTCTCTAGATACACCTTAGCACGTAAAGGAATATTATTGGTGGGTCCAGCCATGGAGAAGAGTTTAGACACTAGGCTAAGATTAGGAACACACCCTTTATAGAGAAATCACATTAGGATTCTCTTTTTAAGCTGTTCCTTAAAACACTAGTGCTTAGGAAATCTATTGGAGGCAGAAGCAGTCAAGGGTAGCCTAGTGTTAGGGTTAGGCTTAGGGTTAGGCTAAGGGTACGGCTTAGGGTTCGGGTTCGGGGAGGGCTTCGGGTACGGCGTAGGGTATGGGTTAGGGTTAGGGTTAGTGTTAGGGTTAGGGCTCGGTTTTGGGTACGGTTTAGGTTTAGGGTACGGGTTAGGGTTAGGGTAGGGGTTAGGGTTAGGGTACGCGTTAGGGTTAGGGTTGTTATTAAACCTATCCCACTCTCTAGATACCCCTTAGCACGTAAAGGAATATTATTTGGGGGTCCAGCCATGGAGAAGAGTTTAGACACTAGGATAAGATAAGGAACACACCCATTATAAAGAAATCACATTAGGATTCTCTTTTTAAGCTGTTCCTTAAAACACTAGTGCTTAGGAAATCTATTGGCGGCAGAAGAAGTCAAGGGTAGCCTAGGGTTAGGGTTAGGCTTAGGGTTAGGCTTAGGATACGTCTTAGGGTACGGGTTTGGGGAGGGCTTTGGGTACGGCGTAGGGTATGGGTTAGGGTTAGGGTTGGGGTTAGTGTTAGGGTTAGGTCTCGGTTTAGGGTACGGGTTAGGATTAGGGTACGTGTTAGGGTTAGGGTAGGGGTTAGGGTTAGGTTACACGTTAGAGTTAGGGTAGTTATTAACCCTATCCCACTCTCTAGATACACCTTAGCACGTAAAGGAATATTATTTGGGGGTCCACCCATGGAGAAGAGTTTAGACACTAAGATAATATAAGGAACACACACATTATAAAGAAATCACATTAGGATTCTCTTTTTAAGCTGTTCCTTAAAACACTAGTGCTTAGGAAATCTATTGGAGTCAGAAGCAGTCAAGGGTAGCCTAGGGTTAGGGTTAGGCTTAGGATATGGCTTACGGTACGGGTTCGGGGAGGGCTTCGTGTACGGCGTAGGGTATGGGTTAGAGTTAGGGTTAGGGTTAGTGTTAGGGTAGGTCTCGGGTTAGGTTATGAGTTAGGATTAGGGTACATGTTAGGGTTAGGGTACGCGTTAGGGTTAGGGTACTTATTAAACCTATCCCACTCTCTAGATACACCTTAGCACGTAAAGGAATATTATTTGGGGGTCCACCCATGAAGAAGAGTTTAGACACTAAGATAATATAAGGAACACACACATTATAAAGAAATCACATTAGGATTCTCTTTTTACGCTGTTCCTTAAAACACTAGTGCTTAGAAAATCTATTGGAGGCAGAAGCAGTCAAGGGTAGCCTAGGGTTAGGGTTAGGCTTAGGGTTAGGTTTAGGGTACGGCTTAGGTTACGGGTTCGGGGAGGGCTTCGGGTACGGCGTAGGGTATGGGTTAGTGTTAGGGTTAGGGTTAGTGTTAGGGTTAGGGCTCGGTTTAGGGTATTGTTTAGGATTAGGGTACATGTTAGGGTTAGGGTAGGGGTTAGGGTTAGGGTACGCGTTAGGATTAGGGTAGTTATTAAACCTATCCCACTCTATATACCCCATAGCACGTAAAGGAATATTATTTGGGGGTCCAGCCATGGAGAAGAGTTTAGACACTAGGCTAAGATAAGGAACACACCCTTTATAGAGAAATCACATTACGATTCTCTTTTTAAGCTGTTCCTTAAAACACTAGTGCTTAGGAAATCTATTGGAGGCAGAAGAAGTCAAGGGTAGCCTAGTGTTAGGGTTAGGCTTAGGGTTAGGCTAAGGGTACGGCTTAGGGTACGGGTTCGGGGAGGTCTTTGGGTACGGCATAGGGTATGGGTTAGGGTTAGTGTTAGTGTTAGGGTTAGGGCTCGGTTTAGGGTACGGTTTAGTTTTAGGGTACGTGTTAGGGTTAGGGTAGGGGTTAGGGTTAGGGTACGTGTTAGGGTTAGGATAGTTATTAAACCTATCCCACTCTCTAGATACCCCTTAGCACGTAAAGGAATATTATTTGGGGGTCCACCCATGGAGAAGAGTTTAGACACTAAGATAATATAAGGAACACACACATTATAAAGAAATCACATTAGGATTCTCTTTTTAAGCTGTTCCTTAAACCACTAGTGCTTAGGAAATCTATTGGAGGCAGAAGCAGTCAAGGGTAGCCTAGGGTTAGGTATAGGCTTAGGGTTAGGCTTAGGGTATGGCTTAGGGTACGGGTTCGGGGAGGGGTTCGGGTACGGCGTAGGGTATGGGTTAGGGTTAGGGTTTGGGTTGGTGTTAGGGTTAGGGCTCCGTTTAGGGTACTGGTTAGGATTAGGATACGTGTTAGGGTTAGAGTAGGGGTTAGGGTTAGGGTACGCATTAGGGTTAGGGTAGTTATTAAACCTATCCCACTCTCTAGATACACCTTAGCACGTAAAGGAATATTATTGGTGGGTCCAGCCATGGAGAAGAGTTTAGACACTAGGCTAAGATTAGGAACACACCCTTTATAGAGAAATCACATTAGGATTCTCTTTTTAAGCTGTTCCTTAAAACACTAGTGCTTAGGAAATCTATTGGAGGCAGAAGCAGTCAAGGGTAGCCTAGTGTTAGGGTTAGGCTTAGGGTTAGGCTAAGGGTACGGCTTAGGGTTCGGGTTCGGGGAGGGCTTCGGGTACGGCGTAGGGTATGGGTTAGGGTTAGGGTTAGTGTTAGGGTTAGGGCTCGGTTTTGGGTACGGTTTAGGTTTAGGGTACGGGTTAGGGTTAGGGTAGGGGTTAGGGTTAGGGTACGCGTTAGGGTTAGGGTTGTTATTAAACCTATCCCACTCTCTAGATACCCCTTAGCACGTAAAGGAATATTATTTGGGGGTCCAGCCATGGAGAAGAGTTTAGACACTAGGATAAGATAAGGAACACACCCATTATAAAGAAATCACATTAGGATTCTCTTTTTAAGCTGTTCCTTAAAACACTAGTGCTTAGGAAATCTATTGGAGGCAGAAGCAGTCAAGGGTAGCCTAGGAATAGGGTTAGGCTTAGGGTTAGGCTTAGGGTACGGCTTAGGGTACGGTTTCGGGGAGGGCTTTGGGTACGGCGTAGGGTATGGGTTAGGGTTAGGGTTAGGGTTAGTGTTAGGGTTAGGGCTCGGTTTAGGGTATTGGTTAGGATTTGGGTACATGTTAGGGTTAGGGTAGGGGTTAGGGTTACGGTACGCGTTAGGGTTAAGGTAGTTATTAAACCTATCCCACTCTCTAGATACCCCTTAGAACATAAAGGAATATTATTTGGAGGTCCAGCCATGGAGAAGAGTTTAGACACTAGGATAAGATAAGGAACACACACATTATAAAGAAATCACTTTAGGATTCTCTTTTTAAGCTGTTCCTTAAAACACTAGTGCTTAGGAAATCTATTGGCGGCAGAAGAAGTCAAGGGTAGCCTAGGGTTAGGGTTAGGCTTAGGGTTAGGCTTAGGATACGTCTTAGGGTACGGGTTTGGGGAGGGCTTTGGGTACGGCGTAGGGTATGGGTTAGGGTTAGTGTTGGGGTTAGTGTTAGGGTTAGGTCTCGGTTTAGGGTACGGGTTAGGATTAGGGTACGTGTTAGGGTTAGGGTAGGGGTTAGGGTTAGGTTACACGTTAGAGTTAGGGTAGTTATTAACCCTATCCCACTCTCTAGATACACCTTAGCACGTAAAGGAATATTATTTGGGGGTCCACCCATGGAGAAGAGTTTAGACACTAAGATAATATAAGGAACACACACATTATAAAGAAATCACATTAGGATTCTCTTTTTAAGCTGTTCCTTAAAACACTAGTGCTTAGGAAATCTATTGGAGTCAGAAGCAGTCAAGGGTAGCCTAGGGTTAGGGTTAGGCTTAGGATATGGCTTACGGTACGGGTTCGGGGAGGGCTTCGTGTACGGCGTAGGGTATGGGTTAGAGTTAGGGTTAGGGTTAGTGTTAGGGTAGGTCTCGGGTTAGGTTATGAGTTAGGATTAGGGTACATGTTAGGGTTAGGGTAGGGGTTAGGGTTAGGGTACGCGTTAGAGTTAGGGTACTTATTAAACCTATCCCACTCTCTAGATACACCTTAGCACGTAAAGGAATATTATTTGGGGGTCCACCCATGAAGAAGAGTTTAGACACTAAGATAATATAAGGAACACACACATTATAAAGAAATCACATTAGGATTCTCTTTTTACGCTGTTCCTTAAAACACTAGTGCTTAGAAAATCTATTGGAGGCAGAAGCAGTCAAGGGTAGCCTAGGGTTAGGGTTAGGCTTAGGGTTAGGCTTAGGGTACGGCTTAGGTTACGGGTTCGGGGAGGGCTTCGGGTACGGCGTAAGGTATGGGTTAGTGTTAGGGTTAGGGTTAGTGTTAGGGTTAGGGCTCGGTTTAGGGTATTGTTTAGGATTAGGGTACATGTTAGGGTTAGGGTAGGGGTTAGGGTTAGGGTACGCGTTAGGATTAGGGTAGTTATTAAACCTATCCCACTCTATATACCCCTTAGCACGTAAAGGAATATTATTTGGGGGTCCAGCCATGGAGAAGAGTTTAGACACTAGGCTAAGATAAGGAACACACCCTTTATAGAGAAATCACATTACGATTCTCTTTTTAAGCTGTTCCTTAAAACACTAGTGCTTAGGAAATCTATTGGAGGCAGAAGAAGTCAAGGGTAGCCTAGTGTTAGGGTTAGGCTTAGGGTTAGGCTAAGGGTACGGCTTAGGGTACGGGTTCGGGGAGGTCTTTGGGTACGGCATAGGGTATGGGTTAGGGTTAGGGTTAGTGTTAGGGTTAGGGCTCGGTTTAGGGTACGGTTTAGTTTTAGGGTACGTGTTAGGGTTAGGGTAGGGGTTAGGGTTAGGGTACGTGTTAGGGTTAGGATAGTTATTAAACCTATCCCACTCTCTAGATACCCCTTAGCACGTAAAGGAATATTATTTGGGGGTCCACCCATGGAGAAGAGTTTAGACACTAAGATAATATAAGGAACACACACATTATAAAGAAATCACATTAGGATTCTCTTTTTAAGCTGTTCCTTAAACCACTAGTGCTTAGGAAATCTATTGGAGGCAGAAGCAGTCAAGGGTAGCCTAGGGTTAGGTATAGGCTTAGGGTTAGGCTTAGGGTATGGCTTAGGGTACGGGTTCGGGGAGGGGTTCGGGTACGGCGTAGGGTATGGGTTAGGGTTAGGGTTTGGGTTGGTGTTAGGGTTAGGGCTCCGTTTAGGGTACTGGTTAGGATTAGGATACGTGTTAGGGTTAGAGTAGGGGTTAGGGTTAGGGTACGCATTAGGGTTAGGGTAGTTATTAAACCTATCCCACTCTCTAGATACACCTTAGCACGTAAAGGAATATTATTGGTGGGTCCAGCCATGGAGAAGAGTTTAGACACTAGGCTAAGATTAGGAACACACCCTTTATAGAGAAATCACATTAGGATTCTCTTTTTAAGCTGTTCCTTAAAACACTAGTGCTTAGGAAATCTATTGGAGGCAGAAGCAGTCAAGGGTAGCCTAGTGTTAGGGTTAGGCTTAGTGTTAGGCTAAGGGTACGGCTTAGGGTTCGGGTTCGGGGAGGGCTTCGGGTACGGCGTAGGGTATGGGTTAGGGTTAGGGTTAGTGTTAGGGTTAGGGCTCGGTTTTGGGTACGGTTTAGGTTTAGGGTACGGGTTAGGGTTAGGGTAGGGGTTAGGGTTAGGGTACGCGTTAGGGTTAGGGTTGTTATTAAACCTATCCCACTCTCTAGATACCCCTTAGCACGTAAAGGAATATTATTTGGGGGTCCAGCCATGGAGAAGAGTTTAGACACTAGGATAAGATAAGGAACACACCCATTATAAAGAAATCACATTAGGATTCTCTTTTTAAGCTGTTCCTTAAAACACTAGTGCTTAGGAAATCTATTGGAGGCAGAAGCAGTCAAGGGTAGCCTAGGAATAGGGTTAGGCTTAGGGTTAGGCTTAGGGTACGGCTTAGGGTACGGTTTCGGGGAGGGCTTTGGGTACGGCGTAGGGTATGGGTTAGGGTTAGGGTTAGGGTTAGTGTTAGGGTTAGGGCTCGGTTTAGGGTATTGGTTAGGATTAGGGTACATGTTAGGGTTAGGGTAGGGGTTAGGGTTACGGTACGCGTTAGGGTTAAGGTAGTTATTAAACCTATCCCACTCTCTAGATACCCCTTAGAACATAAAGGAATATTATTTGGAGGTCCAGCCATGGAGAAGAGTTTAGACACTAGGATAAGATAAGGAACACACACATTATAAAGAAATCACTTTAGGATTTTCTTTTTAAGCTGTTCCTTAAAACACTAGTGCTTAGGAAATCTATTGGCGGCAGAAGAAGTCAAGGGTAGCCTAGGGTTAGGGTTAGGCTTAGGGTTAGGCTTAGGATACGTCTTAGGGTACGGGTTTGGGGAGGGCTTTGGGTACGGCGTAGGGTATGGGTTAGGGTTAGGGTTGGGGTTAGTGTTAGGGTTAGGTCTCGGTTTAGGGTACGGGTTAGGATTAGGGTACGTGTTAGGGTTAGGGTAGGGGTTAGGGTTAGGGTACACGTTAGAGTTAGGGTAGTTATTAACCCTATCCCACTCTCTAGATACACCTTAGCACGTAAAGGAATATTATTTGGGGGTCCACCCATGGAGAAGAGTTTAGACACTAAGATAATATAAGGAACACACACATTATAAAGAAATCACATTAGGATTCTCTTTTTAAGCTGTTCCTTAAAACACTAGTGCTTAGGAAATCTATTGGAGTCAGAAGCAGTCAAGGGTAGCCTAGGGTTAGGGTTAGGCTTAGGATATGGCTTACGGTACGGGTTCGGGGAGGGCTTCGTGTACGGCGTAGGGTATGGGTTAGAGTTAGGGTTAGGGTTAGTGTTAGGGTAGGTCTCGGGTTAGGTTATGAGTTAGGATTAGGGTACATGTTAGGGTTAGGGTAGGGGTTAGGGTTAGGGTACGCGTTAGAGTTAGGGTACTTATTAAACCTATCCCACTCTCTAGATACACCTTAGCACGTAAAGGAATATTATTTGGGGGTCCACCCATGAAGAAGAGTTTAGACACTAAGATAATATAAGGAACACACACATTATAAAGAAATCACATTAGGATTCTCTTTTTACGCTGTTCCTTAAAACACTAGTGCTTAGAAAATCTATTGGAGGCAGAAGCAGTCAAGGGTAGCCTAGGGTTAGGGTTAGGCTTAGGGTTAGGCTTAGGGTACGGCTTAGGTTACGGGTTCGGGGAGGGCTTCGGGTACGGCGTAGGGTATGGGTTAGTGTTAGGGTTAGGGTTAGTGTTAGGGTTAGGGCTCGGTTTAGGGTATTGTTTAGGATTAGGGTACATGTTAGGGTTAGGGTAGGGGTTAGGGTTAGGGTACGCGTTAGGATTAGGGTAGTTATTAAACCTATCCCACTCTATATACCCCTTAGCACGTAAAGGAATATTATTTGGGGGTCCAGCCATGGAGAAGAGTTTAGACACTAGGCTAAGATAAGGAACACACCCTTTATAGAGAAATCACATTACGATTCTCTTTTTAAGCTGTTCCTTAAAACACTAGTGCTTAGGAAATCTATTGGAGGCAGAAGAAGTCAAGGGTAGCCTAGTGTTAGGGTTAGGCTTAGGGTTAGGCTAAGGGTACGGCTTAGGGTACGGGTTCGGGGAGGTCTTTGGGTACGGCATAGGGTATGGGTTAGGGTTAGGGTTAGTGTTAGGGTTAGGGCTCGGTTTAGGGTACGGTTTAGTTTTAGGGTACGTGTTAGGGTTAGGGTAGGGGTTAGGGTTAGGGTACGTGTTAGGGTTAGGATAGTTATTAAACCTATCCCACTCTCTAGATACCCCTTAGCACGTAAAGGAATATTATTTGGGGGTCCACCCATGGAGAAGAGTTTAGACACTAAGATAATATAAGGAACACACACATTATAAAGAAATCACATTAGGATTCTCTTTTTAAGCTGTTCCTTAAACCACTAGTGCTTAGGAAATCTATTGGAGGCAGAAGCAGTCAAGGGTAGCCTAGGGTTAGGTATAGGCTTAGGGTTAGGCTTAGGGTATGGCTTAGGGTACGGGTTCGGGGAGGGGTTCGGGTACGGCGTAGGGTATGGGTTAGGGTTAGGGTTTGGGTTGGTGTTAGGGTTAGGGCTCCGTTTAGGGTACTGGTTAGGATTAGGATACGTGTTAGGGTTAGAGTAGGGGTTAGGGTTAGGGTACGCATTAGGGTTAGGGTAGTTATTAAACCTATCCCACTCTCTAGATACACCTTAGCACGTAAAGGAATATTATTGGTGGGTCCAGCCATGGAGAAGAGTTTAGACACTAGGCTAAGATTAGGAACACACCCTTTATAGAGAAATCACATTAGGATTCTCTTTTTAAGCTGTTCCTTAAAACACTAGTGCTTAGGAAATCTATTGGAGGCAGAAGCAGTCAAGGGTAGCCTAGTGTTAGGGTTAGGCTTAGGGTTAGGCTAAGGGTACGGCTTAGGGTTCGGGTTCGGGGAGGGCTTCGGGTACGGCGTAGGGTATGGGTTAGGGTTAGGGTTAGTGTTAGGGTTAGGGCTCGGTTTTGGGTACGGTTTAGGTTTAGGGTACGGGTTAGGGTTAGGGTAGGGGTTAGGGTTAGGGTACGCGTTAGGGTTAGGGTTGTTATTAAACCTATCCCACTCTCTAGATACCCCTTAGCACGTAAAGGAATATTATTTGGGGGTCCAGCCATGGAGAAGAGTTTAGACACTAGGATAAGATAAGGAACACACCCATTATAAAGAAATCACATTAGGATTCTCTTTCTAAGCTGTTCCTTAAAACACTAGTGCTTAGGAAATCTATTGGAGGCAGAAGCAGTCAAGGGTAGCCTAGGAATAGGGTTAGGCTTAGGGTTAGGCTTAGGGTACGGCTTAGGGTACGGTTTCGGGGAGGGCTTTGGGTACGGCGTAGGGTATGGGTTAGGGTTAGGGTTAGGGTTAGTGTTAGGGTTAGGGCTCGGTTTAGGGTATTGGTTAGGATTAGGGTACATGTTAGGGTTAGGGTAGGGGTTAGGGTTACGGTACGCGTTAGGGTTAAGGTAGTTATTAAACCTATCCCACTCTCTAGATACCCCTTAGAACATAAAGGAATATTATTTGGAGGTCCAGCCATGGAGAAGAGTTTAGACACTAGGATAAGATAAGGAACACACACATTATAAAGAAATCACTTTAGGATTCTCTTTTTAAGCTGTTCGTTAAAACACTAGTGCTTAGGAAATCTATTGGCGGCAGAAGAAGTCAAGGGTAGCCTAGGGTTAGGGTTAGGCTTAGGGTTAGGCTTAGGATACGTCTTAGGGTACGGGTTTGGGGAGGGCTTTGGGTACGGCGTAGGGTATGGGTTAGGGTTAGTGTTGGGGTTAGTGTTAGGGTTAGGTCTCGGTTTAGGGTACGGGTTAGGATTAGGGTACGTGTTAGGGTTAGGGTAGGGGTTAGGGTTAGGTTACACGTTAGAGTTAGGGTAGTTATTAACCCTATCCCACTCTCTAGATACACCTTAGCACGTAAAGGAATATTATTTGGGGGTCCACCCATGGAGAAGAGTTTAGACACTAAGATAATATAAGGAACACACACATTATAAAGAAATCACATTAGGATTCTCTTTTTAAGCTGTTCCTTAAAACACTAGTGCTTAGGAAATCTATTGGAGTCAGAAGCAGTCAAGGGTAGCCTAGGGTTAGGGTTAGGCTTAGGATATGGCTTACGGTACGGGTTCGGGGAGGGCTTCGTGTACGGCGTAGGGTATGGGTTAGAGTTAGGGTTAGGGTTAGTGTTAGGGTAGGTCTCGGGTTAGGTTATGAGTTAGGATTAGGGTACATGTTAGGGTTAGGGTAGGGGTTAGGGTTAGGGTACGCGTTAGAGTTAGGGTACTTATTAAACCTATCCCACTCTCTAGATACACCTTAGCACGTAAAGGAATATTATTTGGGGGTCCACCCATGAAGAAGAGTTTAGACACTAAGATAATATAAGGAACACACACATTATAAAGTAATCACATTAGGATTCTCTTTTTACGCTGTTCCTTAAAACACTAGTGCTTAGAAAATCTATTGGAGGCAGAAGCAGTCAAGGGTAGCCTAGGGTTAGGGTTAGGCTTAGGGTTAGGCTTAGGGTACGGCTTAGGTTACGGGTTCGGGGAGGGCTTCGGGTACGGCGTAAGGTATGGGTTAGTGTTAGGGTTAGGGTTAGTGTTAGGGTTAGGGCTCGGTTTAGGGTATTGTTTAGGATTAGGGTACATGTTAGGGTTAGGGTAGGGGTTAGGGTTAGGGTACGCGTTAGGATTAGGGTAGTTATTAAACCTATCCCACTCTATATACCCCTTAGCACGTAAAGGAATATTATTTGGGGGTCCAGCCATGGAGAAGAGTTTAGACACTAGGCTAAGATAAGGAACACACCCTTTATAGAGAAATCACATTACGATTCTCTTTTTAAGCTGTTCCTTAAAACACTAGTGCTTAGGAAATCTATTGGAGGCAGAAGAAGTCAAGGGTAGCCTAGTGTTAGGGTTAGGCTTAGGGTTAGGCTAAGGGTACGGCTTAGGGTACGGGTTCGGGGAGGTCTTTGGGTACGGCATAGGGTATGGGTTAGGGTTAGGGTTAGTGTTAGGGTTAGGGCTCGGTTTAGGGTACGGTTTAGTTTTAGGGTACGTGTTAGGGTTAGGGTAGGGGTTAGGGTTAGGGTACGTGTTAGGGTTAGGATAGTTATTAAACCTATCCCACTCTCTAGATACCCCTTAGCACGTAAAGGAATATTATTTGGGGGTCCACCCATGGAGAAGAGTTTAGACACTAAGATAATATAAGGAACACACACATTATAAAGAAATCACATTAGGATTCTCTTTTTAAGCTGTTCCTTAAAACACTAGTGCTTAGGAAATCTATTGGAGGCAGAAGCAGTCAAGGGTAGCCTAGGGTTAGGTATAGGCTTAGGGTTAGGCTTAGGGTATGGCTTAGGGTACGGGTTCGGGGAGGGGTTCGGGTACGGCGTAGGGTATGGGTTAGGGTTAGGGTTTGGGTTGGTGTTAGGGTTAGGGCTCCGTTTAGGGTACTGGTTAGGATTAGGATACGTGTTAGGGTTAGAGTAGGGGTTAGGGTTAGGGTACGCATTAGGGTTAGGGTAGTTATTAAACCTATCCCACTCTCTAGATACACCTTAGCACGTAAAGGAATATTATTGGTGGGTCCAGCCATGGAGAAGAGTTTAGACACTAGGCTAAGATTAGGAACACACCCTTTATAGAGAAATCACATTAGGATTCTCTTTTTAAGCTGTTCCTTAAAACACTAGTGCTTAGGAAATCTATTGGAGGCAGAAGCAGTCAAGGGTAGCCTAGTGTTAGGGTTAGGCTTAGGGTTAGGCTAAGGGTACGGCTTAGGGTTCGGGTTCGGGGAGGGCTTCGGGTACGGCGTAGGGTATGGGTTAGGGTTACGGTTAGTGTTAGGGTTAGGGCTCGGTTTTGGGTACGGTTTAGGTTTAGGGTACGGGTTAGGGTTAGGGTAGGGGTTAGGGTTAGGGTACGCGTTAGGGTTAGGGTTGTTATTAAACCTATCCCACTCTCTAGATACCCCTTAGCACGTAAAGGAATATTATTTGGGGGTCCAGCCATGGAGAAGAGTTTAGACACTAGGATAAGATAAGGAACACACCCATTATAAAGAAATCACATTAGGATTCTCTTTTTAAGCTGTTCCTTAAAACACTAGTGCTTAGGAAATCTATTGGAGGCAGAAGCAGTCAAGGGTAGCCTAGGAATAGGGTTAGGCTTAGGGTTAGGCTTAGGGTACGGCTTAGGGTACGGTTTCGGGGAGGGCTTTGGGTACGGCGTAGGGTATGGGTTAGGGTTAGGGTTAGGGTTAGTGTTAGGGTTAGGGCTCGGTTTAGGGTATTGGTTAGGATTAGGGTACATGTTAGGGTTAGGGTAGGGGTTAGGGTTACGGTACGCGTTAGGGTTAAGGTAGTTATTAAACCTATCCCACTCTCTAGATACCCCTTAGAACATAAAGGAATATTATTTGGAGGTCCAGCCATGGAGAAGAGTTTAGACACTAGGATAAGATAAGGAACACACACATTATAAAGAAATCACTTTAGGATTTTCTTTTTAAGCTGTTCCTTAAAACACTAGTGCTTAGGAAATCTATTGGCGGCAGAAGAAGTCAAGGGTAGCCTAGGGTTAGGGTTAGGCTTAGGGTTAGGCTTAGGATACGTCTTAGGGTACGGGTTTGGGGAGGGCTTTGGGTACGGCGTAGGGTATGGGTTAGGGTTAGGGTTGGGGTTAGTGTTAGGGTTAGGTCTCGGTTTAGGGTACGGGTTAGGATTAGGGTACGTGTTAGGGTTAGGGTAGGGGTTAGGGTTAGGGTACACGTTAGAGTTAGGGTAGTTATTAACCCTATCCCACTCTCTAGATACACCTTAGCACGTAAAGGAATATTATTTGGGGGTCCACCCATGGAGAAGAGTTTAGACACTAAGATAATATAAGGAACACACACATTATAAAGAAATCACATTAGGATTCTCTTTTTAAGCTGTTCCTTAAAACACTAGTGCTTAGGAAATCTATTGGAGTCAGAAGCAGTCAAGGGTAGCCTAGGGTTAGGGTTAGGCTTAGGGTTAGGCTTAGGATATGGCTTACGGTACGGGTTCGGGGAGGGCTTCGTGTACGGCGTAGGGTATGGGTTAGAGTTAGGGTTAGGGTTAGTGTTAGGGTAGGTCTCGGGTTAGGTTATGAGTTAGGATTAGGGTACATGTTAGGGTTAGGGTAGGGGTTAGGGTTAGGGTACGCGTTAGAGTTAGGGTACTTATTAAACCTATCCCACTCTCTAGATACATCTTAGCACGTAAAGGAATATTATTTGGGGGTCCACCCATGAAGAAGAATTTAGACACTAAGATAATATAAGGAACACACACATTATAAAGAAATCACATTAGGATTCTCTTTTTACGCTGTTCCTTAAAACACTAGTGCTTAGGAAATCTATTGGAGGCAGAAGCAGTCAAGGGTAGCCTAGGGTTAGGGTTAGGCTTAGGGTTAGGCTTAGGGTACGGCTTAGGTTACGGGTTCGGGGAGGGCTTCGGGTACGGCGTAGGGTATGGGTTAGTGTTAGGGTTAGGGTTAGTGTTAGGGTTAGGGCTCGGTTTAGGGTATTGTTTAGGATTAGGGTACATGTTAGGGTTAGGGTAGGGGTTAGGGTTAGGGTACGCGTTAGGGTTAGGGTAGTTATTAAACCTATCCCACTCTATATACCCCTTAGCACGTAAAGGAATATTATTTGTGGGTCCAGCCATGGAGAAGAGTTTAGACACTAGGCTAAGATAAGGAACACACCCTTTATAGAGAAATCACATTAGGATTCTCTTTTTAAGCTGTTCCTTAAAACACTAGTGCTTAGGAAATCTATTGGAGGCAGAAGAAGTCAAGGGTAGCCTAGTGTTAGGGTTAGGCTTAGGGTTAGGCTAAGGGTACGGCTTAGGGTACGGGTTCGGGGAGGTCTTTGGGTACGGCATAGGGTATGGGTTAGGGTTAGGGTTAGTGTTAGGGTTAGGGCTCGGTTTAGGGTACGGTTTAGTTTTAGGGTAAGTGTTAGGGTTAGGGTAGGGGTTAGGGTTAGGGTACGTGTTAGGGTTAGGGTAGTTATTAAACCTATCCCACTCTCTAGATACCCCTTAGCACGTAAAGGAATATTATTTGGGGGTCCACCCATGGAGAAGAGTTTAGACACTAAGATAATATAAGGAACACACACATTATAAAGAAATCACATTAGGATTCTCTTTTTAAGCTGTTCCTTAAACCACTAGTGCTTAGGAAATCTATTGGAGGCAGAAACAGTCAAGGGTAGCCTAGGGTTAGGTATAGGCTTAGGGTTAGGCTTAGGGTATGGCTTAGGGTACGGGTTCGGGGAGGGGTTCGGGTACGGCGTAGGGTATGGGTTAGGGTTAGGGTTTGGGTTGGTGTTAGGGTTAGGGCTCCGTTTAGGGTACTGGTTAGGATTAGGATACGTGTTAGGGTTAGAGTAGGGGTTAGGGTTAGGGTACGCATTAGGGTTAGGGTAGTTATTAAACCTATCCCACTCTCTAGATACACCTTAGCACGTAAAGGAATATTATTGGTGGGTCCAGCCATGGAGAAGAGTTTAGACACTAGGCTAAGATTAGGAACACACCCTTTATAGAGAAATCACATTAGGATTCTCTTTTTAAGCTGTTCCTTAAAACACTAGTGCTTAGGAAATCTATTGGAGGCAGAAGCAGTCAAGGGTAGCCTAGTGTTAGGGTTAGGCTTAGGGTTAGGCTAAGGTTACGGCTTAGGGTTCGGGTTCGGGGAGGGCTTCGGGTACGGCGTAGGGTATGGGTTAGGGTTAGGGTTAGTGTTAGGGTTAGGGCTCGGTTTTGGGTACGGTTTAGGTTTAGGGTACGGGTTAGGGTTAGGGTAGGGGTTAGGGTTAGGGTACGCGTTAGGGTTAGGGTTGTTATTAAACCTATCCCACTCTCTAGATACCCCTTAGCACGTAAAGGAATATTATTTGGGGGTCCAGCCATGGAGAAGAGTTTAGACACTAGGATAAGATAAGGAACACACCCATTATAAAGAAATCACATTAGGATTCTCTTTTTAAGCTGTTCCTTAAAACACTAGTGCTTAGGAAATCTATTGGAGGCAGAAGCAGTCAAGGGTAGCCTAGGAATAGGGTTAGGCTTAGGGTTAGGCTTAGGGTACGGCTTAGGGTACGGTTTCGGGGAGGGCTTTGGGTACGGCGTAGGGTATTGGTTAGGGTTAGGGTTAGGGTTAGTGTTAGGGTTAGGGCTCGGTTTAGGGTATTGGTTAGGATTAGGGTACATGTTAGGGTTAGGGTAGGGGTTAGGGTTACGGTACGCGTTAGGGTTAAGGTAGTTATTAAACCTATCCCACTCTCTAGATACTCCTTAGAACATAAAGGAATATTATTTGGAGGTCCAGCCATGGAGAAGAGTTTAGACACTAGGATAAGATAAGGAACACACACATTATAAAGAAATCACTTTAGGATTCTCTTTTTAAGCTGTTCCTTAAAACACTAGTGCTTAGGAAATCTATTGGCGGCAGAAGAAGTCAAGGGTAGCCTAGGGTTAGGGTTAGGCTTAGGGTTAGGCTTAGGATACGTCTTAGGGTACGGGTTTGGGGAGGGCTTTGGGTACGGCGTAGGGTATGGGTTAGGGTTAGTGTTGGGGTTAGTGTTAGGGTTAGGTCTCGGTTTAGGGTACGGGTTAGGATTAGGGTACGTGTTAGGGTTAGGGTAGGGGTTAGGGTTAGGTTACACGTTAGAGTTAGGGTAGTTATTAACCCTATCCCACCCTCTAGATACACCTTAGCACGTAAAGGAATATTATTTGGGGGTCCACCCATGGAGAAGAGTTTAGACACTAAGATAATATAAGGAACACACACATTATAAAGAAATCACATTAGGATTCTCTTTTTAAGCTGTTCCTTAAAACACTAGTGCTTAGGAAATCTATTGGAGTCAGAAGCAGTTAAGGGTAGCCTAGGGTTAGGGTTAGGCTTAGGGTTAGGCTTAGGATATGGCTTACGGTACGGGTTCGGGGAGGGCTTCGTGTACGGCGTAGGGTATGGGTTAGAGTTAGGGTTAGGGTTAGTGTTAGGGTAGGTCTCGGGTTAGGTTATGAGTTAGGATTAGGGTACATGTTAGGGTTAGGGTAGGGGTTAGGGTTAGGGTACGCGTTAGAGTTAGGGTACTTATTAAACCTATCCCACTCTCTAGATACACCTTAGCACGTAAAGGAATATTATTTGGGGGTCCACCCATGAAGAAGAGTTTAGACACTAAGATAATATAAGGAACACACACATTATAAAGAAATCACATTAGGATTCTCTTTTTACGCTGTTCCTTAAAACACTAGTGCTTAGAAAATCTATTGGAGGCAGAAGCAGTCAAGGGTAGCCTAGGGTTAGGGTTAGGCTTAGGGTTAGGCTTAGGGTACGGCTTAGGTTACGGGTTCGGGGAGGGCTTCGGGTACGGCGTAGGGTATGGGTTAGTGTTAGGGTTAGGGTTAGTGTTAGGGTTAGGGCTCGGTTTAGGGTATTGTTTAGGATTAGGGTACATGTTAGGGTTAGGGTAGGGGTTAGGGTTAGGGTACGCGTTAGGATTAGGGTAGTTATTAAACCTATCCCACTCTATATACCCCTTAGCACGTAAAGGAATATTATTTGGGGGTCCAGCCATGGAGAAGAGTTTAGACACTAGGCTAAGATAAGGAACACACCCTTTATAGAGAAATCACATTACGATTCTCTTTTTAAGCTGTTCCTTAAAACACTAGTGCTTAGGAAATCTATTGGAGGCAGAAGAAGTCAAGGGTAGCCTAGTGTTAGGGTTAGGCTTAGGGTTAGGCTAAGGGTACGGCTTAGGGTACGGGTTAGGGGAGGTCTTTGGGTACGGCATAGGGTATGGGTTAGGGTTAGGGTTAGTGTTAGGGTTAGGGCTCGGTTTAGGGTACGGTTTAGTTTTAGGGTACGTGTTAGGGTTAGGGTAGGGGTTAGGGTTAGGGTACGTGTTAGGGTTAGGGTAGTTATTAAACCTATCCCACTCTCTAGATACCCCTTAGCACGTAAAGGAATATTATTTGGGGGTCCACCCATGGAGAAGAGTTTAGACACTAAGATAATATAAGGAACACACACATTATAAAGAAATCACATTAGGATTCTCTTTTTAAGCTGTTCCTTAAAACACTAGTGCTTAGGAAATCTATTGGAGGCAGAAGCAGTCAAGGGTAGCCTAGGGTTAGGTATAGGCTTAGGGTTAGGCTTAGGGTATGGCTTAGGGTACGGGTTCGGGGAGGGGTTCGGGTACGGCGTAGGGTATGGGTTAGGGTTAGGGTTTGGGTTGGTGTTAGGGTTAGGGCTCCGTTTAGGGTACTGGTTAGGATTAGGATACGTGTTAGGGTTAGAGTAGGGGTTAGGGTTAGGGTACGCATTAGGGTTAGGGTAGTTATTAAACCTATCCCACTCTCTAGATACACCTTAGCACGTAAAGGAATATTATTGGTGGGTCCAGCCATGGAGAAGAGTTTAGACACTAGGCTAAGATTAGGAACACACCCTTTATAGAGAAATCACATTAGGATTCTCTTTTTAAGCTGTTCCTTAAAACACTAGTGCTTAGGAAATCTATTGGAGGCAGAAGCAGTCAAGGGTAGCCTAGTGTTAGGGTTAGGCTTAGGGTTAGGCTAAGGGTACGGCTTAGGGTTCGGGTTCGGGGAGGGCTTCGGGTACGGCGTAGGGTATGGGTTAGGGTTAGGGTTAGTGTTAGGGTTAGGGCTCGGTTTTGGGTACGGTTTAGGTTTAGGGTACGGGTTAGGGTTAGGGTAGGGGTTAGGGTTAGGGTACGCGTTAGGGTTAGGGTTGTTATTAAACCTATCCCACTCTCTAGATACCCCTTAGCACGTAAAGGAATATTATTTGGGGGTCCAGCCATGGAGAAGAGTTTAGACACTAGGATAAGATAAGGAACACACCCATTATAAAGAAATCACATTAGGATTCTCTTTTTAAGCTGTTCCTTAAAACACTAGTGCTTAGGAAATCTATTGGAGGCAGAAGCAGTCAAGGGTAGCCTAGGAATAGGGTTAGGCTTAGGGTTAGGCTTAGGGTACGGCTTAGGGTACGGTTTCGGGGAGGGCTTTGGGTACGGCGTAGGGTATGGGTTAGGGTTAGGGTTAGGGTTAGTGTTAGGGTTAGGGCTCGGTTTAGGGTATTGGTTAGGATTAGGGTACATGTTAGGGTTAGGGTAGGGGTTAGGGTTACGGTACGCGTTAGGGTTAAGGTAGTTATTAAACCTATCCCACTCTCTAGATACCCCTTAGAACATAAAGGAATATTATTTGGAGGTCCAGCCATGGAGAAGAGTTTAGACACTAGGATAAGATAAGGAACACACACATTATAAAGAAATCACTTTAGGATTCTCTTTTTAAGCTGTTCGTTAAAACACTAGTGCTTAGGAAATCTATTGGCGGCAGAAGAAGTCAAGGGTAGCCTAGGGTTAGGGTTAGGCTTAGGGTTAGGCTTAGGATACGTCTTAGGGTACGGGTTTGGGGAGGGCTTTGGGTACGGCGTAGGGTATGGGTTAGGGTTAGTGTTGGGGTTAGTGTTAGGGTTAGGTCTCGGTTTAGGGTACGGGTTAGGATTAGGGTACGTGTTAGGGTTAGGGTAGGGGTTAGGGTTAGGTTACACGTTAGAGTTAGGGTAGTTATTAACCCTATCCCACTCTCTAGATACACCTTAGCACGTAAAGGAATATTATTTGGGGGTCCACCCATGGAGAAGAGTTTAGACACTAAGATAATATAAGGAACACACACATTATAAAGAAATCACATTAGGATTCTCTTTTTAAGCTGTTCCTTAAAACACTAGTGCTTAGGAAATCTATTGGAGTCAGAAGCAGTCAAGGGTAGCCTAGGGTTAGGGTTAGGCTTAGGATATGGCTTACGGTACGGGTTCGGGGAGGGCTTCGTGTACGGCGTAGGGTATGGGTTAGAGTTAGGGTTAGGGTTAGTGTTAGGGTAGGTCTCGGGTTAGGTTATGAGTTAGGATTAGGGTACATGTTAGGGTTAGGGTAGGGGTTAGGGTTAGGGTACGCGTTAGAGTTAGGGTACTTATTAAACCTATCCCACTCTCTAGATACACCTTAGCACGTAAAGGAATATTATTTGGGGGTCCACCCATGAAGAAGAGTTTAGACACTAAGATAATATAAGGAACACACACATTATAAAGTAATCACATTAGGATTCTCTTTTTACGCTGTTCCTTAAAACACTAGTGCTTAGAAAATCTATTGGAGGCAGAAGCAGTCAAGGGTAGCCTAGGGTTAGGGTTAGGCTTAGGGTTAGGCTTAGGGTACGGCTTAGGTTACGGGTTCGGGGAGGGCTTCGGGTACGGCGTAAGGTATGGGTTAGTGTTAGGGTTAGGGTTAGTGTTAGGGTTAGGGCTCGGTTTAGGGTATTGTTTAGGATTAGGGTACATGTTAGGGTTAGGGTAGGGGTTAGGGTTAGGGTACGCGTTAGGATTAGGGTAGTTATTAAACCTATCCCACTCTATATACCCCTTAGCACGTAAAGGAATATTATTTGGGGGTCCAGCCATGGAGAAGAGTTTAGACACTAGGCTAAGATAAGGAACACACCCTTTATAGAGAAATCACATTACGATTCTCTTTTTAAGCTGTTCCTTAAAACACTAGTGCTTAGGAAATCTATTGGAGGCAGAAGAAGTCAAGGGTAGCCTAGTGTTAGGGTTAGGCTTAGGGTTAGGCTAAGGGTACGGCTTAGGGTTCGGGTTCGGGGAGGTCTTTGGGTACGGCATAGGGTATGGGTTAGGGTTAGGGTTAGTGTTAGGGTTAGGGCTCGGTTTAGGGTACGGTTTAGTTTTAGGGTACGTGTTAGGGTTAGGGTAGGGGTTAGGGTTAGGGTACGTGTTAGGGTTAGGATAGTTATTAAACCTATCCCACTCTCTAGATACCCCTTAGCACGTAAAGGAATATTATTTGGGGGTCCACCCATGGAGAAGAGTTTAGACACTAAGATAATATAAGGAACACACACATTATAAAGAAATCACATTAGGATTCTCTTTTTAAGCTGTTCCTTAAAACACTAGTGCTTAGGAAATCTATTGGAGGCAGAAGCAGTCAAGGGTAGCCTAGGGTTAGGTATAGGCTTAGGGTTAGGCTTAGGGTATGGCTTAGGGTACGGGTTCGGGGAGGGGTTCGGGTACGGCGTAGGGTATGGGTTAGGGTTAGGGTTTGGGTTGGTGTTAGGGTTAGGGCTCCGTTTAGGGTACTGGTTAGGATTAGGATACGTGTTAGGGTTAGAGTAGGGGTTAGGGTTAGGGTACGCATTAGGGTTAGGGTAGTTATTAAACCTATCCCACTCTCTAGATACACCTTAGCACGTAAAGGAATATTATTGGTGGGTCCAGCCATGGAGAAGAGTTTAGACACTAGGCTAAGATTAGGAACACACCCTTTATAGAGAAATCACATTAGGATTCTCTTTTTAAGCTGTTCCTTAAAACACTAGTGCTTAGGAAATCTATTGGAGGCAGAAGCAGTCAAGGGTAGCCTAGTGTTAGGGTTAGGCTTAGGGTTAGGCTAAGGGTACGGCTTAGGGTTCGGGTTCGGGGAGGGCTTCGGGTACGGCGTAGGGTATGGGTTAGGGTTACGGTTAGTGTTAGGGTTAGGGCTCGGTTTTGGGTACGGTTTAGGTTTAGGGTACGGGTTAGGGTTAGGGTAGGGGTTAGGGTTAGGGTACGCGTTAGGGTTAGGGTTGTTATTAAACCTATCCCACTCTCTAGATACCCCTTAGCACGTAAAGGAATATTATTTGGGGGTCCAGCCATGGAGAAGAGTTTAGACACTAGGATAAGATAAGGAACACACCCATTATAAAGAAATCACATTAGGATTCTCTTTTTAAGCTGTTCCTTAAAACACTAGTGCTTAGGAAATCTATTGGAGGCAGAAGCAGTCAAGGGTAGCCTAGGAATAGGGTTAGGCTTAGGGTTAGGCTTAGGGTACGGCTTAGGGTACGGTTTCGGGGAGGGCTTTGGGTACGGCGTAGGGTATGGGTTAGGGTTAGGGTTAGGGTTAGTGTTAGGGTTAGGGCTCGGTTTAGGGTATTGGTTAGGATTAGGGTACATGTTAGGGTTAGGGTAGGGGTTAGGGTTACGGTACGCGTTAGGGTTAAGGTAGTTATTAAACCTATCCCACTCTCTAGATACCCCTTAGAACATAAAGGAATATTATTTGGAGGTCCAGCCATGGAGAAGAGTTTAGACACTAGGATAAGATAAGGAACACACACATTATAAAGAAATCACTTTAGGATTTTCTTTTTAAGCTGTTCCTTAAAACACTAGTGCTTAGGAAATCTATTGGCGGCAGAAGAAGTCAAGGGTAGCCTAGGGTTAGGGTTAGGCTTAGGGTTAGGCTTAGGATACGTCTTAGGGTACGGGTTTGGGGAGGGCTTTGGGTACGGCGTAGGGTATGGGTTAGGGTTAGGGTTGGGGTTAGTGTTAGGGTTAGGTCTCGGTTTAGGGTACGGGTTAGGATTAGGGTACGTGTTAGGGTTAGGGTAGGGGTTAGGGTTAGGGTACACGTTAGAGTTAGGGTAGTTATTAACCCTATCCCACTCTCTAGATACACCTTAGCACGTAAAGGAATATTATTTGGGGGTCCACCCATGGAGAAGAGTTTAGACACTAAGATAATATAAGGAACACACACATTATAAAGAAATCACATTAGGATTCTCTTTTTAAGCTGTTCCTTAAAACACTAGTGCTTAGGAAATCTATTGGAGTCAGAAGCAGTCAAGGGTAGCCTAGGGTTAGGGTTAGGCTTAGGGTTAGGCTTAGGATATGGCTTACGGTACGGGTTCGGGGAGGGCTTCGTGTACGGCGTAGGGTATGGGTTAGAGTTAGGGTTAGGGTTAGTGTTAGGGTAGGTCTCGGGTTAGGTTATGAGTTAGGATTAGGGTACATGTTAGGGTTAGGGTAGGGGTTAGGGTTAGGGTACGCGTTAGAGTTAGGGTACTTATTAAACCTATCCCACTCTCTAGATACATCTTAGCACGTAAAGGAATATTATTTGGGGGTCCACCCATGAAGAAGAATTTAGACACTAAGATAATATAAGGAACACACACATTATAAAGAAATCACATTAGGATTCTCTTTTTACGCTGTTCCTTAAAACACTAGTGCTTAGGAAATCTATTGGAGGCAGAAGCAGTCAAGGGTAGCCTAGGGTTAGGGTTAGGCTTAGGGTTAGGCTTAGGGTACGGCTTAGGTTACGGGTTCGGGGAGGGCTTCGGGTACGGCGTAGGGTATGGGTTAGTGTTAGGGTTAGGGTTAGTGTTAGGGTTAGGGCTCGGTTTAGGGTATTGTTTAGGATTAGGGTACATGTTAGGGTTAGGGTAGGGGTTAGGGTTAGGGTACGCGTTAGGGTTAGGGTAGTTATTAAACCTATCCCACTCTATATACCCCTTAGCACGTAAAGGAATATTATTTGTGGGTCCAGCCATGGAGAAGAGTTTAGACACTAGGCTAAGATAAGGAACACACCCTTTATAGAGAAATCACATTAGGATTCTCTTTTTAAGCTGTTCCTTAAAACACTAGTGCTTAGGAAATCTATTGGAGGCAGAAGAAGTCAAGGGTAGCCTAGTGTTAGGGTTAGGCTTAGGGTTAGGCTAAGGGTACGGCTTAGGGTACGGGTTCGGGGAGGTCTTTGGGTACGGCATAGGGTATGGGTTAGGGTTAGGGTTAGTGTTAGGGTTAGGGCTCGGTTTAGGGTACGGTTTAGTTTTAGGGTAAGTGTTAGGGTTAGGGTAGGGGTTAGGGTTAGGGTACGTGTTAGGGTTAGGGTAGTTATTAAACCTATCCCACTCTCTAGATACCCCTTAGCACGTAAAGGAATATTATTTGGGGGTCCACCCATGGAGAAGAGTTTAGACACTAAGATAATATAAGGAACACACACATTATAAAGAAATCACATTAGGATTCTCTTTTTAAGCTGTTCCTTAAACCACTAGTGCTTAGGAAATCTATTGGAGGCAGAAACAGTCAAGGGTAGCCTAGGGTTAGGTATAGGCTTAGGGTTAGGCTTAGGGTATGGCTTAGGGTACGGGTTCGGGGAGGGGTTCGGGTACGGCGTAGGGTATGGGTTAGGGTTAGGGTTTGGGTTGGTGTTAGGGTTAGGGCTCCGTTTAGGGTACTGGTTAGGATTAGGATACGTGTTAGGGTTAGAGTAGGGGTTAGGGTTAGGGTACGCATTAGGGTTAGGGTAGTTATTAAACCTATCCCACTCTCTAGATACACCTTAGCACGTAAAGGAATATTATTGGTGGGTCCAGCCATGGAGAAGAGTTTAGACACTAGGCTAAGATTAGGAACACACCCTTTATAGAGAAATCACATTAGGATTCTCTTTTTAAGCTGTTCCTTAAAACACTAGTGCTTAGGAAATCTATTGGAGGCAGAAGCAGTCAAGGGTAGCCTAGTGTTAGGGTTAGGCTTAGGGTTAGGCTAAGGTTACGGCTTAGGGTTCGGGTTCGGGGAGGGCTTCGGGTACGGCGTAGGGTATGGGTTAGGGTTAGGGTTAGTGTTAGGGTTAGGGCTCGGTTTTGGGTACGGTTTAGGTTTAGGGTACGGGTTAGGGTTAGGGTAGGGGTTAGGGTTAGGGTACGCGTTAGGGTTAGGGTTGTTATTAAACCTATCCCACTCTCTAGATACCCCTTAGCACGTAAAGGAATATTATTTGGGGGTCCAGCCATGGAGAAGAGTTTAGACACTAGGATAAGATAAGGAACACACCCATTATAAAGAAATCACATTAGGATTCTCTTTTTAAGCTGTTCCTTAAAACACTAGTGCTTAGGAAATCTATTGGAGGCAGAAGCAGTCAAGGGTAGCCTAGGAATAGGGTTAGGCTTAGGGTTAGGCTTAGGGTACGGCTTAGGGTACGGTTTCGGGGAGGGCTTTGGGTACGGCGTAGGGTATGGGTTAGGGTTAGGGTTAGGGTTAGTGTTAGGGTTAGGGCTCGGTTTAGGGTATTGGTTAGGATTAGGGTACATGTTAGGGTTAGGGTAGGGGTTAGGGTTACGGTACGCGTTAGGGTTAAGGTAGTTATTAAACCTATCCCACTCTCTAGATACTCCTTAGAACATAAAGGAATATTATTTGGAGGTCCAGCCATGGAGAAGAGTTTAGACACTAGGATAAGATAAGGAACACACACATTATAAAGAAATCACTTTAGGATTCTCTTTTTAAGCTGTTCCTTAAAACACTAGTGCTTAGGAAATCTATTGGCGGCAGAAGAAGTCAAGGGTAGCCTAGGGTTAGGGTTAGGCTTAGGGTTAGGCTTAGGATACGTCTTAGGGTACGGGTTTGGGGAGGGCTTTGGGTACGGCGTAGGGTATGGGTTAGGGTTAGTGTTGGGGTTAGTGTTAGGGTTAGCTCTCGGTTTAGGGTACGGGTTAGGATTAGGGTACGTGTTAGGGTTAGGGTAGGGGTTAGGGTTAGGTTACACGTTAGAGTTAGGGTAGTTATTAACCCTATCCCACTCTCTAGATACACCTTAGCACGTAAAGGAATATTATTTGGGGGTCCACCCATGGAGAAGAGTTTAGACACTAAGATAATATAAGGAACACACACATTATAAAGAAATCACATTAGGATTCTCTTTTTAAGCTGTTCCTTAAAACACTAGTGCTTAGGAAATCTATTGGAGTCAGAAGCAGTCAAGGGTAGCCTAGGGTTAGTGTTAGGCTTAGGGTTAGGCTTAGGATATGGCTTACGGTACGGGTTCGGGGAGGGCTTCGTGTACGGCGTAGGGTATGGGTTAGAGTTAGGGTTAGGGTTAGTGTTAGGGTAGGTCTCGGGTTAGGTTATGAGTTAGGATTAGGGTACATGTTAGGGTTAGGGTAGGGGTTAGGGTTAGGGTACGCGTTAGAGTTAGGGTACTTATTAAACCTATCCCACTCTCTAGATACACCTTAGCACGTAAAGGAATATTATTTGGGGGTCCACCCATGAAGAAGAGTTTAGACACTAAGATAATATAAGGAACACACACATTATAAAGAAATCACATTAGGATTCTCTTTTTACGCTGTTCCTTAAAACACTAGTGCTTAGAAAATCTATTGGAGGCAGAAGCAGTCAAGGGTAGCCTAGGGTTAGGGTTAGGCTTAGGGTTAGGCTTAGGGTACGGCTTAGGTTACGG
The DNA here is from genome assembly GCF_965194825.1 of Balaenoptera physalus. Lineage (NCBI taxonomy): Eukaryota > Metazoa > Chordata > Mammalia > Artiodactyla > Balaenopteridae > Balaenoptera > Balaenoptera physalus. The sequence continues at coordinate 240,021 of NW_028125966.1, read as the reverse complement.
GTTCGGGGAGGGCTTCGGGTACGGCGTAGGGTATGGGTTAGTGTTAGGGTTAGGGTTAGTGTTAGGGTTAGGGCTCGGTTTAGGGTATTGTTTAGGATTAGGGTACATGTTAGGGTTAGGGTAGGGGTTAGGGTTAGGGTACGCGTTAGGATTAGGGTAGTTATTAAACCTATCCCACTCTATATACCCCTTAGCACGTAAAGGAATATTATTTGGGGGTCCAGCCATGGAGAAGAGTTTAGACACTAGGCTAAGATAAGGAACACACCCTTTATAGAGAAATCACATTACGATTCTCTTTTTAAGCTGTTCCTTAAAACACTAGTGCTTAGGAAATCTATTGGAGGCAGAAGAAGTCAAGGGTAGCCTAGTGTTAGGGTTAGGCTTAGGGTTAGGCTAAGGGTACGGCTTAGGGTACGGGTTCGGGGAGGTCTTTGGGTACGGCATAGGGTATGGGTTAGGGTTAGTGTTAGTGTTAGGGTTAGGGCTCAGTTTAGGGTACGGTTTAGTTTTAGGGTACGTGTTAGGGTTAGGGTAGGGGTTAGGGTTAGGGTACGTGTTAGGGTTAGGGTAGTTATTAAACCTATCCCACTCTCTAGATACCCCTTAGCACGTAAAGGAATATTATTTGGGGGTCCACCCATGGAGAAGAGTTTAGACACTAAGATAATATAAGGAACACACACATTATAAAGAAATCACATTAGGATTCTCTTTTTAAGCTGTTCCTTAAAACACTAGTGCTTAGGAAATCTATTGGAGGCAGAAGCAGTCAAGGGTAGCCTAGGGTTAGGTATAGGCTTAGGGTTAGGCTTAGGGTATGGCTTAGGGTACGGGTTCGGGGAGGGGTTCGGGTACGGCGTAGGGTATGGGTTAGGGTTAGGGTTTGGGTTGGTGTTAGGGTTAGGGCTCCGTTTAGGGTACTGGTTAGGATTAGGATACGTGTTAGGGTTAGAGTAGGGGTTAGGGTTAGGGTACGCATTAGGGTTAGGGTAGTTATTAAACCTATCCCACTCTCTAGATACACCTTAGCACGTAAAGGAATATTATTGGTGGGTCCAGCCATGGAGAAGAGTTTAGACACTAGGCTAAGATTAGGAACACACCCTTTATAGGGAAATCACATTAGGATTCTCTTTTTAAGCTGTTCCTTAAAACACTAGTGCTTAGGAAATCTATTGGAGGCAGAAGCAGTCAAGGGTAGCCTAGTGTTAGGGTTAGGCTTAGGGTTAGGCTAAGGTTACGGCTTAGGGTTCGGGTTCGGGGAGGGCTTCGGGTACGGCGTAGGGTATGGGTTAGGGTTAGGGTTAGTGTTAGGGTTAGGGCTCGGTTTTGGGTACGGTTTAGGTTTAGGGTACGGGTTAGGGTTAGGGTAGGGGTTAGGGTTAGGGTACGCGTTAGGGTTAGGGTTGTTATTAAACCTATCCCACTCTCTAGATACCCCTTAGCACGTAAAGGAATATTATTTGGGGGTCCAGCCATGGAGAAGAGTTTAGACACTAGGATAAGATAAGGAACACACCCATTATAAAGAAATCACATTAGGATTCTCTTTTTAAGCTGTTCCTTAAAACACTAGTGCTTAGGAAATCTATTGGAGGCAGAAGCAGTCAAGGGTAGCCTAGGAATAGGGTTAGGCTTAGGGTTAGGCTTAGGGTACGGCTTAGGGTACGGTTTCGGGGAGGGCTTTGGGTACGGCGTAGGGTATGGGTTAGGGTTAGGGTTAGGGTTAGTGTTAGGGTTAGGGCTCGGTTTAGGGTATTGGTTAGGATTAGGGTACATGTTAGGGTTAGGGTAGGGGTTAGGGTTACGGTACGCGTTAGGGTTAAGGTAGTTATTAAACCTATCCCACTCTCTAGATACTCCTTAGAACATAAAGGAATATTATTTGGAGGTCCAGCCATGGAGAAGAGTTTAGACACTAGGATAAGATAAGGAACACACACATTATAAAGAAATCACTTTAGGATTCTCTTTTTAAGCTGTTCCTTAAAACACTAGTGCTTAGGAAATCTATTGGCGGCAGAAGAAGTCAAGGGTAGCCTAGGGTTAGGGTTAGGCTTAGGGTTAGGCTTAGGATACGTCTTAGGGTACGGGTTTGGGGAGGGCTTTGGGTACGGCGTAGGGTATGGGTTAGGGTTAGTGTTGGGGTTAGTGTTAGGGTTAGGTCTCGGTTTAGGGTACGGGTTAGGATTAGGGTACGTGTTAGGGTTAGGGTAGGGGTTAGGGTTAGGTTACACGTTAGAGTTAGGGTAGTTATTAACCCTATCCCACTCTCTAGATACACCTTAGCACGTAAAGGAATATTATTTGGGGGTCCACCCATGGAGAAGAGTTTAGACAGTAAGATAATATAAGGAACACACACATTATAAAGAAATCACATTAGGATTCTCTTTTTAAGCTGTTCCTTAAAACACTAGTGCTTAGGAAATCTATTGGAGTCAGAAGCAGTCAAGGGTAGCCTAGGGTTAGGGTTAGGCTTAGGGTTAGGCTTAGGATATGGCTTACGGTACGGGTTCGGGGAGGGCTTCGTGTACGGCGTAGGGTATGGGTTAGAGTTAGGGTTAGGGTTAGTGTTAGGGTAGGTCTCGGGTTAGGTTATGAGTTAGGATTAGGGTACATGTTAGGGTTAGGGTAGGGGTTAGGGTTAGGGTACGCGTTAGAGTTAGGGTACTTATTAAACCTATCCCACTCTCTAGATACACCTTAGCACGTAAAGGAATATTATTTGGGGGTCCACCCATGAAGAAGAGTTTAGACACTAAGATAATATAAGGAACACACACATTATAAAGAAATCACATTAGGATTCTCTTTTTACGCTGTTCCTTAAAACACTAGTGCTTAGAAAATCTATTGGAGGCAGAAGCAGTCAAGGGTAGCCTAGGGTTAGGGTTAGGCTTAGGGTTAGGCTTAGGGTACGGCTTAGGTTACGGGTTCGGGAAGGGCTTCGGGTACGGCGTAGGGTATGGGTTAGTGTTAGGGTTAGGGTTAGTGTTAGGGTTAGGGCTCGGTTTAGGGTATTGTTTAGGATTAGGGTACATGTTAGGGTTAGGGTAGGGGTTAGGGTTAGGGTACACGTTAGGATTAGGGTAGTTATTAAACCTATCCCACTCTATATACCCCTTAGCACGTAAAGGAATATTATTTGGGGGTCCAGCCATGGAGAAGAGTTTAGACACTAGGCTAAGATAAGGAACACACCCTTTATAGAGAAATCACATTACGATTCTCTTTTTAAGCTGTTCCTTAAAACACTAGTGCTTAGGAAATCTATTGGAGGCAGAAGAAGTCAAGGGTAGCCTAGTGTTAGGGTTAGGCTTAGGGTTAGGCTAAGGGTACGGCTTAGGGTACGGGTTCGGGGAGGTCTTTGGGTACGGCATAGGGTATGGGTTAGGGTTAGGGTTAGTGTTAGGGTTAGGGCTCGGTTTAGGGTACGGTTTAGTTTTAGGGTACGTGTTAGGGTTAGGGTAGGGGTTAGGGTTAGGGTACGTGTTAGGGTTAGGGTAGTTATTAAACCTATCCCACTCTCTAGATACCCCTTAGCACGTAAAGGAATATTATTTGGGGGTCCACCCATGGAGAAGAGTTTAGACACTAAGATAATATAAGGAACACACACATTATAAAGAAATCACATTAGGATTCTCTTTTTAAGCTGTTCCTTAAAACACTAGTGCTTAGGAAATCTATTGGAGGCAGAAGCAGTCAAGGGTAGCCTAGGGTTAGGTATAGGCTTAGGGTTAGGCTTAGGGTATGGCTTAGGGTACGGGTTCGGGGAGGGGTTCGGGTACGGCATAGGGTATGGGTTAGGGTTAGGGTTTGTGTTGGTGTTAGGGTTAGGGCTCCGTTTAGGGTACTGGTTAGGATTAGGATACGTGTTAGGGTTAGAGTAGGGGTTAGGGTTAGGGTACGCATTAGGGTTAGGGTAGTTATTAAACCTATCCCACTCTCTAGATACACCTTAGCACGTAAAGGAATATTATTGGTGGGTCCAGCCATGGAGAAGAGTTTAGACACTAGGCTAAGATTAGGAACACACCCTTTATAGAGAAATCACATTAGGATTCTCTTTTTAAGCTGTTCCTTAAAACACTAGTGCTTAGGAAATCTATTGGAGGCAGAAGCAGTCAAGGGTAGCCTAGTGTTAGGGTTAGGCTTAGGGTTAGGCTAAGGGTACGGCTTAGGGTTCGGGTTCGGGAAGGGCTTCGGGTACGGCGTAGGGTATGGGTTAGGGTTAGGGTTAGTGTTAGGGTTAGGGCTCGGTTTTGGGTACGGTTTAGGTTTAGGGTACGGGTTAGGGTTAGGGTAGGGGTTAGGGTTAGGGTACGCGTTAGGGTTAGGGTTGTTATTAAACCTATCCCACTCTCTAGATACCCCTTAGCACGTAAAGGAATATTATTTGGGGGTCCAGCCATGGAGAAGAGTTTAGACACTAGGATAAGATAAGGAACACACCCATTATAAAGAAATCACATTAGAATTCTCTTTTTAAGCTGTTCCTTAAAACACTAGTGCTTAGGAAATCTATTGGAGGCAGAAGCAGTCAAGGGTAGCCTAGGAATAGGGTTAGGCTTAGGGTTAGGCTTAGGGTACGGCTTAGGGTACGGTTTCGGGGAGGGCTTTGGGTACGGCGTAGGGTATGGGTTAGGGTTAGGGTTAGGGTTAGTGTTAGGGTTAGGGCTCGGTTTAGGGTATTGGTTAGGATTAGGGTACATGTTAGGGTTAGGGTAGGGGTTAGGGTTACGGTACGCGTTAGGGTTAAGGTAGTTATTAAACCTATCCCACTCTCTAGATACCCCTTAGAACATAAAGGAATATTATTTGGAGGTCCAGCCATGGAGAAGAGTTTAGACACTAGGATAAGATAAGGAACACACACATTATAAAGAAATCACTTTAGGATTTTCTTTTTAAGCTGTTCCTTAAAACACTAGTGCTTAGGAAATCTATTGGCGGCAGAAGAAGTCAAGGGTAGCCTAGGGTTAGGGTTAGGCTTAGGGTTAGGCTTAGGATACGTCTTAGGGTACGGGTTTGGGGAGGGCTTTGGGTACGGCGTAGGGTATGGGTTAGGGTTAGGGTTGGGGTTAGTGTTAGGGTTAGGTCTCGGTTTAGGGTACGGGTTAGGATTAGGGTACGTGTTAGGGTTAGGGTAGGGGTTAGGGTTAGGGTACACGTTAGAGTTAGGGTAGTTATTAACCCTATCCCACTCTCTAGATACACCTTAGCACGTAAAGGAATATTATTTGGGGGTCCACCCATGGAGAAGAGTTTAGACACTAAGATAATATAAGGAACACACACATTATAAAGAAATCACATTAGGATTCTCTTTTTAAGCTGTTCCTTAAAACACTAGTGCTTAGGAAATCTATTGGAGTCAGAAGCAGTCAAGGGTAGCCTAGGGTTAGGGTTAGGCTTAGGGTTAGGCTTAGGATATGGCTTACGGTACGGGTTCGGGGAGGGCTTCGTGTACGGCGTAGGGTATGGGTTAGAGTTAGGGTTAGGGTTAGTGTTAGGGTAGGTCTCGGGTTAGGTTATGAGTTAGGATTAGGGTACATGTTAGGGTTAGGGTAGGGGTTAGGGTTAGGGTACGCGTTAGAGTTAGGGTACTTATTAAACCTATCCCACTCTCTAGATACATCTTAGCACGTAAAGGAATATTATTTGGGGGTCCACCCATGAAGAAGAATTTAGACACTAAGATAATATAAGGAACACACACATTATAAAGAAATCACATTAGGATTCTCTTTTTACGCTGTTCCTTAAAACACTAGTGCTTAGGAAATCTATTGGAGGCAGAAGCAGTCAAGGGTAGCCTAGGGTTAGGGTTAGGCTTAGGGTTAGGCTTAGGGTACGGCTTAGGTTACGGGTTCGGGGAGGGCTTCGGGTACGGCGTAGGGTATGGGTTAGTGTTAGGGTTAGGGTTAGTGTTAGGGTTAGGGCTCGGTTTAGGGTATTGTTTAGGATTAGGGTACATGTTAGGGTTAGGGTAGGGGTTAGGGTTAGGGTACGCGTTAGGGTTAGGGTAGTTATTAAACCTATCCCACTCTATATACCCCTTAGCACGTAAAGGAATATTATTTGTGGGTCCAGCCATGGAGAAGAGTTTAGACACTAGGCTAAGATAAGGAATACACCCTTTATAGAGAAATCACATTAGGATTCTCTTTTTAAGCTGTTCCTTAAAACACTAGTGCTTAGGAAATCTATTGGAGGCAGAAGAAGTCAAGGGTAGCCTAGTGTTAGGTTTAGGCTTAGGGTTAGGCTAAGGGTACGGCTTAGGGTACGGGTTCGGGGAGGTCTTTGGGTACGGCATAGGGTATGGGTTAGGGTTAGGGTTAGTGTTAGGGTTAGGGCTCGGTTTAGGGTACGGTTTAGTTTTAGGGTACGTGTTAGGGTTAGGGTAGGGGTTAGGGTTAGGGTACGTGTTAGGGTTAGGGTAGTTATTAAACCTATCCCACTCTCTAGATACCCCTTAGCACGTAAAGGAATATTATTTGGGGGTCCACCCATGGAGAAGAGTTTAGACACTAAGATAATATAAGGAACACACACATTATAAAGAAATCACATTAGGATTCTCTTTTTAAGCTGTTCCTTAAACCACTAGTGCTTAGGAAATCTATTGGAGGCAGAAACAGTCAAGGGTAGCCTAGGGTTAGGTATAGGCTTAGGGTTAGGCTTAGGGTATGGCTTAGGGTACGGGTTCGGGGAGGGGTTCGGGTACGGCGTAGGGTATGGGTTAGGGTTAGGGTTTGGGTTGGTGTTAGGGTTAGGGCTCCGTTTAGGGTACTGGTTAGGATTAGGATACGTGTTAGGGTTAGAGTAGGGGTTAGGGTTAGGGTACGCATTAGGGTTAGGGTAGTTATTAAACCTATCCCACTCTCTAGATACACCTTAGCACGTAAAGGAATATTATTGGTGGGTCCAGCCATGGAGAAGAGTTTAGACACTAGGCTAAGATTAGGAACACACCCTTTATAGAGAAATCACATTAGGATTCTCTTTTTAAGCTGTTCCTTAAAACACTAGTGCTTAGGAAATCTATTGGAGGCAGAAGCAGTCAAGGGTAGCCTAGTGTTAGGGTTAGGCTTAGGGTTAGGCTAAGGTTACGGCTTAGGGTTCGGGTTCGGGGAGGGCTTCGGGTACGGCGTAGGGTATGGGTTAGGGTTAGGGTTAGTGTTAGGGTTAGGGCTCGGTTTTGGGTACGGTTTAGGTTTAGGGTACGGGTTAGGGTTAGGGTAGGGGTTAGGGTTAGGGTACGCGTTAGGGTTAGGGTTGTTATTAAACCTATCCCACTCTCTAGATACCCCTTAGCACGTAAAGGAATATTATTTGGGGGTCCAGCCATGGAGAAGAGTTTAGACACTAGGATAAGATAAGGAACACACCCATTATAAAGAAATCACATTAGGATTCTCTTTTTAAGCTGTTCCTTAAAACACTAGTGCTTAGGAAATCTATTGGAGGCAGAAGCAGTCAAGGGTAGCCTAGGAATAGGGTTAGGCTTAGGGTTAGGCTTAGGGTACGGCTTAGGGTACGGTTTCGGGGAGGGCTTTGGGTACGGCGTAGGGTATGGGTTAGGGTTAGGGTTAGGGTTAGTGTTAGGGTTAGGGCTCGGTTTAGGGTATTGGTTAGGATTAGGGTACATGTTAGGGTTAGGGTAGGGGTTAGGGTTACGGTACGCGTTAGGGTTAAGGTAGTTATTAAACCTATCCCACTCTCTAGATACTCCTTAGAACATAAAGGAATATTATTTGGAGGTCCAGCCATGGAGAAGAGTTTAGACACTAGGATAAGATAAGGAACACACACATTATAAAGAAATCACTTTAGGATTCTCTTTTTAAGCTGTTCCTTAAAACACTAGTGCTTAGGAAATCTATTGGCGGCAGAAGAAGTCAAGGGTAGCCTAGGGTTAGGGTTAGGCTTAGGGTTAGGCTTAGGATACGTCTTAGGGTACGGGTTTGGGGAGGGCTTTGGGTACGGCGTAGGGTATGGGTTAGGGTTAGTGTTGGGGTTAGTGTTAGGGTTAGGTCTCGGTTTAGGGTACGGGTTAGGATTAGGGTACGTGTTAGGGTTAGGGTAGGGGTTAGGGTTAGGTTACACGTTAGAGTTAGGGTAGTTATTAACCCTATCCCACCCTCTAGATACACCTTAGCACGTAAAGGAATATTATTTGGGGGTCCACCCATGGAGAAGAGTTTAGACACTAAGATAATATAAGGAACACACACATTATAAAGAAATCACATTAGGATTCTCTTTTTAAGCTGTTCCTTAAAACACTAGTGCTTAGGAAATCTATTGGAGTCAGAAGCAGTTAAGGGTAGCCTAGGGTTAGGGTTAGGCTTAGGGTTAGGCTTAGGATATGGCTTACGGTACGGGTTCGGGGAGGGCTTCGTGTACGGCGTAGGGTATGGGTTAGAGTTAGGGTTAGGGTTAGTGTTAGGGTAGGTCTCGGGTTAGGTTATGAGTTAGGATTAGGGTACATGTTAGGGTTAGGGTAGGGGTTAGGGTTAGGGTACGCGTTAGAGTTAGGGTACTTATTAAACCTATCCCACTCTCTAGATACACCTTAGCACGTAAAGGAATATTATTTGGGGGTCCACCCATGAAGAAGAGTTTAGACACTAAGATAATATAAGGAACACACACATTATAAAGAAATCACATTAGGATTCTCTTTTTACGCTGTTCCTTAAAACACTAGTGCTTAGAAAATCTATTGGAGGCAGAAGCAGTCAAGGGTAGCCTAGGGTTAGGGTTAGGCTTAGGGTTAGGCTTAGGGTACGGCTTAGGTTACGGGTTCGGGGAGGGCTTCGGGTACGGCGTAGGGTATGGGTTAGTGTTAGGGTTAGGGTTAGTGTTAGGGTTAGGGCTCGGTTTAGGGTATTGTTTAGGATTAGGGTACATGTTAGGGTTAGGGTAGGGGTTAGGGTTAGGGTACGCGTTAGGATTAGGGTAGTTATTAAACCTATCCCACTCTATATACCCCTTAGCACGTAAAGGAATATTATTTGGGGGTCCAGCCATGGAGAAGAGTTTAGACACTAGGCTAAGATAAGGAACACACCCTTTATAGAGAAATCACATTACGATTCTCTTTTTAAGCTGTTCCTTAAAACACTAGTGCTTAGGAAATCTATTGGAGGCAGAAGAAGTCAAGGGTAGCCTAGTGTTAGGGTTAGGCTTAGGGTTAGGCTAAGGGTACGGCTTAGGGTACGGGTTAGGGGAGGTCTTTGGGTACGGCATAGGGTATGGGTTAGGGTTAGGGTTAGTGTTAGGGTTAGGGCTCGGTTTAGGGTACGGTTTAGTTTTAGGGTACGTGTTAGGGTTAGGGTAGGGGTTAGGGTTAGGGTACGTGTTAGGGTTAGGGTAGTTATTAAACCTATCCCACTCTCTAGATACCCCTTAGCACGTAAAGGAATATTATTTGGGGGTCCACCCATGGAGAAGAGTTTAGACACTAAGATAATATAAGGAACACACACATTATAAAGAAATCACATTAGGATTCTCTTTTTAAGCTGTTCCTTAAAACACTAGTGCTTAGGAAATCTATTGGAGGCAGAAGCAGTCAAGGGTAGCCTAGGGTTAGGTATAGGCTTAGGGTTAGGCTTAGGGTATGGCTTAGGGTACGGGTTCGGGGAGGGGTTCGGGTACGGCGTAGGGTATGGGTTAGGGTTAGGGTTTGGGTTGGTGTTAGGGTTAGGGCTCCGTTTAGGGTACTGGTTAGGATTAGGATACGTGTTAGGGTTAGAGTAGGGGTTAGGGTTAGGGTACGCATTAGGGTTAGGGTAGTTATTAAACCTATCCCACTCTCTAGATACACCTTAGCACGTAAAGGAATATTATTGGTGGGTCCAGCCATGGAGAAGAGTTTAGACACTAGGCTAAGATTAGGAACACACCCTTTATAGAGAAATCACATTAGGATTCTCTTTTTAAGCTGTTCCTTAAAACACTAGTGCTTAGGAAATCTATTGGAGGCAGAAGCAGTCAAGGGTAGCCTAGTGTTAGGGTTAGGCTTAGGGTTAGGCTAAGGGTACGGCTTAGGGTTCGGGTTCGGGGAGGGCTTCGGGTACGGCGTAGGGTATGGGTTAGGGTTAGGGTTAGGGTTAGTGTTAGGGTTAGGGCTCGGTTTAGGGTATTGGTTAGGATTAGGGTACATGTTAGGGTTAGGGTAGGGGTTAGGGTTACGGTACGCGTTAGGGTTAAGGTAGTTATTAAACCTATCCCACTCTCTAGATACCCCTTAGAACATAAAGGAATATTATTTGGAGGTCCAGCCATGGAGAAGAGTTTAGACACTAGGATAAGATAAGGAACACACACATTATAAAGAAATCACTTTAGGATTTTCTTTTTAAGCTGTTCCTTAAAACACTAGTGCTTAGGAAATCTATTGGCGGCAGAAGAAGTCAAGGGTAGCCTAGGGTTAGGTTTAGGCTTAGGGTTAGGCTTAGGATACGTCTTAGGGTACGGGTTTGGGGAGGGCTTTGGGTACGACGTAGGGTATGGGTTAGGGTTAGGGTTGGGGTTAGTGTTAGGGTTAGGTCTCGGTTTAGGGTACGGGTTAGGATTAGGGTACGTGTTAGGGTTAGGGTAGGGGTTAGGGTTAGGGTACACGTTAGAGTTAGGGTAGTTATTAACCCTATCCCACTCTCTAGATACACCTTAGCACGTAAAGGAATATTATTTGGGGGTCCACCCATGGAGAAGAGTTTAGACACTAAGATAATATAAGGAACACACACATTATAAAGAAATCACATTAGGATTCTCTTTTTAAGCTGTTCCTTAAAACACTAGTGCTTAGGAAATCTATTGGAGTCAGAAGCAGTCAAGGGTAGCCTAGGGTTAGGGTTAGGCTTAGGGTTAGGCTTAGGATATGGCTTACGGTACGGGTTCGGGGAGGGCTTCGTGTACGGCGTAGGGTATGGGTTAGAGTTAGGGTTAGGGTTAGTGTTAGGGTAGGTCTCGGGTTAGGTTATGAGTTAGGATTAGGGTACATGTTAGGGTTAGGGTAGGGGTTAGGGTTAGGGTACGCGTTAGAGTTAGGGTACTTATTAAACCTATCCCACTCTCTAGATACATCTTAGCACGTAAAGGAATATTATTTGGGGGTCCACCCATGAAGAAGAATTTAGACACTAAGATAATATAAGGAACACACACATTATAAAGAAATCACATTAGGATTCTCTTTTTACGCTGTTCCTTAAAACACTAGTGCTTAGGAAATCTATTGGAGGCAGAAGCAGTCAAGGGTAGCCTAGGGTTAGGGTTAGGCTTAGGGTTAGGCTTAGGGTACGGCTTAGGTTACGGGTTCGGGGAGGGCTTCGGGTACGGCGTAGGGTATGGGTTAGTGTTAGGGTTAGGGTTAGTGTTAGGGTTAGGGCTCGGTTTAGGGTATTGTTTAGGATTAGGGTACATGTTAGGGTTAGTTTAGGGGTTAGGGTTAGGGTATGCGTTAGGGTTAGGGTAGTTATTAAACCTATCCCACTCTATATACCCCTTAGCACGTAAAGGAATATTATTTGTGGGTCCAGCCATGGAGAAGAGTTTAGACACTAGGCTAAGATAAGGAATACACCCTTTATAGAGAAATCACATTAGGATTCTCTTTTTAAGCTGTTCCTTAAAACACTAGTGCTTAGGAAATCTATTGGAGGCAGAAGAAGTCAAGGGTAGCCTAGTGTTAGGGTTAGGCTTAGGGTTAGGCTAAGGGTACGGCTTAGGGTACGGGTTCGGGGAGGTCTTTGGGTACGGCATAGGGTATGGGTTAGGGTTAGGGTTAGTGTTAGGGTTAGGGCTCAGTTTAGGGTACGGTTTAGTTTTAGGGTACGTGTTAGGGTTAGGGTAGGGGTTAGGGTTAGGGTACGTGTTAGGGTTAGGGTAGTTATTAAACGTATCCCACTCTCTAGATACCCCTTAGCACGTAAAGGAATATTATTTGGGGGTCCACCCATGGAGAAGAGTTTAGACACTAAGATAATATAAGGAACACACACATTATAAAGAAATCACATTAGGATTCTCTTTTTAAGCTGTTCCTTAAACCACTAGTGCTTAGGAAATCTATTGGAGGCAGAAGCAGTCAAGGGTAGCCTAGGGTTAGGTATAGGCTTAGGGTTAGGCTTAGGGTATGGCTTAGGGTACGGGTTCGGGGAGGGGTTCGGGTACGGCGTAGGGTATGGGTTAGGGTTAGGGTTTGGGTTGGTGTTAGGGTTAGGGCTCCGTTTAGGGTACTGGTTAGGATTAGGATACGTGTTAGGGTTAGAGTAGGGGTTAGGGTTAGGGTACGCATTAGGGTTAGGGTAGTTATTAAACCTATCCCACTCTCTAGATACACCTTAGCACGTAAAGGAATATTATTGGTGGGTCCAGCCATGGAGAAGAGTTTAGACACTAGGCTAAGATTAGGAACACACCCTTTATAGAGAAATCACATTAGGATTCTCTTTTTAAGCTGTTCCTTAAACCACTAGTGCTTAGGAAATCTATTGGAGGCAGAAGCAGTCAAGGGTAGCCTAGGGTTAGGTATAGGCTTAGGGTTAGGCTTAGGGTATGGCTTAGGGTACGGGTTCGGGGAGGGCTTCGGGTACGGCGTAGGGTATGGGTTAGGGTTAGGGTTAGTGTTAGGGTTAGGGCTCGGTTTTGGGTACGGTTTAGGTTTACGGTACGGGTTAGGGTTAGGGTAGGGGTTAGGGTTAGGGTACGCGTTAGGGTTAGGGTTGTTATTAAACCTATCCCACTCTCTAGATACCCCTTAGCACGTAAAGGAATATTATTTGGGGGTCCAGCCATGGAGAAGAGTTTAGACACTAAGATAATATAAGGAACACACACATTATAAAGAAATCACATTAGGATTCTCTTTTTAAGCTGTTCCTTAAAACACTAGTGCTTAGGAAATCTATTGGAGGCAGAAGAAGTCAAGGGTAGCCTAGGGTTAGGGTTAGGCTTAGGGTTAGGCTTAGGGTACGGCTTAGGTTACGGGTTCGGGGAGGGCTTCGGGTACGGCGTAGGGTATGGGTTAGTGTTAGGGTTAGGGTTAGTGTTAGGGTTAGGGCTCGGTTTAGGGTATTGTTTAGGATTAGGGTACATGTTAGGGTTAGGGTAGGGGTTAGGGTTAGGGTACGCGTTAGGATTAGGGTAGTTATTAAACCTATCCCACTCTATATACCCCTTAGCACGTAAAGGAATATTATTTGGGGGTCCAGCCATGGAGAAGAGTTTAGACACTAGGCTAAGATAAGGAACACACCCTTTATAGAGAAATCACATTACGATTCTCTTTTTAAGATGTTCCTTAAAACACTAGTGCTTAGGAAATCTATTGGAGGCAGAAGGAGTCAAGGGTAGCCTAGTGTTAGGGTTAGGCTTAGGGTTAGGCTAAGGGTACGGCTTAGGGTACGGGTTCGGGGAGGTCTTTGGGTACGGCGTAGGGTATGGGTTAGGGTTAGGGTTAGTGTTAGGGTTAGGGCTCGGTTTAGGGTACGGTTTAGTTTTAGGGTACGTGTTAGGGTTAGGGTAGGGGTTAGGGTTAGGGTACGTGTTAGGGTTAGGGTAGTTATTAAACCTATCCCACTCTCTAGATACCCCTTAGCACGTAAAGAATATTATTTCGGGGTCCAGCCATGTAGAAGAGTTTAGACACTAAGATAATATAAGGAACACACACATTATAAAGAAATCACATTAGGATTCTCTTTTTAAGCTGTTCCTTAAACCACTAGTGCTTAGGAAATCTTTTGAAGGCAGAAGCAGTCAAGGGTAGCCTAGGGTTAGGTATAGGCTTAGGGTTAGGCTTAGGGTATGGCTTAGGGTACGGGTTCGGGGAGGGGTTCGGGTACGGCGTAGGGTATGGGTTAGGGTTAGGGTTTGGGTTGGTGTTAGGGTTAGGGCTCCGTTTAGGGTACTGGTTAGGATTAGGATACGTGTTAGGGTTAGAGTAGGGGTTAGGGTTAGGGTACGCATTTGGGTTAGGGTAGTTATTAAACCTATCCCACTCTCTAGATACACCTTAGCACGTAAAGGAATATTATTGGTGGGTCCAGCCATGGAGAAGAGTTTAGACACTAGGCTAAGATTAGGAACACACCCTTTATAGAGAAATCACATTAGGATTCTCTTTTTAAGCTGTTCCTTAAAACACTAGTGCTTAGGAAATCTATTGGAGGCAGAAGCAGTCAAGGGTAGCCTAGTGTTAGGGTTAGGCTTAGGGTTAGGCTAAGGGTACGGCTTAGGGTTCGGGTTCGGGGAGGGCTTCGGGTACGGCGTAGGGTATGGGTTATGGTTAGGGTTAGTGTTAGGTTTAGGGCTCGGTTTTGGGTACGGTTTAGGTTTAGGGTACGGGTTAGGGTTAGGGTAGGGGTTAGGGTTAGGGTACGTGTTAGGGTTAGGGTTGTTATTAAACCTATCCCACTCTCTAGATACCCCTTAGCACGTAAAGGAATATTATTTGGGGGTCCAGCCATGGAGAAGAGTTTAGACACTAGGATAAGATAAGGAACACACCCATTATAAAGAAATCACATTAGGATTCTCTTTTTAAGCTGTTCCTTAAAACACTAGTGCTTAGGAAATCTATTGGAGGCAGAAGCAGTCAAGGGTAGCCTAGGAATAGGGATAGGCTTAGGGTTAGGCTTAGGGTACGGCTTAGGGTACGGTTTCGGGGAGGGCTTTGGGTACGGCGTAGGGTATGGGTTAGGGTTAGGGTTAGGGTTAGTGTTAGGGTTAGGGCTCGGTTTAGGGTATTGGTTAGGATTAGGGTACATGTTAGGGTTAGGGTAGGGGTTAGGGTTACGGTACGCGTTAGGGTTAAGGTAGTTATTAAACCTATCCCACTCTCTAGATACCCCTTAGAACATAAAGGAATATTATTTGGAGGTCCAGCCATGGAGAAGAGTTTAGACACTAGGACAAGATAAGGAACACACACATTATAAAGAAATCACTTTAGGATTTTTTTTTTAAGCTGTTCCTTAAAACACTACTGCTTAGGAAATCTATTGGCGGCAGAAGAAGTCAAGGGTAGCCTAGGGTTAGGGTTAGGCTTAGGGTTAGGCTTAGGATACGTCTTAGGGTACGGGTTTGGGGAGGGCTTTGGGTACGGCGTAGGGTATGGGTTAGGGTTAGGGTTGGGGTTAGTGTTAGGGTTAGGTCTCGGTTTAGGGTACGGGTTAGGATTAGGGTACGTGTTAGGGTTAGGGTAGGGGTTAGGGTTAGGGTACACGTTAGAGTTAGGGTAGTTATTAACCCTATCCCACTCTCCAGATACACCTTAGCACGTAAAGGAATATTATTTGGGGGTCCACCCAT
This sequence comes from Balaenoptera physalus, assembly GCF_965194825.1. Taxonomy (NCBI): domain Eukaryota; kingdom Metazoa; phylum Chordata; class Mammalia; order Artiodactyla; family Balaenopteridae; genus Balaenoptera; species Balaenoptera physalus. The sequence goes on along the minus strand of NW_028125966.1, from coordinate 224,682 downwards.
GGAGAAGAGTTTAGACACTAAGATAATATAAGGAACACACACATTATAAAGAAATCACATTAGGATTCTCTTTTTAAGCTGTTCCTTAAAACACTAGTGCTTAGGAAATCTATTGGAGTCAGAAGCAGTCAAGGGTAGCCTAGGGTTAGGGTTAGGCTTAGGGTTAGGCTTAGGATATGGCTTACGGTACGGGTTCGGGGAGGGCTTCGTGTACGGCGTAGGGTATGGGTTAGAGTTAGGGTTAGGGTTAGTGTTAGGGTAGGTCTCGGGTTAGGTTATGAGTTAGGATTAGGGTACATGTTAGGGTTAGGGTAGGGGTTAGGGTTAGGGTACGCGTTAGAGTTAGGGTACTTATTAAACCTATCCCACTCTCTAGATACACCTTAGCACGTAAAGGAATATTATTTGGGGGTCCACCCATGAAGAAGAGTTTAGACACTAAGATAATATAAGGAACACACCCATTATAAAGAAATCACATTAGGATTCTCTTTTTACGCTGTTCCTTAAAACACTAGTGCTTAGAAAATCTATTGGAGGCAGAAGCAGTCAAGGGTAGCCTAGGGTTAGGGTTAGGCTTAGGGTTAGGCTTAGGGTACGGCTTAGGTTACGGGTTCGGGGAGGGCTTCGGGTACGGCGTAGGGTATGGGTTAGGGTTAGGGTTAGTGTTAGGGTTAGGTCTCGGTTTAGGGTACGGTTTAGTTTTAGGGTACGTGTTAGGGTTAGGGTAGGGGTTAGGGTTAGGGTACGTGTTAGGGTTAGGGTAGTTATTAAACCTATCCCACTCTCTAGATACCCCTTAGCACGTAAAGGAATATTATTTGGGGGTCCACCCATGGAGAAGAGTTTAGACACTAAGATAATATAAGGAACACACACATTATAAAGAAATCACATTAGGATTCTCTTTTTAAGCTGTTCCTTAAACCACTAGTGCTTAGGAAATCTATTGGAGGCAGAAGCAGTCAAGGGTAGCCTAGGGTTAGGTTTAGGCTTAGGGTTAGGCTTAGGGTATGGCTTAGGGTACGGGTTCGGGGAGGGGTTCGGGTACGGCGTAGGGTATGGGTTAGGGTTAGGGTTTGGGTTGGTGTTAGGGTTAGGGCTCCGTTTAGGGTACTGGTTAGGATTAGGGTACGTGTTAGGATTACAGTAGGGGTTAGGGTTAGGGTACGCATTAGGGTTAGGGTATTTATTAAACCTATCCCACTCTCTAGATACACCTTAGCACGTAAAGGAATATTATTGGTGGGTCCAGCCATGGAGAAGAGTTTAGACACTAGGCTAAGATTAGGAAAACACCCTTTATAGAGAAATCACATTAGGATTCTCTTTTTAAGCTGTTCCTTAAAACACTAGTGCTTAGGAAATCTATTGGAGGCAGAAGAAGTCAAGGGTAGCCTAGTGTTAGGGTTAGGCTTAGTGTTAGGCTAAGGGTACGGCTTAGGGTACGGGTTCGGGGAGGTCTTTGGGTACGGCATAGGGTATGGGTTAGGGTTAGGGTTAGTGTTAGGGTTAGGGCTCGGTTTAGGGTACGGTTTAGTTTTAGGGTACGTGTTAGGGTTAGGGTAGGGGTTAGGGTTAGGGTACGTGTTAGGGTTAGGGTAGTTATTAAACGTATCCCACTCTCTAGATACCCCTTAGCACGTAAAGGAATATTATTTGGGGGTCCACCCATGGAGAAGAGTTTAGACACTAAGATAATATAAGGAACACACACATTATAAAGAAATCACATTAGGATTCTCTTTTTAAGCTGTTCCTTAAACCACTAGTGCTTAGGAAATCTATTGGAGGCAGAAGCAGTCAAGGGTAGCCTAGGGTTAGGTATAGGCTTAGGGTTAGGCTTAGGGTATGGCTTAGGGTACGGGTTCGGGGAGGGGTTCGGGTACGGCGTAGGGTATGGGTTAGGGTTAGGGTTTGGGTTGGTGTTAGGGTTAGGGCTCCGTTTAGGGTACTGGTTAGGATTAGGATACGTGTTAGGGTTAGAGTAGGGGTTAGGGTTAGGGTACGCATTAGGGTTAGGGTAGTTATTAAACCTATCCCACTCTCTAGATACACCTTAGCACGTAAAGGAATATTATTGGTGGGTCCAGCCATGGAGAAGAGTTTAGACACTAGGCTAAGATTAGGAACACACCCTTTATAGAGAAATCACATTAGGATTCTCTTTTTAAGCTGTTCCTTAAACCACTAGTGCTTAGGAAATCTATTGGAGGCAGAAGCAGTCAAGGGTAGCCTAGGGTTAGGTATAGGCTTAGGGTTAGGCTTAGGGTATGGCTTAGGGTACGGGTTCGGGGAGGGCTTCGGGTACGGCGTAGGGTATGGGTTAGGGTTAGGGTTAGTGTTAGGGTTAGGGCTCGGTTTTGGGTACGGTTTAGGTTTAGGGTACGGGTTAGGGTTAGGGTAGGGGTTAGGGTTAGGGTACGCGTTAGGGTTAGGGTTGTTATTAAACCTATCCCACTCTCTAGATACCCCTTAGCACGTAAAGGAATATTATTTGGGGGTCCAGCCATGGAGAAGAGTTTAGACACTAGGATAAGATAAGGAACACACCCATTATAAAGAAATCACATTAGGATTCTCTTTTTAAGCTGTTCCTTAAAACACTAGTGCTTAGGAAATCTATTGGAGGCAGAAGCAGTCAAGGGTAGCCTAGGAATAGGGTTAGGCTTAGGGTTAGGCTTAGGGTACGGCTTAGGGTACGGTTTCGGGGAGGGCTTTGGGTACGGCGTAGGGTATGGGTTAGGGTTAGGGTTAGGGTTAGTGTTAGGGTTAGGGCTCGGTTTAGGGTATTGGTTAGGATTAGGGTACATGTTAGGGTTAGGGTAGGGGTTAGGGTTACGGTACGCGTTAGGGTTAAGGTAGTTATTAAACCTATCCCACTCTCTAGATACCCCTTAGAACATAAAGGAATATTATTTGGAGGTCCAGCCATGGAGAAGAGTTTAGACACTAGGATAAGATAAGGAACACACACATTATAAAGAAATCACTTTAGGATTTTCTTTTTAAGCTGTTCCTTAAAACACTAGTGCTTAGGAAATCTATTGGCGGCAGAAGAAGTCAAGGGTAGCCTAGGGTTAGGGTTAGGCTTAGGGTTAGGCTTAGGATACGTCTTAGGGTACGGGTTTGGGGAGGGCTTTGAGTACGGCGTAGGGTATGGGTTAGGGTTAGTGTTGGGGTTAGTGTTAGGGTTAGGTCTCGGTTTAGGGTACGGGTTAGGATTAGGGTACGTGTTAGGGTTAGGGTAGGGGTTAGGGTTAGGGTACACGTTAGAGTTAGGGTAGTTATTAACCCTATCCCACTCTCTAGATACACCTTAGCACGTAAAGGAATATTATTTGGGGGTCCACCCATGGAGAAGAGTTTAGACACTAAGATAATATAAGGAACACACACATTATAAAGAAATCACATTAGGATTCTCTTTTTAAGCTGTTCCTTAAAACACTAGTGCTTAGGAAATCTATTGGAGGCAGAAGCAGTCAAGGGTAGCCTAGGGTTAGGGTTAGGCTTAGGGTTAGGCTTAGGGTACGGCTTAGGTTACGGGTTCGGGGAGGGCTTCGGGTACGGCGTAGGGTATGGGTTAGTGTTAGGGTTAGGGTTAGTGTTAGGGTTAGGGCTCGGTTTAGGGTATTGTTTAGGATTAGGGTACATGTTAGGGTTAGGGTAGGGGTTAGGGTTAGGGTACGCGTTAGGATTAGGGTAGTTATTAAACCTATCCCACTCTATATACCCCTTAGCACGTAAAGGAATATTATTTGGGGGTCCAGCCATGGAGAAGAGTTTAGACACTAGGCTAAGATAAGGAACACACCCTTTATAGAGAAATCACATTACGATTCTCTTTTTAAGCTGTTCCTTAAAACACTAGTGCTTAGGAAATCTATTGGAGGCAGAAGGAGTCAAGGGTAGCCTAGTGTTAGGGTTAGGCTTAGGGTTAGGCTAAGGGTACGGCTTAGGGTACGGGTTCGGGGAGGTCTTTGGGTACGGCGTAGGGTATGGGTTAGGGTTAGGGTTAGTGTTAGGGTTAGGGCTCGGTTTAGGGTACGGTTTAGTTTTAGGGTACGTGTTAGTGTTAGGGTAGGGGTTAGGGTTAGGGTACGTGTTAGGGTTAGGGTAGTTATTAAACCTATCCCACTCTCTAGATACCCCTTAGCACGTAAAGAATATTATTTCGGGGTCCAGCCATGTAGAAGAGTTTAGACACTAAGATAATATAAGGAACACACACATTATAAAGAAATCACATTAGGATTCTCTTTTTAAGCTGTTCCTTAAACCACTAGTGCTTAGGAAATCTTTTGGAGGCAGAAGCAGTCAAGGGTAGCCTAGGGTTAGGTATAGGCTTAGGGTTAGGCTTAGGGTATGGCTTAGGGTACGGGTTCGGGGAGGGGTTCGGGTACGGCGTAGGGTATGGGTTAGGGTTAGGGTTTGGGTTGGTGTTAGGGTTAGGGCTCCGTTTAGGGTACTGGTTAGGATTAGGATACGTGTTAGGGTTAGAGTAGGGGTTAGGGTTAGGGTACGCATTTGGGTTAGGGTAGTTATTAAACCTATCCCACTCTCTAGATACACCTTAGCACGTAAAGGAATATTATTGGTGGGTCCAGCCATGGAGAAGAGTTTAGACACTAGGCTAAGATTAGGAACACACCCTTTATAGAGAAATCACATTAGGATTCTCTTTTTAAGCTGTTCCTTAAAACACTAGTGCTTAGGAAATCTATTGGAGGCAGAAGCAGTCAAGGGTAGCCTAGTGTTAGGGTTAGGCTTAGGGTTAGGCTAAGGGTACGGCTTAGGGTTCGGGTTCGGGGAGGGCTTCGGGTACGGCGTAGGGTATGGGTTAGGGTTAGGGTTAGTGTTAGGTTTAGGGCTCGGTTTTGGGTACGGTTTAGGTTTAGGGTACGGGTTAGGGTTAGGGTAGGGGTTAGGGTTAGGGTACGTGTTAGGGTTAGGGTTGTTATTAAACCTATCCCACTCTCTAGATACCCCTTAGCACGTAAAGGAATATTATTTGGGGGTCCAGCCATGGAGAAGAGTTTAGACACTAGGATAAGATAAGGAACACACCCATTATAAAGAAATCACATTAGGATTCTCTTTTTAAGCTGTTCCTTAAAACACTAGTGCTTAGGAAATCTATTGGAGGCAGAAGAAGTCAAGGGTAGCCTAGTGTTAGGGTTAGGCTTAGGGTTAGGCTAAGGGTACGGCTTAGGGTACGGGTTCGGGGAGGTCTTTGGGTACGGCATAGGGTATGGGTTAGGGTTAGGGTTAGTGTTAGGGTTAGGGCTCGGTTTAGGGTACGGTTTAGTTTTAGGGTACGTGTTAGGGTTAGGGTAGGGGTTAGGGTTAGGGTACGTGTTAGGGTTAGGGTAGTTATTAAACGTATCCCACTCTCTAGATACCCCTTAGCACGTAAAGGAATATTATTTGGGGGTCCACCCATGGAGAAGAGTTTAGACACTAAGATAATATAAGGAACACACACATTATAAAGAAATCACATTAGGATTCTCTTTTTAAGCTGTTCCTTAAACCACTAGTGCTTAGGAAATCTATTGGAGGCAGAAGCAGTCAAGGGTAGCCTAGGGTTAGGTATAGGCTTAGGGTTAGGCTTAGGGTATGGCTTAGGGTACGGGTTCGGGGAGGGGTTCGGGTACGGCGTAGGGTATGGGTTAGGGTTAGGGTTTGGGTTGGTGTTAGGGTTAGGGCTCCGTTTAGGGTACTGGTTAGGATTAGGATACGTGTTAGGGTTAGAGTAGGGGTTAGGGTTAGGGTACGCATTAGGGTTAGGGTAGTTATTAAACCTATCCCACTCTCTAGATACACCTTAGCACGTAAAGGAATATTATTGGTGGGTCCAGCCATGGAGAAGAGTTTAGACACTAGGCTAAGATTAGGAACACACCCTTTATAGAGAAATCACATTAGGATTCTCTTTTTAAGCTGTTCCTTAAACCACTAGTGCTTAGGAAATCTATTGGAGGCAGAAACAGTCAAGGGTAGCCTAGGGTTAGGTATAGGCTTAGGGTTAGGCTAAGGGTATGGCTTAGGGTACGGGTTCGGGGAGGGCTTCGGGTACGGCGTAGGGTATGGGTTAGGGTTAGGGTTAGTGTTAGGGTTAGGGCTCGGTTTTGGGTACGGTTTAGGTTTAGGGTACGGGTTAGGGTTAGGGTAGGGGTTAGGGTTAGGGTACGCGTTAGGGTTAGGGTTGTTATTAAACCTATCCCACTCTCTAGATACCCCTTAGCACGTAAAGGAATATTATTTGGGGGTCCAGCCATGGAGAAGAGTTTAGACACTAGGATAAGATAAGGAACACACCCATTATAAAGAAATCACATTAGGATTCTCTTTTTAAGCTGTTCCTTAAAACACTAGTGCTTAGGAAATCTATTGGAGGCAGAAGCAGTCAAGGGTAGCCTAGGAATAGGGTTAGGCTTAGGGTTAGGCTTAGGGTACGGCTTAGGGTACGGTTTCGGGGAGGGCTTTGGGTACGGCGTAGGGTATGGGTTAGGGTTAGGGTTAGGGTTAGTGTTAGGGTTAGGGCTCGGTTTAGGGTATTGGTTAGGATTAGGGTACATGTTAGGGTTAGGGTAGGGGTTAGGGTTACGGTACGCGTTAGGGTTAAGGTAGTTATTAAACCTATCCCACTTCCTAGATACCCCTTAGAACATAAAGGAATATTATTTGGAGGTCCAGCCATGGAGAAGAGTTTAGACACTAGGATAAGATAAGGAACACACACATTATAAAGAAATCACTTTAGGATTTTCTTTTTAAGCTGTTCCTTAAAACACTAGTGCTTAGGAAATCTATTGGCGGCAGAAGAAGTCAAGGGTAGCCTAGGGTTAGGGTTAGGCTTAGGGTTAGGCTTAGGATACGTCTTAGGGTACGGGTTTGGGGAGGGCTTTGGGTACGGCGTAGGGTATGGGTTAGGGTTAGTGTTGGGGTTAGTGTTAGGGTTAGGTCTCGGTTTAGGGTACGGGTTAGGATTAGGGTACGTGTTAGGGTTAGGGTAGGGGTTAGGGTTAGGGTACACGTTAGAGTTAGGGTAGTTATTAACCCTATCCCACTCTCTAGATACACCTTAGCACGTAAAGGAATATTATTTGGGGGTCCACCCATGGAGAAGAGTTTAGACACTAAGATAATATAAGGAACACACACATTATAAAGAAATCACATTAGGATTCTCTTTTTAAGCTGTTCCTTAAAACACTAGTGCTTAGGAAATCTATTGGAGGCAGAAGCAGTCAAGGGTAGCCTAGGGTTAGGGTTAGGCTTAGGGTTAGGCTTAGGGTACGGCTTAGGTTACGGGTTCGGGGAGGGCTTCGGGTACGGCGTAGGGTATGGGTTAGTGTTAGGGTTAGGGTTAGTGTTAGGGTTAGGGCTCGGTTTAGGGTATTGTTTAGGATTAGGGTACATGTTAGGGTTAGGGTAGGGGTTAGGGTTAGGGTACGCGTTAGGATTAGGGTAGTTATTAAACCTATCCCACTCTATATACCCCTTAGCACGTAAAGGAATATTATTTGGGGGTCCAGCCATGGAGAAGAGTTTAGACACTAGGCTAAGATAAGGAACACACCCTTTATAGAGAAATCGCATTACGATTCTCTTTTTAAGCTGTTCCTTAAAACACTAGTGCTTAGGAAATCTATTGGAGGCAGAAGGAGTCAAGGGTAGCCTAGTGTTAGGGTTAGGCTTAGGGTTAGGCTAAGGGTACGGCTTAGGGTACGGGTTCGGGGAGGTCTTTGGGTACGGCATAGGGTATGGGTTAGGGTTAGGGTTAGTGTTAGGGTTAGGGCTCGGTTTAGGGTACGGTTTAGTTTTAGGGTACGTGTTAGGGTTAGGGTAGGGGTTAGGGTTAGGGTACGTGTTAGGGTTAGGGTAGTTATTAAACGTATCCCACTCTCTAGATACCCCTTAGCACGTAAAGGAATATTATTTGGGGGTCCACCCATGGAGAAGAGTTTAGACACTAAGATAATATAAGGAACACACACATTATAAAGAAATCACATTAGGATTCTCTTTTTAAGCTGTTCCTTAAACCACTAGTGCTTAGGAAATCTATTGGAGGCAGAAGCAGTCAAGGGTAGCCTAGGGTTAGGTATAGGCTTAGGGTTAGGCTTAGGGTATGGCTTAGGGTACGGGTTCGGGGAGGGGTTCGGGTACGGCGTAGGGTATGGGTTAGGGTTAGGGTTTGGGTTGGTGTTAGGGTTAGGGCTCCGTTTAGGGTACTGGTTAGGATTAGGATACGTGTTAGGGTTAGAGTAGGGGTTAGGGTTAGGGTACGCATTAGGGTTAGGGTAGTTATTAAACCTATCCCACTCTCTAGATACACCTTAGCACGTAAAGGAATATTATTGGTGGGTCCAGCCATGGAGAAGAGTTTAGACACTAGGCTAAGATTAGGAACACACCCTTTATAGAGAAATCACATTAGGATTCTCTTTTTAAGCTGTTCCTTAAACCACTAGTGCTTAGGAAATCTATTGGAGGCAGAAACAGTCAAGGGTAGCCTAGGGTTAGGTATAGGCTTAGGGTTAGGCTAAGGGTATGGCTTAGGGTACGGGTTCGGGGAGGGCTTCGGGTACGGCGTAGGATATGGGTTAGGGTTAGGGTTAGTGTTAGGGTTAGGGCTCGGTTTTGGGTACGGTTTAGGTTTAGGGTACGGGTTAGGGTTAGGGTAGGGGTTAGGGTTAGGGTACGCGTTAGGGTTAGGGTTGTTATTAAACCTATCCCACTCTCTAGATACCCCTTAGCACGTAAAGGAATATTATTTGGGGGTCCAGCCATGGAGAAGAGTTTAGACACTAGGATAAGATAAGGAACACACCCATTATAAAGAAATCACATTAGGATTCTCTTTTTAAGCTGTTCCTTAAAACACTAGTGCTTAGGAAATCTATTGGAGGCAGAAGCAGTCAAGGGTAGCCTAGGAATAGGGTTAGGCTTAGGGTTAGGCTTAGGGTACGGCTTAGGGTACGGTTTCGGGGAGGGCTTTGGGTACGGCGTAGGGTATGGGTTAGGGTTAGGGTTAGGGTTAGTGTTAGGGTTAGGGCTCGGTTTAGGGTATTGGTTAGGATTAGGGTACATGTTAGGGTTAGGGTAGGGGTTAGGGTTACGGTACGCGTTAGGGTTAAGGTAGTTATTAAACCTATCCCACTCTCTAGATACCCCTTAGAACATAAAGGAATATTATTTGGAGGTCCAGCCATGGAGAAGAGTTTAGACACTAGGATAAGATAAGGAACACACACATTATAAAGAAATCACTTTAGGATTTTCTTTTTAAGCTGTTCCTTAAAACACTAGTGCTTAGGAAATCTATTGGCGGCAGAAGAAGTCAAGGGTAGCCTAGGGTTAGGGTTAGGCTTAGGGTTAGGCTTAGGATACGTCTTAGGGTACGGGTTTGGGGAGGGCTTTGGGTACGGCGTAGGGTATGGGTTAGGGTTAGTGTTGGGGTTAGTGTTAGGGTTAGGTCTCGGTTTAGGGTACGGGTTAGGATTAGGGTACGTGTTAGGGTTAGGGTAGGGGTTAGGGTTAGGGTACACGTTAGAGTTAGGGTAGTTATTAACCCTATCCCACTCTCTAGATACACCTTAGCACGTAAAGGAATATTATTTGGGGGTCCACCCATGGAGAAGAGTTTAGACACTAAGATAATATAAGGAACACACACATTATAAAGAAATCACATTAGGATTCTCTTTTTAAGCTGTTCCTTAAAACACTAGTGCTTAGGAAATCTATTGGAGGCAGAAGCAGTCAAGGGTAGCCTAGGGTTAGGGTTAGGCTTAGGGTTAGGCTTAGGGTACGGCTTAGGTTACGGGTTCGGGGAGGGCTTCGGGTACGGCGTAGGGTATGGGTTAGTGTTAGGGTTAGGGTTAGTGTTAGGGTTAGGGCTCGGTTTAGGGTATTGTTTAGGATTAGGGTACATGTTAGGGTTAGGGTAGGGGTTAGGGTTAGGGTACGCGTTAGGATTAGGGTAGTTATTAAACCTATCCCACTCTATATACCCCTTAGCACGTAAAGGAATATTATTTGGGGGTCCAGCCATGGAGAAGAGTTTAGACACTAGGCTAAGATAAGGAACACACCCTTTATAGAGAAATCACATTACGATTCTCTTTTTAAGCTGTTCCTTAAAACACTAGTGCTTAGGAAATCTATTGGAGGCAGAAGGAGTCAAGGGTAGCCTAGTGTTAGGGTTAGGCTTAGGGTTAGGCTAAGGGTACGGCTTAGGGTACGGGTTCGGGGAGGTCTTTGGGTACGGCATAGGGTATGGGTTAGGGTTAGGGTTAGTGTTAGGGTTAGGGCTCGGTTTAGGGTACGGTTTAGTTTTAGGGTACGTGTTAGGGTTAGGGTAGGGGTTAGGGTTAGGGTACGTGTTAGGGTTAGGGTAGTTATTAAACGTATCCCACTCTCTAGATACCCCTTAGCACGTAAAGGAATATTATTTGGGGGTCCAGCCATGGAGAAGAGTTTAGACACTAGGATAAGATAAGGAACACACCCATTATAAAGAAATCACATTAGGATTCTCTTTTTAAGCTGTTCCTTAAAACACTAGTGCTTAGGAAATCTATTGGAGGCAGAAGCAGTCAAGGGTAGCCTAGGAATAGGGTTAGGCTTAGGGTTAGGCTTAGGGTACGGCTTAGGGTACGGTTTCGGGGAGGGCTTTGGGTACGGCGTAGGGTATGGGTTAGGGTTAGGGTTAGGGTTAGTGTTAGGGTTAGGGCTCGGTTTAGGGTATTGGTTAGGATTAGGGTACATGTTAGGGTTAGGGTAGGGGTTAGGGTTACGGTACGCGTTAGGGTTAAGGTAGTTATTAAACCTATCCCACTCTCTAGATACCCCTTAGAACATAAAGGAATATTATTTGGAGGTCCAGCCATGGAGAAGAGTTTAGACACTAGGATAAGATAAGGAACACACACATTATAAAGAAATCACTTTAGGATTTTCTTTTTAAGCTGTTCCTTAAAACACTAGTGCTTAGGAAATCTATTGGCGGCAGAAGAAGTCAAGGGTAGCCTAGGGTTAGGGTTAGGCTTAGGGTTAGGCTTAGGATACGTCTTAGGGTACGGGTTTGGGGAGGGCTTTGTGTACGGCGTAGGGTATGGGTTAGGGTTAGTGTTGGGGTTAGTGTTAGGGTTAGGTCTCGGTTTAGGGTACGGGTTAGGATTAGGGTACGTGTTAGGGTTAGGGTAGGGGTTAGGGTTAGGGTACACGTTAGAGTTAGGGTAGTTATTAACCCTATCCCACTCTCTAGATACACCTTAGCACGTAAAGGAATATTATTTGGGGGTCCACCCATGGAGAAGAGTTTAGACACTAAGATAATATAAGGAACACACACATTATAAAGAAATCACATTAGGATTCTCTTTTTAAGCTGTTCCTTAAAACACTAGTGCTTAGGAAATCTATTGGAGGCAGAAGCAGTCAAGGGTAGCCTAGGGTTAGGGTTAGGCTTAGGGTTAGGCTTAGGGTACGGCTTAGGTTACGGGTTCGGGGAGGGCTTCGGGTACGGCGTAGGGTATGGGTTAGTGTTAGGGTTAGGGTTAGTGTTAGGGTTAGGGCTCGGTTTAGGGTATTGTTTAGGATTAGGGTACATGTTAGGGTTAGGGTAGGGGTTAGGGTTAGGGTACGCGTTAGGATTAGGGTAGTTATTAAACCTATCCCACTCTATATACCCCTTAGCACGTAAAGGAATATTATTTGGGGGTCCAGCCATGGAGAAGAGTTTAGACACTAGGCTAAGATAAGGAACACACCCTTTATAGAGAAATCACATTACGATTCTCTTTTTAAGCTGTTCCTTAAAACACTAGTGCTTAGGAAATCTATTGGAGGCAGAAGGAGTCAAGGGTAGCCTAGTGTTAGGGTTAGGCTTAGGGTTAGGCTAAGGGTACGGCTTAGGGTACGGGTTCGGGGAGGTCTTTGGGTACGGCATAGGGTATGGGTTAGGGTTAGGGTTAGTGTTAGGGTTAGGGCTCGGTTTAGGGTACGGTTTAGTTTTAGGGTACGTGTTAGGGTTAGGGTAGGGGTTAGGGTTAGGGTACGTGTTAGGGTTAGGGTAGTTATTAAACGTATCCCACTCTCTAGATACCCCTTAGCACGTAAAGGAATATTATTTGGGGGTCCACCCATGGAGAAGAGTTTAGACACTAAGATAATATAAGGAACACACACATTATAAAGAAATCACATTAGGATTCTCTTTTTAAGCTGTTCCTTAAACCACTAGTGCTTAGGAAATCTATTGGAGGCAGAAGCAGTCAAGGGTAGCCTAGGGTTAGGTTTAGGCTTAGGGTTAGGCTTAGGGTATGGCTTAGGGTACGGGTTCGGGGAGGGGTTCGGGTACGGCGTAGGGTATGGGTTAGGGTTAGGGTTTGGGTTGGTGTTAGGGTTAGGGCTCCGTTTAGGGTACTGGTTAGGATTAGGGTACGTGTTAGGATTACAGTAGGGGTTAGGGTTAGGGTACGCATTAGGGTTAGGGTATTTATTAAACCTATCCCACTCTCTAGATACACCTTAGCACGTAAAGGAATATTATTGGTGGGTCCAGCCATGGAGAAGAGTTTAGACACTAGGCTAAGATTAGGAAAACACCCTTTATAGAGAAATCACATTAGGATTCTCTTTTTAAGCTGTTCCTTAAAACACTAGTGCTTAGGAAATCTATTGGAGGCAGAAGAAGTCAAGGGTAGCCTAGTGTTAGGGTTAGGCTTAGGGTTAGGCTAAGGGTACGGCTTAGGGTACGGGTTCGGGGAGGTCTTTGGGTACGGCATAGGGTATGGGTTAGGGTTAGGGTTAGTGTTAGGGTTAGGGCTCGGTTTAGGGTACGGTTTAGTTTTAGGGTACGTGTTAGGGTTAGGGTAGGGGTTAGGGTTAGGGTACGTGTTAGGGTTAGGGTAGTTATTAAACGTATCCCACTCTCTAGATACCCCTTAGCACGTAAAGGAATATTATTTGGGGGTCCACCCATGGAGAAGAGTTTAGACACTAAGATAATATAAGGAACACACACATTATAAAGAAATCACATTAGGATTCTCTTTTTAAGCTGTTCCTTAAACCACTAGTGCTTAGGAAATCTATTGGAGGCAGAAGCAGTCAAGGGTAGCCTAGGGTTAGGTATAGGCTTAGGGTTAGGCTTAGGGTATGGCTTAGGGTACGGGTTCGGGGAGGGGTTCGGGTACGGCGTAGGGTATGGGTTAGGGTTAGGGTTTGGGTTGGTGTTAGGGTTAGGGCTCCGTTTAGGGTACTGGTTAGGATTAGGATACGTGTTAGGGTTAGAGTAGGGGTTAGGGTTAGGGTACGCATTAGGGTTAGGGTAGTTATTAAACCTATCCCACTCTCTAGATACACCTTAGCACGTAAAGGAATATTATTGGTGGGTCCAGCCATGGAGAAGAGTTTAGACACTAGGCTAAGATTAGGAACACACCCTTTATAGAGAAATCACATTAGGATTCTCTTTTTAAGCTGTTCCTTAAACCACTAGTGCTTAGGAAATCTATTGGAGGCAGAAGCAGTCAAGGGTAGCCTAGGGTTAGGTATAGGCTTAGGGTTAGGCTTAGGGTATGGCTTAGGGTACGGGTTCGGGGAGGGCTTCGGGTACGGCGTAGGGTATGGGTTAGGGTTAGGGTTAGTGTTAGGGTTAGGGCTCGGTTTTGGGTACGGTTTAGGTTTAGGGTACGGGTTAGGGTTAGGGTAGGGGTTAGGGTTAGGGTACGCGTTAGGGTTAGGGTTGTTATTAAACCTATCCCACTCTCTAGATACCCCTTAGCACGTAAAGGAATATTATTTGGGGGTCCAGCCATGGAGAAGAGTTTAGACACTAGGATAAGATAAGGAACACACCCATTATAAAGAAATCACATTAGGATTCTCTTTTTAAGCTGTTCCTTAAAACACTAGTGCTTAGGAAATCTATTGGAGGCAGAAGCAGTCAAGGGTAGCCTAGGAATAGGGTTAGGCTTAGGGTTAGGCTTAGGGTACGGCTTAGGGTACGGTTTCGGGGAGGGCTTTGGGTACGGCGTAGGGTATGGGTTAGGGTTAGGGTTAGGGTTAGTGTTAGGGTTAGGGCTCGGTTTAGGGTATTGGTTAGGATTAGGGTACATGTTAGGGTTAGGGTAGGGGTTAGGGTTACGGTACGCGTTAGGGTTAAGGTAGTTATTAAACCTATCCCACTCTCTAGATACCCCTTAGAACATAAAGGAATATTATTTGGAGGTCCAGCCATGGAGAAGAGTTTAGACACTAGGATAAGATAAGGAACACACACATTATAAAGAAATCACTTTAGGATTTTCTTTTTAAGCTGTTCCTTAAAACACTAGTGCTTAGGAAATCTATTGGCGGCAGAAGAAGTCAAGGGTAGCCTAGGGTTAGGGTTAGGCTTAGGGTTAGGCTTAGGATACGTCTTAGGGTACGGGTTTGGGGAGGGCTTTGAGTACGGCGTAGGGTATGGGTTAGGGTTAGTGTTGGGGTTAGTGTTAGGGTTAGGTCTCGGTTTAGGGTACGGGTTAGGATTAGGGTACGTGTTAGGGTTAGGGTAGGGGTTAGGGTTAGGGTACACGTTAGAGTTAGGGTAGTTATTAACCCTATCCCACTCTCTAGATACACCTTAGCACGTAAAGGAATATTATTTGGGGGTCCACCCATGGAGAAGAGTTTAGACACTAAGATAATATAAGGAACACACACATTATAAAGAAATCACATTAGGATTCTCTTTTTAAGCTGTTCCTTAAAACACTAGTGCTTAGGAAATCTATTGGAGGCAGAAGCAGTCAAGGGTAGCCTAGGGTTAGGGTTAGGCTTAGGGTTAGGCTTAGGGTACGGCTTAGGTTACGGGTTCGGGGAGGGCTTCGGGTACGGCGTAGGGTATGGGTTAGTGTTAGGGTTAGGGTTAGTGTTAGGGTTAGGGCTCGGTTTAGGGTATTGTTTAGGATTAGGGTACATGTTAGGGTTAGGGTAGGGGTTAGGGTTAGGGTACGCGTTAGGATTAGGGTAGTTATTAAACCTATCCCACTCTATATACCCCTTAGCACGTAAAGGAATATTATTTGGGGGTCCAGCCATGGAGAAGAGTTTAGACACTAGGCTAAGATAAGGAACACACCCTTTATAGAGAAATCACATTACGATTCTCTTTTTAAGCTGTTCCTTAAAACACTAGTGCTTAGGAAATCTATTGGAGGCAGAAGGAGTCAAGGGTAGCCTAGTGTTAGGGTTAGGCTTAGGGTTAGGCTAAGGGTACGGCTTAGGGTACGGGTTCGGGGAGGTCTTTGGGTACGGCGTAGGGTATGGGTTAGGGTTAGGGTTAGTGTTAGGGTTAGGGCTCGGTTTAGGGTACGGTTTAGTTTTAGGGTACGTGTTAGTGTTAGGGTAGGGGTTAGGGTTAGGGTACGTGTTAGGGTTAGGGTAGTTATTAAACCTATCCCACTCTCTAGATACCCCTTAGCACGTAAAGAATATTATTTCGGGGTCCAGCCATGTAGAAGAGTTTAGACACTAAGATAATATAAGGAACACACACATTATAAAGAAATCACATTAGGATTCTCTTTTTAAGCTGTTCCTTAAACCACTAGTGCTTAGGAAATCTTTTGGAGGCAGAAGCAGTCAAGGGTAGCCTAGGGTTAGGTATAGGCTTAGGGTTAGGCTTAGGGTATGGCTTAGGGTACGGGTTCGGGGAGGGGTTCGGGTACGGCGTAGGGTATGGGTTAGGGTTAGGGTTTGGGTTGGTGTTAGGGTTAGGGCTCCGTTTAGGGTACTGGTTAGGATTAGGATACGTGTTAGGGTTAGAGTAGGGGTTAGGGTTAGGGTACGCATTTGGGTTAGGGTAGTTATTAAACCTATCCCACTCTCTAGATACACCTTAGCACGTAAAGGAATATTATTGGTGGGTCCAGCCATGGAGAAGAGTTTAGACACTAGGCTAAGATTAGGAACACACCCTTTATAGAGAAATCACATTAGGATTCTCTTTATAAGCTGTTCCTTAAAACACTAGTGCTTAGGAAATCTATTGGAGGCAGAAGCAGTCAAGGGTAGCCTAGTGTTAGGGTTAGGCTTAGGGTTAGGCTAAGGGTACGGCTTAGGGTTCGGGTTCGGGGAGGGCTTCGGGTACGGCGTAGGGTATGGGTTAGGGTTAGGGTTAGTGTTAGGTTTAGGGCTCGGTTTTGGGTACGGTTTAGGTTTAGGGTACGGGTTAGGGTTAGGGTAGGGGTTAGGGTTAGGGTACGTGTTAGGGTTAGGGTTGTTATTAAACCTATCCCACTCTCTAGATACCCCTTAGCACGTAAAGGAATATTATTTGGGGGTCCAGCCATGGAGAAGAGTTTAGACACTAGGATAAGATAAGGAACACACCCATTATAAAGAAATCACATTAGGATTCTCTTTTTAAGCTGTTCCTTAAAACACTAGTGCTTAGGAAATCTATTGGAGGCAGAAGAAGTCAAGGGTAGCCTAGTGTTAGGGTTAGGCTTAGGGTTAGGCTAAGGGTACGGCTTAGGGTACGGGTTCGGGGAGGTCTTTGGGTACGGCATAGGGTATGGGTTAGGGTTAGGTTTAGTGTTAGGGTTAGGGCTCGGTTTAGGGTACGGTTTAGTTTTAGGGTACGTGTTAGGGTTAGGGTAGGGGTTAGGGTTAGGGTACGTGTTAGGGTTAGGGTAGTTATTAAACGTATCCCACTCTCTAGATACCCCTTAGCACGTAAAGGAATATTATTTGGGGGTCCACCCATGGAGAAGAGTTTAGACACTAAGATAATATAAGGAACACACACATTATAAAGAAATCACATTAGGATTCTCTTTTTAAGCTGTTCCTTAAACCACTAGTGCTTAGGAAATCTATTGGAGGCAGAAGCAGTCAAGGGTAGCCTAGGGTTAGGTATAGGCTTAGGGTTAGGCTTAGGGTATGGCTTAGGGTACGGGTTCGGGGAGGGGTTCGGGTACGGCGTAGGGTATGGGTTAGGGTTAGGGTTTGGGTTGGTGTTAGGGTTAGGGCTCCGTTTAGGGTACTGGTTAGGATTAGGATACGTGTTAGGGTTAGAGTAGGGGTTAGGGTTAGGGTACGCATTAGGGTTAGGGTAGTTATTAAACCTATCCCACTCTCTAGATACACCTTAGCACGTAAAGGAATATTATTGGTGGGTCCAGCCATGGAGAAGAGTTTAGACACTAGGCTAAGATTAGGAACACACCCTTTATAGAGAAATCACATTAGGATTCTCTTTTTAAGCTTTTCCTTAAACCACTAGTGCTTAGGAAATCTATTGGAGGCAGAAACAGTCAAGGGTAGCCTAGGGTTAGGTATAGGCTTAGGGTTAGGCTAAGGGTATGGCTTAGGGTACGGGTTCGGGGAGGGCTTCGGGTACGGCGTAGGGTATGGGTTAGGGTTAGGGTTAGTGTTAGGGTTAGGGCTCGGTTTTGGGTACGGTTTAGGTTTAGGGTACGGGTTAGGGTTAGGGTAGGGGTTAGGGTTAGGGTACGCGTTAGGGTTAGGGTTGTTATTAAACCTATCCCACTCTCTAGATACCCCTTAGCACGTAAAGGAATATTATTTGGGGGTCCAGCCATGGAGAAGAGTTTAGACACTAGGATAAGATAAGGAACACACCCATTATAAAGAAATCACATTAGGATTCTCTTTTTAAGCTGTTCCTTAAAACACTAGTGCTTAGGAAATCTATTGGAGGCAGAAGCAGTCAAGGGTAGCCTAGGAATAGGGTTAGGCTTAGGGTTAGGCTTAGGGTACGGCTTAGGGTACGGTTTCGGGGAGGGCTTTGGGTACGGCGTAGGGTATGGGTTAGGGTTAGGGTTAGGGTTAGTGTTAGGGTTAGGGCTCGGTTTAGGGTATTGGTTAGGATTAGGGTACATGTTAGGGTTAGGGTAGGGGTTAGGGTTACGGTACGCGTTAGGGTTAAGGTAGTTATTAAACCTATCCCACTTCCTAGATACCCCTTAGAACATAAAGGAATATTATTTGGAGGTCCAGCCATGGAGAAGAGTTTAGACACTAGGATAAGATAAGGAACACACACATTATAAAGAAATCACTTTAGGATTTTCTTTTTAAGCTGTTCCTTAAAACACTAGTGCTTAGGAAATCTATTGGCGGCAGAAGAAGTCAAGGGTAGCCTAGGGTTAGGGTTAGGCTTAGGGTTAGGCTTAGGATACGTCTTAGGGTACGGGTTTGGGGAGGGCTTTGGGTACGGCGTAGGGTATGGGTTAGGGTTAGTGTTGGGGTTAGTGTTAGGGTTAGGTCTCGGTTTAGGGTACGGGTTAGGATTAGGGTACGTGTTAGGGTTAGGGTAGGGGTTAGGGTTAGGGTACACGTTAGAGTTAGGGTAGTTATTAACCCTATCCCACTCTCTAGATACACCTTAGCACGTAAAGGAATATTATTTGGGGGTCCACCCATGGAGAAGAGTTTAGACACTAAGATAATATAAGGAACACACACATTATAAAGAAATCACATTAGGATTCTCTTTTTAAGCTGTTCCTTAAAACACTAGTGCTTAGGAAATCTATTGGAGGCAGAAGCAGTCAAGGGTAGCCTAGGGTTAGGGTTAGGCTTAGGGTTAGGCTTAGGGTACGGCTTAGGTTACGGGTTCGGGGAGGGCTTCGGGTACGGCGTAGGGTATGGGTTAGTGTTAGGGTTAGGGTTAGTGTTAGGGTTAGGGCTCGGTTTAGGGTATTGTTTAGGATTAGGGTACATGTTAGGGTTAGTGTAGGGGTTAGGGTTAGGGTACGCGTTAGGATTAGGGTAGTTATTAAACCTATCCCACTCTATATACCCCTTAGCACGTAAAGGAATATTATTTGGGGGTCCAGCCATGGAGAAGAGTTTAGACACTAGGCTAAGATAAGGAACACAACCTTTATAGAGAAATCGCATTACGATTCTCTTTTTAAGCTGTTCCTTAAAACACTAGTGCTTAGGAAATCTATTGGAGGCAGAAGGAGTCAAGGGTAGCCTAGTGTTAGGGTTAGGCTTAGGGTTAGGCTAAGGGTACGGCTTAGGGTACGGGTTCGGGGAGGTCTTTGGGTACGGCATAGGGTATGGGTTAGGGTTAGGGTTAGTGTTAGGGTTAGGGCTCGGTTTAGGGTACGGTTTAGTTTTAGGGTACGTGTTAGGGTTAGGGTAGGGGTTAGGGTTAGGGTACGTGTTAGGGTTAGGGTAGTTATTAAACGTATCCCACTCTCTAGATACCCCTTAGCACGTAAAGGAATATTATTTGGGGGTCCACCCATGGAGAAGAGTTTAGACACTAAGATAATATAAGGAACACACACATTATAAAGAAATCACATTAGGATTCTCTTTTTAAGCTGTTCCTTAAACCACTAGTGCTTAGGAAATCTATTGGAGGCAGAAGCAGTCAAGGGTAGCCTAGGGTTAGGTATAGGCTTAGGGTTAGGCTTAGGGTATGGCTTAGGGTACGGGTTCGGGGAGGGGTTCGGGTACGGCGTAGGGTATGGGTTAGGGTTAGGGTTTGGGTTGGTGTTAGGGTTAGGGCTCCGTTTAGGGTACTGGTTAGGATTAGGATACGTGTTAGGGTTAGAGTAGGGGTTAGGGTTAGGGTACGCATTAGGGTTAGGGTAGTTATTAAACCTATCCCACTCTCTAGATACACCTTAGCACGTAAAGGAATATTATTGGTGGGTCCAGCCATGGAGAAGAGTTTAGACACTAGGCTAAGATTAGGAACACACCCTTTATAGAGAAATCACATTAGGATTCTCTTTTTAAGCTGTTCCTTAAACCACTAGTGCTTAGGAAATCTATTGGAGGCAGAAACAGTCAAGGGTAGCCTAGGGTTAGGTATAGGCTTAGGGTTAGGCTAAGGGTATGGCTTAGGGTACGGGTTCGGGGAGGGCTTCGGGTACGGCGTAGGATATGGGTTAGGGTTAGGGTTAGTGTTAGGGTTAGGGCTCGGTTTTGGGTACGGTTTAGGTTTAGGGTACGGGTTAGGGTTAGGGTAGGGGTTAGGGTTAGGGTACGCGTTAGGGTTAGGGTTGTTATTAAACCTATCCCACTCTCTAGATACCCCTTAGCACGTAAAGGAATATTATTTGGGGGTCCAGCCATGGAGAAGAGTTTAGACACTAGGATAAGATAAGGAACACACCCATTATAAAGAAATCACATTAGGATTCTCTTTTTAAGCTGTTCCTTAAAACACTAGTGCTTAGGAAATCTATTGGAGGCAGAAGCAGTCAAGGGTAGCCTAGGAATAGGGTTAGGCTTAGGGTTAGGCTTAGGGTACGGCTTAGGGTACGGTTTCGGGGAGGGCTTTGGGTACGGCGTAGGGTATGGGTTAGGGTTAGGGTTAGGGTTAGTGTTAGGGTTAGGGCTCGGTTTAGGGTATTGGTTAGGATTAGGGTACATGTTAGGGTTAGGGTAGGGGTTAGGGTTACGGTACGCGTTAGGGTTAAGGTAGTTATTAAACCTATCCCACTCTCTAGATACCCCTTAGAACATAAAGGAATATTATTTGGAGGTCCAGCCATGGAGAAGAGTTTAGACACTAGGATAAGATAAGGAACACACACATTATAAAGAAATCACTTTAGGATTTTCTTTTTAAGCTGTTCCTTAAAACACTAGTGCTTAGGAAATCTATTGGCGGCAGAAGAAGTCAAGGGTAGCCTAGGGTTAGGGTTAGGCTTAGGGTTAGGCTTAGGATACGTCTTAGGGTACGGGTTTGGGGAGGGCTTTGGGTACGGCGTAGGGTATGGGTTAGGGTTAGTGTTGGGGTTAGTGTTAGGGTTAGGTCTCGGTTTAGGGTACGGGTTAGGATTAGGGTACGTGTTAGGGTTAGGGTAGGGGTTAGGGTTAGGGTACACGTTAGAGTTAGGGTAGTTATTAACCCTATCCCACTCTCTAGATACACCTTAGCACGTAAAGGAATATTATTTGGGGGTCCACCCATGGAGAAGAGTTTAGACACTAAGATAATATAAGGAACACACACATTATAAAGAAATCACATTAGGATTCTCTTTTTAAGCTGTTCCTTAAAACACTAGTGCTTAGGAAATCTATTGGAGGCAGAAGCAGTCAAGGGTAGCCTAGGGTTAGGGTTAGGCTTAGGGTTAGGCTTAGGGTACGGCTTAGGTTACGGGTTCGGGGAGGGCTTCGGGTACGGCGTAGGGTATGGGTTAGTGTTAGGGTTAGGGTTAGTGTTAGGGTTAGGGCTCGGTTTAGGGTATTGTTTAGGATTAGGGTACATGTTAGGGTTAGGGTAGGGGTTAGGGTTAGGGTACGCGTTAGGATTAGGGTAGTTATTAAACCTATCCCACTCTATATACCCCTTAGCACGTAAAGGAATATTATTTGGGGGTCCAGCCATGGAGAAGAGTTTAGACACTAGGCTAAGATAAGGAACACACCCTTTATAGAGAAATCACATTACGATTCTCTTTTTAAGCTGTTCCTTAAAACACTAGTGCTTAGGAAATCTATTGGAGGCAGAAGGAGTCAAGGGTAGCCTAGTGTTAGGGTTAGGCTTAGGGTTAGGCTAAGGGTACGGCTTAGGGTACGGGTTCGGGGAGGTCTTTGGGTACGGCATAGGGTATGGGTTAGGGTTAGGGTTAGTGTTAGGGTTAGGGCTCGGTTTAGGGTACGGTTTAGTTTTAGGGTACGTGTTAGGGTTAGGGTAGGGGTTAGGGTTAGGGTACGTGTTAGGGTTAGGGTAGTTATTAAACGTATCCCACTCTCTAGATACCCCTTAGCACGTAAAGGAATATTATTTGGGGGTCCACCCATGGAGAAGAGTTTAGACACTAAGATAATATAAGGAACACACACATTATAAAGAAATCACATTAGGATTCTCTTTTTAAGCTGTTCCTTAAACCACTAGTGCTTAGGAAATCTATTGGAGGCAGAAGCAGTCAAGGGTAGCCTAGGGTTAGGTATAGGCTTAGGGTTAGGCTTAGGGTATGGCTTAGGGTACGGGTTCGGGGAGGGGTTCGGGTACGGCGTAGGGTATGGGTTAGGGTTAGGGTTTGGGTTGGTGTTAGGGTTAGGGCTCCGTTTAGGGTACTGGTTAGGATTAGGATACGTGTTAGGGTTAGAGTAGGGGTTAGGGTTAGGGTACGCATTAGGGTTAGGGTAGTTATTAAACCTATCCCACTCTCTAGATACACCTTAGCACGTAAAGGAATATTATTGGTGGGTCCAGCCA
This sequence comes from Balaenoptera physalus, assembly GCF_965194825.1. Lineage (NCBI taxonomy): Eukaryota > Metazoa > Chordata > Mammalia > Artiodactyla > Balaenopteridae > Balaenoptera > Balaenoptera physalus. The sequence continues at coordinate 202,454 of NW_028125966.1, read as the reverse complement.
TGGAGAAGAGTTTAGACACTAGGCTAAGATTAGGAACACACCCTTTATAGAGAAATCACATTAGGATTCTCTTTTTAAGCTGTTCCTTAAACCACTAGTGCTTAGGAAATCTATTGGAGGCAGAAACAGTCAAGGGTAGCCTAGGGTTAGGTATAGGCTTAGGGTTAGGCTAAGGGTATGGCTTAGGGTACGGGTTCGGGGAGGGCTTCGGGTACGGCGTAGGGTATGGGTTAGGGTTAGGGTTAGTGTTAGGGTTAGGGCTCGGTTTTGGGTACGGTTTAGGTTTAGGGTACGGGTTAGGGTTAGGGTAGGGGTTAGGGTTAGGGAACGCGTTAGGGTTAGGGTTGTTATTAAACCTATCCCACTCTCTAGATACCCCTTAGCACGTAAAGGAATATTATTTGGGGGTCCAGCCATGGAGAAGAGTTTAGACACTAGGATAAGATAAGGAACACACCCATTATAAAGAAATCACATTAGGATTCTCTTTTTAAGCTGTTCCTTAAAACACTAGTGCTTAGGAAATCTATTGGAGGCAGAAGCAGTCAAGGGTAGCCTAGGAATAGGGTTAGGCTTAGGGTTAGGCTTAGGGTACGGCTTAGGGTACGGTTTCGGGGAGGGCTTTGGGTACGGCGTAGGGTATGGGTTAGGGTTAGGGTTAGGGTTAGTGTTAGGGTTAGGGCTCGGTTTAGGGTATTGGTTAGGATTAGGGTACATGTTAGGGTTAGGGTAGGGGTTAGGGTTACGGTACGCGTTAGGGTTAAGGTAGTTATTAAACCTATCCCACTCTCTAGATACCCCTTAGAACATAAAGGAATATTATTTGGAGGTCCAGCCATGGAGAAGAGTTTAGACACTAGGATAAGATAAGGAACACACACATTATAAAGAAATCACTTTAGGATTTTCTTTTTAAGCTGTTCCTTAAAACACTAGTGCTTAGGAAATCTATTGGCGGCAGAAGAAGTCAAGGGTAGCCTAGGGTTAGGGTTAGGCTTAGGGTTAGGCTTAGGATACGTCTTAGGGTACGGGTTTGGGGAGGGCTTTGGGTACGGCGTAGGGTATGGGTTAGGGTTAGTGTTGGGGTTAGTGTTAGGGTTAGGTCTCGGTTTAGGGTACGGGTTAGGATTAGGGTACGTGTTAGGGTTAGGGTAGGGGTTAGGGTTAGGGTACACGTTAGAGTTAGGGTAGTTATTAACCCTATCCCACTCTCTAGATACACCTTAGCACGTAAAGGAATATTATTTGGGGGTCCACCCATGGAGAAGAGTTTAGACACTAAGATAATATAAGGAACACACACATTATAAAGAAATCACATTAGGATTCTCTTTTTAAGCTGTTCCTTAAAACACTAGTGCTTAGGAAATCTATTGGAGGCAGAAGCAGTCAAGGGTAGCCTAGGGTTAGGGTTAGGCTTAGGGTTAGGCTTAGGGTACGGCTTAGGTTACGGGTTCGGGGAGGGCTTCGGGTACGGCGTAGGGTATGGGTTAGTGTTAGGGTTAGGGTTAGTGTTAGGGTTAGGGCTCGGTTTAGGGTATTGTTTAGGATTAGGGTACATGTTAGGGTTAGTGTAGGGGTTAGGGTTAGGGTACGCGTTAGGATTAGGGTAGTTATTAAACCTATCCCACTCTATATACCCCTTAGCACGTAAAGGAATATTATTTGGGGGTCCAGCCATGGAGAAGAGTTTAGACACTAGGCTAAGATAAGGAACACACCCTTTATAGAGAAATCACATTACGATTCTCTTTTTAAGCTGTTCCTTAAAACACTAGTGCTTAGGAAATCTATTGGAGGCAGAAGGAGTCAAGGGTAGCCTAGTGTTAGGGTTAGGCTTAGGGTTAGGCTAAGGGTACGGCTTAGGGTACGGGTTCGGGGAGGTCTTTGGGTACGGCGTAGGGTATGGGTTAGGGTTAGGGTTAGTGTTAGGGTTAGGGCTCGGTTTAGGGTACGGTTTAGTTTTAGGGTACGTGTTAGGGTTAGGGTAGGGGTTAGGGTTAGGGTACGTGTTAGGGTTAGGGTAGTTATTAAACCTATCCCACTCTCTAGATACCCCTTAGCACGTAAAGAATATTATTTCGGGGTCCAGCCATGTAGAAGAGTTTAGACACTAAGATAATATAAGGAACACACACATTATAAAGAAATCACATTAGGATTCTCTTTTTAAGCTGTTCCTTAAACCACTAGTGCTTAGGAAATCTTTTGGAGGCAGAAGCAGTCAAGGGTAGCCTAGGGTTAGGTATAGGCTTAGGGTTAGGCTTAGGGTATGGCTTAGGGTACGGGTTCGGGGAGGGGTTCGGGTACGGCGTAGGGTATGGGTTAGGGTTAGGGTTTGGGTTGGTGTTAGGGTTAGGGCTCCGTTTAGGGTACTGGTTAGGATTAGGATACGTGTTAGGGTTAGAGTAGGGGTTAGGGTTAGGGTACGCATTTGGGTTAGGGTAGTTATTAAACCTATCCCACTCTCTAGATACACCTTAGCACGTAAAGGAATATTATTGGTGGGTCCAGCCATGGAGAAGAGTTTAGACACTAGGCTAAGATTAGGAACACACCCTTTATAGAGAAATCACATTAGGATTCTCTTTTTAAGCTGTTCCTTAAAACACTAGTGCTTAGGAAATCTATTGGAGGCAGAAGCAGTCAAGGGTAGCCTAGTGTTAGGGTTAGGCTTAGGGTTAGGCTAAGGGTACGGCTTAGGGTTCGGGTTCGGGGAGGGCTTCGGGTACGGCGTAGGGTATGGGTTAGGGTTAGGGTTAGTGTTAGGTTTAGGGCTCGGTTTTGGGTACGGTTTAGGTTTAGGGTACGGGTTAGGTTTAGGGTAGGGGTTAGGGTTAGGGTACGTGTTAGGGTTAGGGTTGTTATTAAACCTATCCCACTCTCTAGATACCCCTTAGCACGTAAAGGAATATTATTTGGGGGTCCAGCCATGGAGAAGAGTTTAGACACTAGGATAAGATAAGGAACACACCCATTATAAAGAAATCACATTAGGATTCTCTTTTTAAGCTGTTCCTTAAAACACTAGTGCTTAGGAAATCTATTGGAGGCAGAAGCAGTCAAGGGTAGCCTAGGAATAGGGATAGGCTTAGGGTTAGGCTTAGGGTACGGCTTAGGGTACGGTTTCGGGGAGGGCTTTGGGTACGGCGTAGGGTATGGGTTAGGGTTAGGGTTAGGGTTAGTGTTAGGGTTAGGGCTCGGTTTAGGGTATTGGTTAGGATTAGGGTACATGTTAGGGTTAGGGTAGGGGTTAGGGTTACGGTACGCGTTAGGGTTAAGGTAGTTATTAAACCTATCCCACTCTCTAGATACCCCTTAGAACATAAAGGAATATTATTTGGAGGTCCAGCCATGGAGAAGAGTTTAGACACTAGGATAAGATAAGGAACACACACATTATAAAGAAATCACTTTAGGATTTTTTTTTTAAGCTGTTCCTTAAAACACTAGTGCTTAGGAAATCTATTGGCGGCAGAAGAAGTCAAGGGTAGCCTAGGGTTAGGGTTAGGCTTAGGGTTAGGCTTAGGATACGTCTTAGGGTACGGGTTTGGGGAGGGCTTTGGGTACGGCGTAGGGTATGGGTTAGGGTTAGGGTTGGGGTTAGTGTTAGGGTTAGGTCTCGGTTTAGGGTACGGGTTAGGATTAGGGTACGTGTTAGGGTTAGGGTAGGGGTTAGGGTTAGGGTACACGTTAGAGTTAGGGTAGTTATTAACCCTATCCCACTCTCCAGATACACCTTAGCACGTAAAGGAATATTATTTGGGGGTCCACCCATGGAGAAGAGTTTAGACACTAAGATAATATAAGGAACACACACATTATAAAGAAATCACATTAGGATTCTCTTTTTAAGCTGTTCCTTAAAACACTAGTGCTTAGGAAATCTATTGGAGTCAGAAGCAGTCAAGGGTAGCCTAGGGTTAGGGTTAGGCTTAGGGTTAGGCTTAGGATATGGCTTACGGTACGGGTTCGGGGAGGGCTTCGTGTACGGCGAAGGGTATGGGTTAGAGTTAGGGTTAGGGTTAGTGTTAGGGTAGGTCTCGGGTTAGGTTATGAGTTAGGATTAGGGTACATGTTAGGGTTAGGGTAGGGGTTAGGGTTAGGGTACGCGTTAGAGTTAGGGTACTTATTAAACCTATCCCACTCTCTAGATACACCTTAGCACGTAAAGGAATATTATTTGGGGGTCCACCCATGAAGAAGAGTTTAGACACTAAGATAATATAAGGAACACACCCATTATAAAGAAATCACATTAGGATTCTCTTTTTACGCTGTTCCTTAAAACACTAGTGCTTAGAAAATCTATTGGAGGCAGAAGCAGTCAAGGGTAGCCTAGGGTTAGGGTTAGGCTTAGGGTTAGGCTTAGGGTACGGCTTAGGTTACGGGTTCGGGGAGGGCTTCGGGTACGGCGTAGGGTATGGGTTAGGGTTAGGGTTAGTGTTAGGGTTAGGGCTCGGTTTAGGGTACGGTTTAGTTTTAGGGTACGTGTTAGGGTTAGGGTAGGGGTTAGGGTTAGGGTACGTGTTAGGGTTAGGGTAGTTATTAAACCTATCCCACTCTCTAGATACCCCTTAGCACGTAAAGGAATATTATTTGGGGGTCCACCCATGGAGAAGAGTTTAGACACTAAGATAATATAAGGAACACACACATTATAAAGAAATCACATTAGGATTCTCTTTTTAAGCTGTTCCTTAAACCACTAGTGCTTAGGAAATCTATTGGAGGCAGAAGCAGTCAAGGGTAGCCTAGGGTTAGGTTTAGGCTTAGGGTTAGGCTTAGGGTATGGCTTAGGGTACGGGTTCGGGGAGGGGTTCGGGTACGGCGTAGGGTATGGGTTAGGGTTAGGGTTTGGGTTGGTGTTAGGGTTAGGGCTCCGTTTAGGGTACTGGTTAGGATTAGGGTACGTGTTAGGATTACAGTAGGGGTTAGGGTTAGGGTACGCATTAGGGTTAGGGTAGTTATTAAACCTATCAAACTCTCTAGATACACCTTAGCACGTAAAGGAATATTATTGGTGGGTCCAGCCATGGAGAAGAGTTTAGACACTAGGCTAAGATTAGGAAAACACCCTTTATAGAGAAATCACATTAGGATTCTCTTTTTAAGCTGTTCCTTAAAACACTAGTGCTTAGGAAATCTATTGGAGGAAGAAGCAGTCAAGGGTAGCCTAGTGTTAGGGTTAGGCTTAGGGTTAGGCTAAGGGTACGGCTTAAGGTTCGGGTTCGGGGAGGGCTTCGGGTACGGCGTAGGGTATGGGTTAGGGTTAGGGTTAGTGTTAGGTTTAGGGTTAGGGTTAGGGTTAAGGTTAAGGTTAGGCTTAGGGTTAGGGTTAGGGTTAGGGTACGTGTTAGGGTTAGGGTTGTTATTAAACCTATCCCACTCTCTAGATACCCCTTAGCACGTAAAGAATATTATTTGGGGGTCCAGCCATGGAGAAGAGTTAAACACTAGGATAAGATAAGGAACACACCCATTATAAAGAAATCACATTAGGATTCTCTTTTTATGCTGTTCCTTAAAACACTAGTGCTTAGGAAATCTATTGGAGGCAGAAGCAGTCAAGGGTAGCCTAGGGTTAGGGTTAGGCTTAGGGTTAGGCTTAGGGTACGGTTTCAGGGAGGGCTTTGAGTACGGCGTAGGGTATGGGTTAGGGTTAGGGTTAGGGTTAGTGTTAGGGTTAGGGCTCGGTTTAGGGTATTGGTTAGGATTAGGGTACATGTTAGGGTTAGGGTAGGGGTTAGGGTTACGGTACGCGTTAGGGTTAAGGTAGTTATTAAACCTATCCCACTCTCTAGATACCCCTTGGAACATAAAGGAATATTATTTGGAGGTCCAGCCATGGAGAAGAGTTTAGACACTAGGATAAGATAAGGAACACACACATTATAAAGAAATCACTTTAGGATTCTCTTTTTAAGCTGTTCCTTAAAACACTAGTGCTTAGGAAATCTATTGGCGGCAGAAGAAGTCAAGGGTAGCCTAGGGTTAGGGTTAGGCTTAGGGTTAGGCTTAGGATACGTCTTAGGGTACGGGTTCGGGGAGGGCTTCAGGTACGGCGTAGGGTATGGGTTAGGGTTACGGTTGGGGTTAGTGTTAGGGTTAGGTCTCGGTTTAGGGTACGGGTTAGGATTAGGGTACGTGTTAGGGTTAGGGTAGGGGTTAGGGTTAGGGTACGTGTTAGGGTTAGGGTAGGGGTTAGGGTTAGGGTACGCGATAGAGTTAGGGTAGTTATTAGAGCTATCCCACTCTGTAGATACACCTTAGCACGTAAAGGAATATTATTTGGGGGTCCACCCATGGAGAAGAGTTTAGACACTAAGATAATATAAGGAACACACCCATTATAAAGAAATCACATTAGGATTCTCTTTTTAAGCTGTTCCTTAAAACACTAGTGCTTAGGAAATCTATTGGAGGCAGAAGCAGTCAAGGGGAGCCTAGGGTTAGGGTTAGGCTTAGGGTTAGGGTTAGGGTACGGCTTAGGGTATTGATTCGGGGAGGGGTTCGGGCACGGCGTAGGGTATGGGTTAGGGTTAGGGTTAGGGTTAGTGTTAGTGTTAGGGCTCGGATTAGTGTACGGCTTAGGATTAGGGTACGTGTTTGGGTTAGGGTAGGGGTTAGGGTTAGGGTACGCGTTAGGGTTAGGGTAGTTATTAAACCTATCCCACTCTCTAGATACCCCTTAGCACGTAAAGGAATATTATTTGGTGGTCCAGCCATGGAAAAGAGTTTAGACACTAGGATAAGATAAGGAACACACACATTATAAAGAAATCACATTAGGATTCTCTTTTTAAGCTGTTCCTTAAAACACTAGTGCTTAGGAAATCTATTGGAGGCTGAAGCAGTCAAGGGTAGCCTAGGGTTAGGGTTAGGCTTAGGGTTAGGCTTAGGGTACGGCTTAGGGTACGGGTTCGGGGAGGGCTTCGGGTACGGCGTAGGGTATGGGTTAGGGTTAGGGTTAGGGTTAGTGTTAGGGTTAGGGCTCGGTTTAGGGTACGGGTTAGGATTAGGGTACGTGTTAGGGTTAGGGTAGGGTTTAGGGTTAGGGTACGTGTTAGGGTTAGGTTAGTTATTAAACCTATCCCACTCTCTAGATACCCCTTAGCACGTAAAGAATATTATTTGGGGGTCCAGCCATGGAGAAGAGTTTAGACACTAAGATAATATAAGGAACACACCCATTATAAAGAAATCACATTAGGATTCTCTTTTTAAGCTGTTCCTTAAAACACTAGTGCTTAGGAAATCTATTGGAGGCAGAAGCAGTCAAGGGTAGCCTAGGGTTAGGGTTAGGCTTAGGGTTAGGGTTAGGGTACGGCTTAGGGTATTGATTCGGGGAGGGGTTCGGGCACGGCGTAGGGTATGGGTTAGGGTTAGGGTTAGGGTTAGTGTTAGTGTTAGGGCTCGGATTAGTGTACGGCTTAGGATTAGGGTACGTGTTTGGGTTAGGGTAGGGGTTAGGGTTAGGGTACGCGTTAGGGTTAGGGTAGTTATTAAACCTATCCCACTCTCTAGATACCCCTTAGCACGTAAAGAATATTATTTGGGGGTCCAGCCATGGAGAAGAGTTAAACACTAGGATAAGATAAGGAACACACCCATTATAAAGAAATCACATTAGGATTCTCTTTTTATGCTGTTCCTTAAAACACTAGTGCTTAGGAAATCTATTGGAGGCAGAAGCAGTCAAGGGTAGCCTAGGGTTAGGGTTAGGCTTAGGGTTAGGCTTAGGGTACGGTTTCAGGGAGGGCTTTGAGTACGGCGTAGGGTATGGGTTAGGGTTAGGGTTAGGGTTAGTGTTAGGGTTAGGGCTCGGTTTAGGGTATTGGTTAGGATTAGGGTACATGTTAGGGTTAGGGTAGGGGTTAGGGTTACGGTACGCGTTAGGGTTAAGGTAGTTATTAAACCTATCCCACTCTCTAGATACCCCTTGGAACATAAAGGAATATTATTTGGAGGTCCAGCCATGGAGAAGAGTTTAGACACTAGGATAAGATAAGGAACACACACATTATAAAGAAATCACTTTAGGATTCTCTTTTTAAGCTGTTCCTTAAAACACTAGTGCTTAGGAAATCTATTGGCGGCAGAAGAAGTCAAGGGTAGCCTAGGGTTAGGGTTAGGCTTAGGGTTAGGCTTAGGATACGTCTTAGGGTACGGGTTCGGGGAGGGCTTCAGGTACGGCGTAGGGTATGGGTTAGGGTTACGGTTGGGGTTAGTGTTAGGGTTAGGTCTCGGTTTAGGGTACGGGTTAGGATTAGGGTACGTGTTAGGGTTAGGGTAGGGGTTAGGGTTAGGGTACGTGTTAGGGTTAGGGTAGGGGTTAGGGTTAGGGTACGCGATAGAGTTAGGGTAGTTATTAGAGCTATCCCACTCTGTAGATACACCTTAGCACGTAAAGGAATATTATTTGGGGGTCCACCCATGGAGAAGAGTTTAGACACTAAGATAATATAAGGAACACACCCATTATAAAGAAATCACATTAGGATTCTCTTTTTAAGCTGTTCCTTAAAACACTAGTGCTTAGGAATCCTATTGGAGGCAGAAGCAGTCAAGGGGAGCCTAGGGTTAGGGTTAGGCTTAGGGTTAGGGTTAGGGTACGGCTTAGGGTATTGATTCGGGGAGGGGTTCGGGCACGGCGTAGGGTATGGGTTAGGGTTAGGGTTAGGGTTAGTGTTAGTGTTAGGGCTCGGATTAGTGTACGGCTTAGGATTAGGGTACGTGTTTGGGTTAGGGTAGGGGTTAGGGTTAGGGTACGCGTTAGGGTTAGGGTAGTTATTAAACCTATCCCACTCTCTAGATACCCCTTAGCACGTAAAGGAATATTATTTGGTGGTCCAGCCATGGAAAAGAGTTTAGACACTAGGATAAGATAAGGAACACACACATTATAAAGAAATCACATTAGGATTCTCTTTTTAAGCTGTTCCTTAAAACACTAGTGCTTAGGAAATCTATTGGAGGCTGAAGCAGTCAAGGGTAGCCTAGGGTTAGGGTTAGGCTTAGGGTTAGGCTTAGGGTACGGCTTAGGGTACGGGTTCGGGGAGGGCTTCGGGTACGGCGTAGGGTATGGGTTAGGGTTAGGGTTAGGGTTAGTGTTAGGGTTAGGGCTCGGTTTAGGGTACGGGTTAGGATTAGGGTACGTGTTAGGGTTAGGGTAGGGTTTAGGGTTAGGGTACGTGTTAGGGTTAGGTTAGTTATTAAACCTATCCCACTCTCTAGATACCCCTTAGCACGTAAAGAATATTATTTGGGGGTCCAGCCATGGAGAAGAGTTTAGACACTAAGATAATATAAGGAACACACCCATTATAAAGAAATCACATTAGGATTCTCTTTTTAAGCTGTTCCTTAAAACACTAGTGCTTAGGAAATCTATTGGAGGCAGAAGCAGTCAAGGGTAGCCTAGGGTTAGGGTTAGGCTTAGGGTTAGGGTTAGGGTACGGCTTAGGGTATTGATTCGGGGAGGGGTTCGGGCACGGCGTAGGGTATGGGTTAGGGTTAGGGTTAGGGTTAGTGTTAGTGTTAGGGCTCGGATTAGTGTACGGCTTAGGATTAGGGTACGTGTTTGGGTTAGGGTAGGGGTTAGGGTTAGGGTACGCGTTAGGGTTAGGGTAGTTATTAAACCTATCCCACTCTCTAGATACCCCTTAGCACGTAAAGAATATTATTTGGGGGTCCAGCCATGGAGAAGAGTTAAACACTAGGATAAGATAAGGAACACACCCATTATAAAGAAATCACATTAGGATTCTCTTTTTATGCTGTTCCTTAAAACACTAGTGCTTAGGAAATCTATTGGAGGCAGAAGCAGTCAAGGGTAGCCTAGGGTTAGGGTTAGGCTTAGGGTTAGGCTTAGGGTACGGTTTCAGGGAGGGCTTTGAGTACGGCGTAGGGTATGGGTTAGGGTTAGGGTTAGGGTTAGTGTTAGGGTTAGGGCTCGGTTTAGGGTATTGGTTAGGATTAGGGTACATGTTAGGGTTAGGGTAGGGGTTAGGGTTACGGTACGCGTTAGGGTTAAGGTAGTTATTAAACCTATCCCACTCTCTAGATACCCCTTGGAACATAAAGGAATATTATTTGGAGGTCCAGCCATGGAGAAGAGTTTAGACACTAGGATAAGATAAGGAACACACACATTATAAAGAAATCACTTTAGGATTCTCTTTTTAAGCTGTTCCTTAAAACACTAGTGCTTAGGAAATCTATTGGCGGCAGAAGAAGTCAAGGGTAGCCTAGGGTTAGGGTTAGGCTTAGGGTTAGGCTTAGGATACGTCTTAGGGTACGGGTTCGGGGAGGGCTTCAGGTACGGCGTAGGGTATGGGTTAGGGTTACGGTTGGGGTTAGTGTTAGGGTTAGGTCTCGGTTTAGGGTACGGGTTAGGATTAGGGTACGTGTTAGGGTTAGGGTAGGGGTTAGGGTTAGGGTACGTGTTAGGGTTAGGGTAGGGGTTAGGGTTAGGGTACGCGATAGAGTTAGGGTAGTTATTAGAGCTATCCCACTCTGTAGATACACCTTAGCACGTAAAGGAATATTATTTGGGGGTCCACCCATGGAGAAGAGTTTAGACACTAAGATAATATAAGGAACACACCCATTATAAAGAAATCACATTAGGATTCTCTTTTTAAGCTGTTCCTTAAAACACTAGTGCTTAGGAAATCTATTGGAGGCAGAAGCAGTCAAGGGGAGCCTAGGGTTAGGGTTAGGCTTAGGGTTAGGGTTAGGGTACGGCTTAGGGTATTGATTCGGGGAGGGGTTCGGGCACGGCGTAGGGTATGGGTTAGGGTTAGGGTTAGGGTTAGTGTTAGTGTTAGGGCTCGGATTAGTGTACGGCTTAGGATTAGGGTACGTGTTTGGGTTAGGGTAGGGGTTAGGGTTAGGGTACGCGTTAGGGTTAGGGTAGTTATTAAACCTATCCCACTCTCTAGATACCCCTTAGCACGTAAAGGAATATTATTTGGTGGTCCAGCCATGGAAAAGAGTTTAGACACTAGGATAAGATAAGGAACACACACATTATAAAGAAATCACATTAGGATTCTCTTTTTAAGCTGTTCCTTAAAACACTAGTGCTTAGGAAATCTATTGGAGGCTGAAGCAGTCAAGGGTAGCCTAGGGTTAGGGTTAGGCTTAGGGTTAGGCTTAGGGTACGGCTTAGGGTACGGGTTCGGGGAGGGCTTCGGGTACGGCGTAGGGTATGGGTTAGGGTTAGGGTTAGGGTTAGTGTTAGGGTTAGGGCTCGGTTTAGGGTACGGGTTAGGATTAGGGTACGTGTTAGGGTTAGGGTAGGGTTTAGGGTTAGGGTACGTGTTAGGGTTAGGTTAGTTATTAAACCTATCCCACTCTCTAGATACCCCTTAGCACGTAAAGAATATTATTTGGGGGTCCAGCCATGGAGAAGAGTTTAGACACTAAGATAATATAAGGAACACACCCATTATAAAGAAATCACATTAGGATTCTCTTTTTAAGCTGTTCCTTAAAACACTAGTGCTTAGGAAATCTATTGGAGGCAGAAGCAGTCAAGGGTAGCCTAGGGTTAGGGTTAGGCTTAGGGTTAGGGTTAGGGTACGGCTTAGGGTATTGATTCGGGGAGGGGTTCGGGCACGGCGTAGGGTATGGGTTAGGGTTAGGGTTAGGGTTAGTGTTAGTGTTAGGGCTCGGATTAGTGTACGGCTTAGGATTAGGGTACGTGTTTGGGTTAGGGTAGGGGTTAGGGTTAGGGTACGCGTTAGGGTTAGGGTAGTTATTAAACCTATCCCACTCTCTAGATACCCCTTAGCACGTAAAGGAATATTATTTGGTGGTCCAGCCATGGAAAAGAGTTTAGACACTAGGATAAGATAAGGAACACACACATTATAAAGAAATCACATTAGGATTCTCTTTTTAAGCTGTTCCTTAAAACACTAGTGCTTAGGAAATCTATTGGAGGCTGAAGCAGTCAAGGGTAGCCTAGGGTTAGGGTTAGGCTTAGGGTTAGGCTTAGGGTACGGCTTAGGGTACGGGTTCGGGGAGGGCTTCGGGTACGGCGTAGGGTATGGGTTAGGGTTAGGGTTAGGGTTAGTGTTAGGGTTAGGGCTCGGTTTAGGGTACGGGTTAGGATTAGGGTACGTGTTAGGGTTAGGGTAGGGTTTAGGGTTAGGGTACGTGTTAGGGTTAGGTTAGTTATTAAACCTATCCCACTCTCTAGATACCCCTTAGCACGTAAAGAATATTATTTGGGGGTCCAGCCATGGAGAAGAGTTTAGACACTAAGATAATATAAGGAACACACACATTATAAAGAAATCACATTAGGATTCTCTTTTTAAGCTGTTCCTTAAAACACTAGTGCTTAGGAAATCTATTGGAGGCAGAAGCAGTCAAGGGTAGCCTAGGGTTAGGGTTAGGCTTAGGGTTAGGCTTAGGGTACGGCTTAGGGTACTAGTTCGGGGAGGGGTTCGGGTACAGCGTAGGGTATGGGTTAGTGTTAGGGTTTGGGTTAGTGTTAGAGTTAGGGCTCCGTTTGGTTACGGGTTAGGATTAGGGTACGTGTTAGGGTTAGGGTAGGCGTTAGGGTTAGGTACGCGTTAGAGTTAAGGTAGTTATTAAAGCTATCCCACTCTCTAGATACACCTTAGCACATAAAGGAATATTATTTGGGGGTCCACCCATGGAGAAGAGTTTAGACACTAAGATAATATAAGGAACACACCCATTATAAAGAAATCACATTAGGATTCTCTTTTTAAGCTGTTCCTTAAAACACTAGTGCTTAGGAAATCTATTGGAGGCAGAAGCAGTCAAGGGTAGCCTAGGGTTAGGGTGAGGCTTAGGGTTAGGCTTAGGGTACGGCTTATGGTACGGGTTCGGGGAGGGCTTCCGGTATGGTGTAGGGTATGGATTAGGGTTAGGGTTAGGGTTAGTGTTAGGGTTAGGGCTCGGTTTAGTGTACGGCTTAGGATTAGGGTACATGTTAGGGTTAGGGTAGGGGTTAGGGTTAGGGTACGCGTTAGGGTTAGGGTAGTTATTAAACCTATCCCACTCTCTAGATACCCCTTAGCACATAAAGGAATATTATTTGGAGGTCCAGCCATGGAGAAGAGTTTAGACACTAGGATAAGATAAGGAACACACCCATTATAAAGAAATCACATTAGGATTCTCTTTTTAAGCTGTTCCTTAAAACACTAGTGCTTAGGAAATCTATTGGAGGCAGAAGCAGTCAAGGGTAGCCTAGGGTTAGGGTTAGGCTTAGGGTTAGGGTTAGGGTACGGCTTAGGGTACGGGTTCGGGGAGGGGTTCGGGTACAGCATAGGGTATGGGTTAGGCTTGGGGTTAGGGTTAGTATTAGGGTTAGGGCTCGGTATAGGGTACGTGTTAGGGTTAGGGTAGGGGTTAGGGTTAGAGTACGCGTTAGAGTTAGGGTAGATATTAAACATATCCCACTCTCTAGATACACCTTAGCAGGTAAAGGAATATTATTTGGGGGTCCAGCCATGGAGAAGAGTTTAGACACTAGGATAAGATAAGGAAAACACACATTATAAAGAAATCACATTAGAATTCTCTTTTTAAGCTGTTCTTTAAAACACTAGTGCTAAGGAAATCTATTGGAGGCAGAAGCAGTCAAGGGTAGCCTAGGGTTAGGGTTAGGCTTAGGATACGGCTTAGGGTACGGATACAGCTTAGGGTACGGGTTCGGGGAGGGCTTCGGGTACGGCGTAGGGTATGGGTTAGGATTAGGGTTAGGGTTAGTGTTAGGGTTAGGTCTCGGTTTAAGGTAAGGTTTAGGATTAGGGTACGTGTTAGGGTTAGGGTAGGGGTTAAGGTTAGGGTACGCGTTAGAGTTAGGGTAGTTTTTAAAGCTATCCCACTCTCTAGATACACCTTAGCACATAAAGGAATATTATTTGGGGGTCCACCCATGGAGAAGAGTTTAGACACTAAGAAAATATAAGGAACACACCCATTATAAAGAAATCACATTAGGATTCTCTTTTTAACCTGTTCCTTAAAACACTAGTGCTTAGGAAATCTATTGGAGTCAGAAGCAGTCAAGGGTAGCCTAGGGTTAGGGTTAGGGTTAGGGTACGGCTTAGGGTATGGTTTCGGGGAGGGTTTCGGGCACGGCGTAGGGTATGGGTTAGGGTTAGCGTTAGGGTTAGTGTTAGTGTTAGGGATCGGTTTAGTGTACGGCTTAGGATTAGGGTACATGTTAGGGTTAGGGTAGGGGTTAGGGTTAGGGTACGCATTAGGTTTAGGGTTGTTATTAAACCTATCCCACTCTCTAGATACCCCTTAGCACGTAAAGGAATATTATTTGGGGTCCAGCCATGGAGAAGGGTTTAGACACTAGGATAAGATAAGGAACACACCCATTATAAAGAAATCACATTAGGATTCTCTTTTTAAGCTCTTCCTTAAAACACTAGTGCTTAGGAAATCTATTGGAGGCAGAAGCAGTCAAGGGTAGCCTAGGGTTAGGTTTAGGCTTAGGGTTAGGCTTAGGGTACAGCTTAGAGTACGGTTTCGGGGAGGGCTTCGGGTACAGCGTAGGGTATGGGTTAGGGTTAGGGTTAGGGTTAGGGCTCGGTTTAGGGGATTGGTTAGGATTAGGGTACGTGTTAGGGTTATGGTAGTGGTTAGGGTTAGGGTATGTGTTAGGGTTAGGGTAGTGATTAAACCTATCCCACTCTCTAGATACCCCTTAGCACGTAAAGGAATATTATTTGGGGGTACAGCCCTGGAGAAGAGTTTAGACACTAGGATAAGGTAAGGAAAACACCCATTATAAAGAAATCACATTAGGATTTTCTTTTTAAGCTCTTCCTTAAAACATTAGTGCTTAGGAAATCTATTGGAGGCAGAAGCAGTCAAGGGTAGCCTAGTGTTAGGTTTAGGCTTAGGGTTAGGCTTAGGGTAGGGCTTAGGGTACAGGTTCGGGGAGGGCTTCGGTTACGGCGTAGGGTATGGGTTAGGGTTAGGGTTACTGTTAGTTTTATGCTTAGGGCTCGGTTTAGGTTATTGGTTAGGATTAGGGTACGAGTTAGGGTTAGGGTAGGGGTTAGGGTTAGGGTACGCGTTAGCGTTAGGGTAGTTATTAAACCTATCCCACTCTCTAGATACCCCTTAGCACGTAAAGGAATATTATTTGGGGGTACAGCCCTGGAGAAGAGTTTAGACACTAGGATAAGATAAGGAACACACCCATTATAAAGAAATCACATTAGAATTCTCTTTTTAAGCTGTTCCTTAAAACACTAGTGCTTAGGAATCCTATTGGAGGCAGAAGCAGTCAAGGGTAGCCTAGGGTTAGGGTTAGGCTTAGGGTTAGGGTTAGGGTACGGCTTAGGGTATTGATTCGGGGAGGGGTTCGGGCACGGCGTAGGGTATGGGTTAGGGTTAGGGTTAGGGTTAGTGTTAGTGTTAGGGCTCGGTTTAGTGTACGGCTTAGGATTAGGGTACGTGTTAGGGTTAGGGTAGGGGTTAGGGTTAGGGTACGCGTTAGGGTTAGGGTAGTTATTAAACCTATCCCACTCTCTAGATACCCCTTAGCACGTAAAGGAATATTATTTGGTGGTCCAGCCATGGAAAAGAGTTTAGACACTAGGATAAGATAAGGAACACACACATTATAAAGAAATCACATTAGGATTCTCTTTTTAAGCTGTTCCTTAAAACACTAGTGCTTAGGAAATCTATTGGAGGCTGAAGCAGTCAAGGGTAGCCTAGGGTTAGGGTTAGGCTTAGGGTTAGGCTTAGGGTACGGCTTAGGGTACGGGTTCGGGGAGGGCTTCGGGTACGGCGTAGGGTATGGGTTAGGGTTAGGGTTAGGGTTAGTGTTAGGGTTAGGGCTCGGTGTAGGGTATTGGTTAGGATTAGGGTACGTGTTAGGGTTAGGGTAGGGGTTAGGGTTAGGGTACGCGTTAGGGTTAGGGTAGTTATTAAACCTATCCCACTCTCTAGATACCCCTTAGCACGTAAAGGAATATTATTTGGTGGTCCAGCCATGGAAAAGAGTTTAGACACTAGGATAAGATAAGGAACACACACATTATAAAGAAATCACATTAGGATTCTCTTTTTAAGCTGTTCCTTAAAACACTAGTGCTTAGGAAATCTATTGGAGGCTGAAGCAGTCAAGGGTAGCCTAGGGTTAGGGTTAGGCTTAGGGTTAGGCTTAGGGTACGGCTTAGGGTACGGGTTCGGGGAGGGCTTCGGGTACGGCGTAGGGTATGGGTTAGGGTTAGGGTTAGGGTTAGTGTTAGGGTTAGGGCTCGGTTTAGGGTACGGGTTAGGATTAGGGTACGTGTTAGGGTTAGGGTAGGGTTTAGGGTTAGGGTACGTGTTAGGGTTAGGTTAGTTATTAAACCTATCCCACTCTCTAGATACCCCTTAGCACGTAAAGAATATTATTTGGGGGTCCAGCCATGGAGAAGAGTTTAGACACTAAGATAATATAAGGAACACACACATTATAAAGAAATCACATTAGGATTCTCTTTTTAAGCTGTTCCTTAAAACACTAGTGCTTAGGAAATCTATTGGAGGCAGAAGCAGTCAAGGGTAGCCTAGGGTTAGGGTTAGGCTTAGGGTTAGGCTTAGGGTACGGCTTAGGGTACTAGTTCGGGGAGGGGTTCGGGTACAGCGTAGGGTATGGGTTAGTGTTAGGGTTTGGGTTAGTGTTAGAGTTAGGGCTCCGTTTGGTTACGGGTTAGGATTAGGGTACGTGTTAGGGTTAGGGTAGGCGTTAGGGTTAGGTACACGTTAGAGTTAGGGTAGTTATTAAAGCTATCCCACTCTCTAGATACACCTTAGCACATAAAGGAATATTATTTGGGGGTCCACCCATGGAGAAGAGTTTAGACACTAAGATAATATAAGGAACACACCCATTATAAAGAAATCACATTAGGATTCTCTTTTTAAGCTGTTCCTTAAAACACTAGTGCTTAGGAAATCTATTGGAGGCAGAAGCAGTCAAGGGTAGCCTAGGGTTAGGGTGAGGCTTAGGGTTAGGCTTAGGGTACGGCTTATGGTACGGGTTCGGGGAGGGCTTCCGGTATGGTGTAGGGTATGGATTAGGGTTAGGGTTAGGGTTAGTGTTAGGGTTAGGGCTCGGTTTAGTGTACGGCTTAGGATTAGGGTACATGTTAGGGTTAGGGTAGGGGTTAGGGTTAGGGTACGCATTAGGGTTAGGGTAGTTATTAAACCTATCCCACTCTGTAGATACCCCTTAGCACGTAAAGGAATATTATTTGGGGGTCCAGCCATGTAGAAGAGTTTAGACACTAAGATAATATAAGGAACACACCCATTATAAAGAAATCACATTAGGATTCTCTTTTTAAGCTGTTCCTTAAACCGCTAGTGCTTAGGAAATCTATTGGAGGCAGAAGCAGTCAAGGGTAGCCTAGGGTTAGGGGTAGGCTTAGGGTTAGGCTTAGGATTCGCCTTAGGGTACGGGTTCGGGGAGGGCTTCGGGTACGGCGTAGGGTATGGGTTACGGTTAGGGTTAGGGTTAGTGTTAGGGTTAGGTCTCGGTTTATGGTACCGGTTAGGATTAGTGTACGTGTTAGGGATAGGGTAGGGGTTAGGGTTAGGGTACGCGTTAAGGTTAGGGTAGTTATTAAACCTATCCCACTCTCTAGATACCCCTTAGCACGTAAAGGAATATTATTTGGGGGTCCAGCCATGGAGAAGAGTTTACACACTAGGATAAGATAAGGAACACACCCATTATAAAGAAATCACATTAGGATTCTCTTTTTAAGCTGTTCCTTAAAACACTAGTGCTTAGGAAATCTATTGGAGGCAGAAGCACTGAAGGGTAGCCTAGGGTTAGGGTTAGGCTTAGGGTTAGGCTTAGGGTACGGCTTAGGGTACGGGTTCGGGGAGGGCTTCGGGTACGGCGTAGGGTATGGGTTAGTGTTAGGGTTAGGGTTAGTGTTAGGGTTAGGGCTCGGTGTAGGGTATTGGTTAGGATTAGGGTACGTGTTAGGGTTAGGGTAGGGGTTAGGGTTAGGGTACGCGTTAGGGTTAGGGTAGTTATTAAACCTATCCCACTCTCTAGATACCCCTTAGCACGTAAAGGAATATTATTTGGGGGTCCAGCCATGGAGAAGAGTTTACACACTAGGATAAGATAAGGAACACACCCATTATAAAGAAATCACATTAGGATTCTCTTTTTAAGCTGTTCCTTAAAACACTAGTGCTTAGGAAATCTATTGGAGGCAGAAGCACTGAAGGGTAGCCTAGGGTTAGGGTTAGGCTTAGGGTTAGGCTTAGGGTACGGCTTAGGGTACGGGTTCGGTGAGGGCTTCGTGTACGGCGTAGGGTATGGGTTAGTGTTAGGGTTAGGGTTAGTGTTAGGGTTAGGGCTCGGTGTAGGGTATTGGTTAGGATTAGGGTACGTGTTAGGGTTAGGGTAGGGGTTAGGGTTAGGGTACGCGTTAGGGTTAGGGTAGTTATTAAACCTATCCCACTCTCTAGATACCCCTTAGCACATAAAGGAATATTATTTGGAGGTCCAGCCATGGAGAAGAGTTTAGACACTAGGATAAGATAAGGAACACACCCATTATAAAGAAATCACATTAGGATTCTCTTTTTAAGCTGTTCCTTAAAACACTAGTGCTTAGGAAATCTATTGGAGGCAGAAGCAGTCAAGGGTAGCCTAGGGTTAGGGTTAGGCTTAGGGTTAGGGTTAGGGTACGGCTTAGGGTACGGGTTCGGGGAGGGGTTCGGGTACAGCATAGGGTATGGGTTAGGCTTGGGGTTAGGGTTAGTATTAGGGTTAGGGCTCGGTATAGGGTACGTGTTAGGGTTAGGGTAGGGGTTAGGGTTAGAGTACGCGTTAGAGTTAGGGTAGATATTAAACATATCCCACTCTCTAGATACACCTTAGCAGGTAAAGGAATATTATATTTGGGGGTCCAGCCATGGAGAAGAGTTTAGACACTAGGATAAGATAAGGAAAACACACATTATAAAGAAATCACATTAGAATTCTCTTTTAAGCTGTTCTTTAAAACACTAGTGCTAAGGAAATCTATTGGAGGCAGAAGCAGTCAAGGGTAGCCTAGGGTTAGGGTTAGGCTTAGGATACGGCTTAGGGTACGGATACAGCTTAGGGTACGGGTTCGGGAGGGCTTCGGGTACGGCGTAGGGTATGGGTTAGGATTAGGGTTAGGGTTAGTGTTAGGGTTAGGTCTCGGTTTAAGGTACGGTTTAGGATTAGGGTACGTGTTAGGGTTAGGGTAGGGGTTAAGGTTAGGGTACGCGTTAGAGTTAGGGTAGTTATTAAAGCTATCCCACTCTCTAGATACACCTTAGCACATAAAGGAATATTATTTGGGGGTCCACCCATGGAGAAGAGTTTAGACACTAAGAAAATATAAGGAACACACCCATTATAAAGAAATCACATTAGGATTCTCTTTTTAACCTGTTCCTTAAAACACTAGTGCTTAGGAAATCTATTGGAGTCAGAAGCAGTCAAGGGTAGCCTAGGGTTAGGGTTAGGGTTAGGGTACGGCTTAGGGTATGGTTTCGGGGAGGGTTTCGGGCACGGCGTAGGGTATGGGTTAGGGTTAGCGTTAGGGTTAGTGTTAGTGTTAGGGATCGGTTTAGTGTACGGCTTAGGATTAGGGTACATGTTAGGGTTAGGGTAGGGGTTAGGGTTAGGGTACGCATTAGGTTTAGGGTTGTTATTAAACCTATCCCACTCTCTAGATACCCCTTAGCACGTAAAGGAATATTATTTGGTGGTCCAGCCATGGAAAAGAGTTTAGACACTAGGATAAGATAAGGAACACACACATTATAAAGAAATCACATTAGGATTCTCTTTTTAAGCTGTTCCTTAAAACACTAGTGCTTAGGAAATCTATTGGAGGCTGAAGCAGTCAAGGGTAGCCTAGGGTTAGGGTTAGGCTTAGGGTTAGGCTTAGGGTACGGCTTAGGGTACGGGTTCGGGGAGGGCTTCGGGTACGGCGTAGGGTATGGGTTAGGGTTAGGGTTAGGGTTAGTGTTAGGGTTAGGGCTCGGTTTAGGGTACGGGTTAGGATTAGGGTACGTGTTAGGGTTAGGGTAGGGTTTAGGGTTAGGGTACGTGTTAGGGTTAGGTTAGTTATTAAACCTATCCCACTCTCTAGATACCCCTTAGCACGTAAAGAATATTATTTGGGGGTCCAGCCATGGAGAAGAGTTTAGACACTAAGATAATATAAGGAACACACACATTATAAAGAAATCACATTAGGATTCTCTTTTTAAGCTGTTCCTTAAAACACTAGTGCTTAGGAAATCTATTGGAGGCAGAAGCAGTCAAGGGTAGCCTAGGGTTAGGGTTAGGCTTAGGGTTAGGCTTAGGGTACGGCTTAGGGTACTAGTTCGGGGAGGGGTTCGGGTACAGCGTAGGGTATGGGTTAGTGTTAGGGTTTGGGTTAGTGTTAGAGTTAGGGCTCCGTTTGGTTACGGGTTAGGATTAGGGTACGTGTTAGGGTTAGGGTAGGCGTTAGGGTTAGGTACACGTTAGAGTTAGGGTAGTTATTAAAGCTATCCCACTCTCTAGATACACCTTAGCACATAAAGGAATATTATTTGGGGGTCCACCTATGGAGAAGAGTTTAGACACTAAGATAATATAAGGAACACACCCATTATAAAGAAATCACATTAGGATTCTCTTTTTAAGCTGTTCCTTAAAACACTAGTGCTTAGGAAATCTATTGGAGGCAGAAGCAGTCAAGGGTAGCCTAGGGTTAGGGTGAGGCTTAGGGTTAGGCTTAGGGTACGGCTTATGGTACGGGTTCGGGGAGGGCTTCCGGTATGGTGTAGGGTATGGATTAGGGTTAGGGTTAGGGTTAGTGTTAGGGTTAGGGCTCGGTTTAGTGTACGGCTTAGGATTAGGGTACATGTTAGGGTTAGGGTAGGGGTTAGGGTTAGGGTACGCATTAGGGTTAGGGTAGTTATTAAACCTATCCCACTCTGTAGATACCCCTTAGCACGTAAAGGAATATTATTTGGGGGTCCAGCCATGTAGAAGAGTTTAGACACTAAGATAATATAAGGAACACACCCATTATAAAGAAATCACATTAGGATTCTCTTTTTAAGCTGTTCCTTAAACCACTAGTGCTTAGGAAATCTATTGGAGGCAGAAGCAGTCAAGGGTAGCCTAGGGTTAGGGGTAGGCTTAGGGTTAGGCTTAGGATTCGCCTTAGGGTACGGGTTCGGGGAGGGCTTCGGGTACGGCGTAGGGTATGGGTTACGGTTAGGGTTAGGGTTAGTGTTAGGGTTAGGTCTCGGTTTATGGTACCGGTTAGGATTAGTGTACGTGTTAGGGATAGGGTAGGGGTTAGGGTTAGGGTACGCGTTAAGGTTAGGGTAGTTATTAAACCTATCCCACTCTCTAGATACCCCTTAGCACGTAAAGGAATATTATTTGGGGGTCCAGCCATGGAGAAGAGTTTACACACTAGGATAAGATAAGGAACACACCCATTATAAAGAAATCACATTAGGATTCTCTTTTTAAGCTGTTCCTTAAAACACTAGTGCTTAGGAAATCTATTGGAGGCAGAAGCACTGAAGGGTAGCCTAGGGTTAGGGTTAGGCTTAGGGTTAGGCTTAGGGTACGGCTTAGGGTACGGGTTCGGGGAGGGCTTCGGGTACGGCGTAGGGTATGGGTTAGTGTTAGGGTTAGGGTTAGTGTTAGGGTTAGGGCTCGGTGTAGGGTATTGGTTAGGATTAGGGTACGTGTTAGGGTTAGGGTAGGGGTTAGGGTTAGGGTACGCGTTAGGGTTAGGGTAGTTATTAAACCTATCCCACTCTCTAGATACCCCTTAGCACGTAAAGGAATATTATTTGGGGGTCCAGCCATGGAGAAGAGTTTACACACTAGGATAAGATAAGGAACACACCCATTATAAAGAAATCACATTAGGATTCTCTTTTTAAGCTGTTCCTTAAAACACTAGTGCTTAGGAAATCTATTGGAGGCAGAAGCACTGAAGGGTAGCCTAGGGTTAGGGTTAGGCTTAGGGTTAGGCTTAGGGTACGGCTTAGGGTACGGGTTCGGGGAGGGCTTCGTGTACGGCGTAGGGTATGGGTTAGTGTTAGGGTTAGGGTTAGTGTTAGGGTTAGGGCTCGGTGTAGGGTATTGGTTAGGATTAGGGTACGTGTTAGGGTTAGGGTAGGGGTTAGGGTTAGGGTACGCGTTAGGGTTAGGGTAGTTATTAAACCTATCCCACTCTCTAGATACCCCTTAGCACATAAAGGAATATTATTTGGAGGTCCAGCCATGGAGAAGAGTTTAGACACTAGGATAAGATAAGGAACACACCCATTATAAAGAAATCACATTAGGATTCTCTTTTTAAGCTGTTCCTTAAAACACTAGTGCTTAGGAAATCTATTGGAGGCAGAAGCAGTCAAGGGTAGCCTAGGGTTAGGGTTATGCTTAGGGTTAGGGTTAGGGTACGGCTTAGGGTACGGGTTCGGGGAGGGGTTCGGGTACAGCATAGGGTATGGGTTAGGCTTGGGGTTAGGGTTAGTATTAGGGTTAGGGCTCGGTATAGGGTACGTGTTAGGGTTAGGGTAGGGGTTAGGGTTAGAGTACGCGTTAGAGTTAGGGTAGATATTAAACATATCCCACTCTCTAGATACACCTTAGCAGGTAAAGGAATATTATTTGGGGGTCCAGCCATGGAGAAGAGTTTAGACACTAGGATAAGATAAGGAAAACACACATTATAAAGAAATCACATTAGAATTCTCTTTTTAAGCTGTTCTTTAAAACACTAGTGCTAAGGAAATCTATTGGAGGCAGAAGCAGTCAAGGGTAGCCTAGGGTTAGGGTTAGGCTTAGGATACGGCTTAGGGTACGGATACAGCTTAGGGTACGGGTTCGGGGAGGGCTTCGGGTACGGCGTAGGGTATGGGTTAGGATTAGGGTTAGGGTTAGTGTTAGGGTTAGGTCTCGGTTTAAGGTACGGTTTAGGATTAGGGTACGTGTTAGGGTTAGGGTAGGGGTTAAGGTTAGGGTACGCGTTAGAGTTAGGGTAGTTATTAAAGCTATCCCACTCTCTAGATACACCTTAGCACATAAAGGAATATTATTTGGGGGTCCACCCATGGAGAAGAGTTTAGACACTAAGAAAATATAAGGAACACACCCATTATAAAGAAATCACATTAGGATTCTCTTTTTAACCTGTTCCTTAAAACACTAGTGCTTAGGAAATCTATTGGAGTCAGAAGCAGTCAAGGGTAGCCTAGGGTTAGGGTTAGGGTTAGGGTACGGCTTAGGGTATGGTTTCGGGGAGGGTTTCGGGCACGGCGTAGGGTATGGGTTAGGGTTAGCGTTAGGGTTAGTGTTAGTGTTAGGGATCGGTTTAGTGTACGGCTTAGGATTAGGGTACATGTTAGGGTTAGGGTAGGGGTTAGGGTTAGGGTACGCATTAGGTTTAGGGTTGTTATTAAACCTATCCCACTCTCTAGATACCCCTTAGCACGTAAAGGAATATTATTTGGTGGTCCAGCCATGGAAAAGAGTTTAGACACTAGGATAAGATAAGGAACACACACATTATAAAGAAATCACATTAGGATTCTCTTTTTAAGCTGTTCCTTAAAACACTAGTGCTTAGGAAATCTATTGGAGGCTGAAGCAGTCAAGGGTAGCCTAGGGTTAGGGTTAGGCTTAGGGTTAGGCTTAGGGTACGGCTTAGGGTACGGGTTCGGGGAGGGCTTCGGGTACGGCGTAGGGTATGGGTTAGGGTTAGGGTTAGGGTTAGTGTTAGGGTTAGGGCTCGGTTTAGGGTACGGGTTAGGATTAGGGTACGTGTTAGGGTTAGGGTAGGGTTTAGGGTTAGGGTACGTGTTAGTTTTAGGTTAGTTATTAAACCTATCCCACTCTCTAGATACCCCTTAGCACGTAAAGAATATTATTTGGGGGTCCAGCCATGGAGAAGAGTTTAGACACTAAGATAATATAAGGAACACACACATTATAAAGAAATCACATTAGGATTCTCTTTTTAAGCTGTTCCTTAAAACACTAGTGCTTAGGAAATCTATTGGAGGCAGAAGCAGTCAAGGGTAGCCTAGGGTTAGGGTTAGGCTTAGGGTTAGGCTTAGGGTACGGCTTAGGGTACTAGTTCGGGGAGGGGTTCGGGTACAGCGTAGGGTATGGGTTAGTGTTAGGGTTTGGGTTAGTGTTAGAGTTAGGGCTCCGTTTGGTTACGGGTTAGGATTAGGGTACGTGTTAGGGTTAGGGTAGGCGTTAGGGTTAGGTACACGTTAGAGTTAGGGTAGTTATTAAAGCTATCCCACTCTCTAGATACACCTTAGCACATAAAGGAATATTATTTGGGGGTCCACCCATGGAGAAGAGTTTAGACACTAAGATAATATAAGGAACACACCCATTATAAAGAAATCACATTAGGATTCTCTTTTTAAGCTGTTCCTTAAAACACTAGTGCTTAGGAAATCTATTGGAGGCAGAAGCAGTCAAGGGTAGCCTAGGGTTAGGGTGAGGCTTAGGGTTAGGCTTAGGGTACGGCTTATGGTACGGGTTCGGGGAGGGCTTCCGGTATGGTGTAGGGTATGGATTAGGGTTAGGGTTAGGGTTAGTGTTAGGGTTAGGGCTCGGTTTAGTGTACGGCTTAGGATTAGGGTACATGTTAGGGTTAGGGTAGGGGTTAGGGTTAGGGTACGCATTAGGGTTAGGGTAGTTATTAAACCTATCCCACTCTGTAGATACCCCTTAGCACGTAAAGGAATATTATTTGGGGGTCCAGCCATGTAGAAGAGTTTAGACACTAAGATAATATAAGGAACACACCCATTATAAAGAAATCACATTAGGATTCTCTTTTTAAGCTGTTCCTTAAACCACTAGTGCTTAGGAAATCTATTGGAGGCAGAAGCAGTCAAGGGTAGCCTAGGGTTAGGGGTAGGCTTAGGGTTAGGCTTAGGATTCGCCTTAGGGTACGGGTTCGGGGAGGGCTTCGGGTACGGCGTAGGGTATGGGTTACGGTTAGGGTTAGGGTTAGTGTTAGGGTTAGGTCTCGGTTTATGGTACCGGTTAGGATTAGTGTACGTGTTAGGGATAGGGTAGGGGTTAGGGTTAGGGTACGCGTTAAGGTTAGGGTAGTTATTAAACCTATCCCACTCTCTAGATACCCCTTAGCACGTAAAGGAATATTATTTGGGGGTCCAGCCATGGAGAAGAGTTTACACACTAGGATAAGATAAGGAACACACCCATTATAAAGAAATCACATTAGGATTCTCTTTTTAAGCTGTTCCTTAAAACACTAGTGCTTAGGAAATCTATTGGAGGCAGAAGCACTGAAGGGTAGCCTAGGGTTAGGGTTAGGCTTAGGGTTAGGCTTAGGGTACGGCTTAGGGTACGGGTTCGGGGAGGGCTTCGGGTACGGCGTAGGGTATGGGTTAGTGTTAGGGTTAGGGTTAGTGTTAGGGTTAGGGCTCGGTGTAGGGTATTGGTTAGGATTAGGGTACGTGTTAGGGTTAGGGTAGGGGTTAGGGTTAGGGTACGCGTTAGGGTTAGGGTAGTTATTAAACCTATCCCACTCTCTAGATACCCCTTAGCACGTAAAGGAATATTATTTGGGGGTCCAGCCATGGAGAAGAGTTTAGACACTAGGATAAGATAAGGAACACACCCATTATAAAGAAATCACATTAGGATTCTCTTTTTAAGCTGTTCCTTAAAACACTAGTGCTTAGGAAATCTATTGGAGGCAGAAGCACTGAAGGGTAGCCTAGGGTTAGGGTTAGGCTTAGGGTTAGGCTTAGGGTACGGCTTAGGGTACGGGTTCGGGGAGGGCTTCGTGTACGGCGTAGGGTATGGGTTAGTGTTAGGGTTAGGGTTAGTGTTAGGGTTAGGGCTCGGTGTAGGGTATTGGTTAGGATTAGGGTACGTGTTAGGGTTAGGGTAGGGGTTAGGGTTAGGGTACGGGTTAGGGTTAGGGTAGTTATTAAACCTATCCCACTCTCTAGATACCCCTTAGCACATAAAGGAATATTATTTGGAGGTCCAGCCATGGAGAAGAGTTTAGACACTAGGATAAGATAAGGAACACACCCATTATAAAGAAATCACATTAGGATTCTCTTTTTAAGCTGTTCCTTAAAACACTAGTGCTTAGGAAATCTATTGGAGGCAGAAGCAGTCAAGGGTAGCCTAGGGTTAGGGTTAGGCTTAGGGTTAGGGTTAGGGTACGGCTTAGGGTACGGGTTCGGGGAGGGGTTCGGGTACAGCATAGGGTATGGGTTAGGCTTGGGGTTAGGGTTAGTATTAGGGTTAGGGCTCGGTATAGGGTACGTGTTAGGGTTAGGGTAGGGGTTAGGGTTAGAGTACGCGTTAGAGTTAGGGTAGATATTAAACATATCCCACTCTCTAGATACACCTTAGCAGGTAAAGGAATATTATTTGGGGGTCCAGCCATGGAGAAGAGTTTAGACACTAGGATAAGATAAGGAAAACACACATTATAAAGAAATCACATTAGAATTCTCTTTTTAAGCTGTTCTTTAAAACACTAGTGCTAAGGAAATCTATTGGAGGCAGAAGCAGTCAAGGGTAGCCTAGGGTTAGGGTTAGGCTTAGGATACGGCTTAGGGTACGGATACAGCTTAGGGTACGGGTTCGGGGAGGGCTTCGGGTACGGCGTAGGGTATGGGTTAGGATTAGGGTTAGGGTTAGTGTTAGGGTTAGGTCTCGGTTTAAGGTACGGTTTAGGATTAGGGTACGTGTTAGGGTTAGGGTAGGGGTTAAGGTTAGGGTACGCGTTAGAGTTAGGGTAGTTATTAAAGCTATCCCACTCTCTAGATACACCTTAGCACATAAAGGAATATTATTTGGGGGTCCACCCATGGAGAAGAGTTTAGACACTAAGAAAATATAAGGAACACACCCATTATAAAGAAATCACATTAGGATTCTCTTTTTAACCTGTTCCTTAAAACACTAGTGCTTAGGAAATCTATTGGAGTCAGAAGCAGTCAAGGGTAGCCTAGGGTTAGGGTTAGGGTTAGGGTACGGCTTAGGGTATGGTTTCGGGGAGGGTTTCGGGCACGGCGTAGGGTATGGGTTAGGGTTAGCGTTAGGGTTAGTGTTAGTGTTAGGGATCGGTTTAGTGTACGGCTTAGGATTAGGGTACATGTTAGGGTTAGGGTAGGGGTTAGGGTTAGGGTACGCATTAGGTTTAGGGTTGTTATTAAACCTATCCCACTCTCTAGATACCCCTTAGCACGTAAAGGAATATTATTTGGGGTCAAGCAATGGAGAAGGGTTTAGACACTAGGATAAGATAAGGAACACACCCATTATAAAGAAATCACATTAGGATTCTCTTTTTAAGCTCTTCCTTAAAACACTAGTGCTTAGGAAATCTATTGGAGGCAGAAGCAGTCAAGGGTAGCCTAGGGTTAGGTTTAGGCTTAGGGTTAGGCTTAGGGTACAGCTTAGAGTACGGTTTCGGGGAGGGCTTCGGGTACAGCGTAGGGTATGGGTTAGGGTTAGGGTTAGGGTTAGGGCTCGGTTTAGGGGATTGGTTAGGATTAGGGTACGTGTTAGGGTTATGGTAGTGGTTAGGGTTAGGGTATGTGTTAGGGTTAGGGTAGTGATTAAAACTATCCCACTCTCTAGATACCCCTTAGCACGTAAAGGAATATTATTTGGGGGTACAGCCCTGGAGAAGAGTTTAGACACTAGGATAAGGTAAGGAAAACACCCATTATAAAGAAATCACATTAGGATTTTCTTTTTAAGCTCTTCCTTAAAACATTAGTGCTTAGGAAATCTATTGGAGGCAGAAGCAGTCAAGGGTAGCCTAGTGTTAGGTTTAGGCTTAGGGTTAGGCTTAGGGTAGGGCTTAGGGTACAGGTTCGGGGAGGGCTTCGGTTACGGCGTAGGGTATGGGTTAGGGTTAGGGTTACTGTTAGTTTTATGCTTAGGGCTCGGTTTAGGTTATTGGTTAGGATTAGGGTACGTGTTAGGGTTAGGGTAGGGGTTAGGGTTAGGGTACGCGTTAGCGTTAGGATAGTTATTAAACCTATCCCACTCTCTAGATACCCCTTAGCACGTAAAGGAATATTATTTGGAGGTCCAGCCATGGAGAAGAGTTTAGACACTAGTATAAGATAAGGAACACACCCATTATAAAGAAATCACATTAGAATTCTCTTTTTAAGCTGTTCCTTAAAACACTAGTGCTTAGGAATCCTATTGGAGGCAGAAGCAGTCAAGGGTAGCCTAGGGTTAGGGTTAGGCTTAGGGTTAGGGTTAGGGTACGGCTTAGGGTATTGATTCGGGGAGGGGTTCGGGCACGGCGTAGGGTATGGGTTAGGGTTAGGGTTAGGGTTAGTGTTAGTGTTAGGGCTCGGTTTAGTGTATGGCTTAGGATTAGGGTACGTGTTAGGGTTAGTGTAGGGGTTAGGGTTAGGGTACGCGTTAGGGTTAGGGTAGTTATTAAACCTATCCCACTCTCTAGATACCCCTTAGCACGTAAAGGAATATTATTTGGTGGTCCAGCCATGGAAAAGAGTTTAGACACTAGGATAAGATAAGGAACACACACATTATAAAGAAATCACATTAGGATTCTCTTTTTAAGCTGTTCCTTAAAACACTAGTGCTTAGGAAATCTATTGGAGGCTGAAGCAGTCAAGGGTAGCCTAGGGTTAGGGTTAGGCTTAGGGTTAGGCTTAGGGTACGGCTTAGGGTACGGGTTCGGGGAGGGCTTCGGGTACGGCGTAGGGTATGGGTTAGGGTTAGGGTTAGGGTTAGTGTTAGGGTTAGGGCTCGGTGTAGGGTATTGGTTAGGATTAGGGTACGTGTTAGGGTTAGGGTAGGGGTTAGGGTTAGGGTACGCGTTAGGGTTAGGGTAGTTATTAAACCTATCCCACTCTCTAGATACCCCTTAGCACGTAAAGGAATATTATTTGGTGGTCCAGCCATGGAAAAGAGTTTAGACACTAGGATAAGATAAGGAACACACACATTATAAAGAAATCACATTAGGATTCTCTTTTTAAGCTGTTCCTTAAAACACTAGTGCTTAGGAAATCTATTGGAGGCTGAAGCAGTCAAGGGTAGCCTAGGGTTAGGGTTAGGCTTAGGGTTAGGCTTAGGGTACGGCTTAGGGTACGGGTTCGGGGAGGGCTTCGGGTACGGCGTAGGGTATGGGTTAGGGTTAGGGTTAGGGTTAGTGTTAGGGTTAGGGCTCGGTTTAGGGTACGGGTTAGGATTAGGGTACGTGTTAGGGTTAGGGTAGGGTTTAGGGTTAGGGTACGTGTTAGGGTTAGGTTAGTTATTAAACCTATCCCACTCTCTAGATACCCCTTAGCACGTAAAGAATATTATTTGGGGGTCCAGCCATGGAGAAGAGTTTAGACACTAAGATAATATAAGGAACACACACATTATAAAGAAATCACATTAGGATTCTCTTTTTAAGCTGTTCCTTAAAACACTAGTGCTTAGGAAATCTATTGGAGGCAGAAGCAGTCAAGGGTAGCCTAGGGTTAGGGTTAGGCTTAGGTTTAGGCTTAGGGTACGGCTTAGGGTACTAGTTCGGGGAGGGGTTCGGGTACAGCGTAGGGTATGGGTTAGTGTTAGGGTTTGGGTTAGTGTTAGAGTTAGGGCTCCGTTTGGTTACGGGTTAGGATTAGGGTACGTGTTAGGGTTAGGGTAGGCGTTAGGGTTAGGTACACGTTAGAGTTAGGGTAGTTATTAAAGCTATCCCACTCTCTAGATACACCTTAGCACATAAAGGAATATTATTTGGGGGTCCACCCATGGAGAAGAGTTTAGACACTAAGATAATATAAGGAACACACCCATTATAAAGAAATCACATTAGGATTCTCTTTTTAAGCTGTTCCTTAAAACACTAGTGCTTAGGAAATCTATTGGAGGCAGAAGCAGTCAAGGGTAGCCTAGGGTTAGGGTTAGGCTTAGGGTTAGGCTTAGGGTACGGCTTATGGTACGGGTTCGGGGAGGGCTTCCGGTATGGTGTAGGGTATGGATTAGGGTTAGGGTTAGGGTTAGTGTTAGGGTTAGGGCTCGGTTTAGTGTACGGCTTAGGATTAGGGTACATGTTAGGGTTAGGGTAGGGGTTAGGGTTAGGGTACGCATTAGGGTTAGGGTAGTTATTAAACCTATCCCACTCTGTAGATACCCCTTAGCACGTAAAGGAATATTATTTGGGGGTCCAGCCATGTAGAAGAGTTTAGACACTAAGATAATATAAGGAACACACCCATTATAAAGAAATCACATTAGGATTCTCTTTTTAAGCTGTTCCTTAAACCACTAGTGCTTAGGAAATCTATTGGAGGCAGAAGCAGTCAAGGGTAGCCTAGGGTTAGGGGTAGGCTTAGGGTTAGGCTTAGGATTCGCCTTAGGGTACGGGTTCGGGGAGGGCTTCGGGTAGGGCGTAGGGTATGGGTTAGGGTTAGGGTTAGGGTTAGTGTTAGGGTTAGGTCTCGGTTTATGGTACCGGTTAGGATTAGTGTACGTGTTAGGGATAGGGTAGGGGTTAGGGTTAGGGTACGCGTTAGGGTTAGGGTAGTTATTAAACCTATCCCACTCTCTAGATACCCCTTAGCACGTAAAGGAATATTATTTGGGGGTCCAGCCATGGAGAAGAGTTTACACACTAGGATAAGATAAGGAACACACCCATTATAAAGAAATCACATTAGGATTCTCTTTTTAAGCTGTTCCTTAAAACACTAGTGCTTAGGAAATCTATTGGAGGCAGAAGCACTGAAGGGTAGCCTAGGGTTAGGGTTAGGCTTAGGGTTAGGCTTAGGGTACGGCTTAGGGTACGGGTTCGGGGAGGGCTTCGGGTACGGCGTAGGGTATGGGTTAGTGTTAGGGTTAGGGTTAGTGTTAGGGTTAGGGCTCGGTGTAGGGTATTGGTTAGGATTAGGGTACGTGTTAGGGTTAGGGTAGGGGTTAGGGTTAGGGTACGCGTTAGGGTTAGGGTAGTTATTAAACCTATCCCACTCTCTAGATACCCCTTAGCACATAAAGGAATATTATTTGGAGGTCCAGCCATGGAGAAGAGTTTAGACACTAGGATAAGATAAGGAACACACCCATTATAAAGAAATCACATTAGGATTCTCTTTTTAAGCTGTTCCTTAAAACACTAGTGCTTAGGAAATCTATTGGAGGCAGAAGCAGTCAAGGGTAGCCTAGGGTTAGGGTTAGGCTTAGGGTTAGGGTTAGGGTACGGCTTAGGGTACGGGTTCGGGGAGGGGTTCGGGTACAGCATAGGGTATGGGTTAGGCTTGGGGTTAGGGTTAGTATTAGGGTTAGGGCTCGGTATAGGGTACGTGTTAGGGTTAGGGTAGGGGTTAGGGTTAGAGTACGCGTTAGAGTTAGGGTAGATATTAAACATATCCCACTCTCTAGATACACCTTAGCAGGTAAAGGAATATTATTTGGGGGTCCAGCCATGGAGAAGAGTTTAGACACTAGGATAAGATAAGGAAAACACACATTATAAAGAAATCACATTAGAATTCTCTTTTTAAGCTGTTCTTTAAAACACTAGTGCTAAGGAAATCTATTGGAGGCAGAAGCAGTCAAGGGTAGCCTAGGGTTAGGGTTAGGCTTAGGATACGGCTTAGGGTACGGATACAGCTTAGGGTACGGGTTCGGGGAGGGCTTCGGGTACGGCGTAGGGTATGGGTTAGGATTAGGGTTAGGGTTAGTGTTAGGGTTAGGTCTCGGTTTAAGGTACGGTTTAGGATTAGGGTACGTGTTAGGGTTAGGGTAGGGGTTAAGGTTAGGGTACGCGTTAGAGTTAGGGTAGTTATTAAAGCTATCCCACTCTCTAGATACACCTTAGCACATAAAGGAATATTATTTGGGGGTCCACCCATGGAGAAGAGTTTAGACACTAAGAAAATATAAGGAACACACCCATTATAAAGAAATCACATTAGGATTCTCTTTTTAACCTGTTCCTTAAAACACTAGTGCTTAGGAAATCTATTGGAGTCAGAAGCAGTCAAGGGTAGCCTAGGGTTAGGGTTAGGGTTAGGGTACGGCTTAGGGTATGGTTTCGGGGAGGGTTTCGGGCACGGCGTAGGGTATGGGTTAGGGTTAGCGTTAGGGTTAGTGTTAGTGTTAGGGATCGGTTTAGTGTACGGCTTAGGATTAGGGTACATGTTAGGGTTAGGGTAGGGGTTAGGGTTAGGGTACGCATTAGGTTTAGGGTTGTTATTAAACCTATCCCACTCTCTAGATACCCCTTAGCACGTAAAGGAATATTATTTGGGGTCCAGCCATGGAGAAGGGTTTAGACACTAGGATAAGATAAGGAACACACCCATTATAAAGAAATCACATTAGGATTCTCTTTTTAAGCTCTTCCTTAAAACACTAGTGCTTAGGAAATCTATTGGAGGCAGAAGCAGTCAAGGGTAGCCTAGGGTTAGGTTTAGGCTTAGGGTTAGGCTTAGGGTACAGCTTAGAGTACGGTTTCGGGGAGGGCTTCGGGTACAGCGTAGGGTATGGGTTAGGGTTAGGGATAGGGTTAGGGCTCGGTTTAGGGTATTGGTTAGGATTAGGGTACGTGTTAGGGTTATGGTAGTGGTTAGGGTTAGGGTATGTGTTAGGGTTAGGGTAGTGATTAAACCTATCCCACTCTCTAGATACCCCTTAGCACGTAAAGGAATATTATTTGGGGGTACAGCCCTGGAGAAGAGTTTAGACACTAGGATAAGGTAAGGAACACACCCATTATAAAGAAATCACATTAGGATTTTCTTTTTAAGCTATTCCTTAAAACATTAGTGCTTAGGAAATCTATTGGAGGCAGAAGCAGACAAGGGTAGCCTAGTGTTAGGTTTAGGCTTAGGGTAAGGCTTAGGGTAGGGCTTAGGGTACAGGTTCGGGGAGGGCTTCGGTTACGGCGTAGGGTATGGGTTAGGGTTAGGGTTAGGGTTAGTGTTAGGGTTAGGGCTCGGTTTAGGGTACGGGTTAGGATTAGGGTACGTGTTAGGGTTAGGGTAGGGTTTAGGGTTAGGGTACGTGTTAGGGTTAGGTTAGTTATTAAACCTATCCCACTGTCTAGATACCCCTTAGCACGTAAAGAATATTATTTGGGGGTCCAGCCATGGAGAAGAGTTTAGACACTAAGATAATATAAGGAACACACACATTATAAAGAAATCACATTAGGATTCTCTTTTTAAGCTGTTCCTTAAAACACTAGTGCTTAGGAAATCTATTGGAGGCAGAAGCAGTCAAGGGTAGCCTAGGGTTAGGGTTAGGCTTAGGGTTAGGCTTAGGGTACGGCTTAGGGTACTAGTTCGGGGAGGGGTTCGGGTACAGCGTAGGGTATGGGTTAGTGTTAGGGTTTGGGTTAGTGTTAGAGTTAGGGCTCCGTTTGGTTACGGGTTAGGATTAGGGTACGTGTTAGGGTTAGGGTAGGCGTTAGGGTTAGGTACGCGTTAGAGTTAGGGTAGTTATTAAAGCTATCCCACTCTCTAGATACACCTTAGCACATAAAGGAATATTATTTGGGGGTCCACCCATGGAGAAGAGTTTAGACACTAAGATAATATAAGGAACACACCCATTATAAAGAAATCACATTAGGATTCTCTTTTTAAGCTGTTCCTTAAAACACTAGTGCTTAGGAAATCTATTGGAGGCAGAAGCAGTCAAGGGTAGCCTAGGGTTAGGGTTAGGCTTAGGGTTAGGCTTAGGGTACGGCTTATGGTACGGGTTCGCGGAGGGCTTCCGGTATGGTGTAGGGTATGGATTAGGGTTAGGGTTAGGGTTAGTGTTAGGGTTAGGGCTCGGTTTAGTGTACGGCTTAGGATTAGGGTACATGTTAGGGTTAGGGTAGGGGTTAGGGTTAGGGTACGCATTAGGGTTAGGGTAGTTATTAAACCTATCCCACTCTGTAGATACCCCTTAGCACGTAAAGGAATATTATTTGGGGGTCCAGCCATGTAGAAGAGTTTAGACACTAAGATAATATAAGGAACACACCCATTATAAAGAAATCACATTAGGATTCTCTTTTTAAGCTGTTCCTTAAACCACTAGTGCTTAGGAAATCTATTGGAGGCAGAAGCAGTCAAGGGTAGCCTAGGGTTAGGGGTAGGCTTAGGGTTAGGCTTAGGATTCGCCTTAGGGTACGGGTTCGGGGAGGGCTTCGGGTACGGCGAAGGGTATGGGTTAGGGTTAGGGTTAGGGTTAGTGTTAGGGTTAGGTCTCGGTTTATGGTACCGGTTAGGATTAGTGTACGTGTTAGGGATAGGGTAGGGGTTAGGGTTAGGGTACGCGTTAGGGTTAGGGTAGTTATTAAACCTATCCCACTCTCTAGATACCCCTTAGCACGTAAAGGAATATTATTTGGGGGTCCAGCCATGGAGAAGAGTTTACACACTAGGATAAGATAAGGAACACACCCATTATAAAGAAATCACATTAGGATTCTCTTTTTAAGCTGTTCCTTAAAACACTAGTGCTTAGGAATTCTATTGGAGGCAGAAGCACTGAAGGGTAGCCTAGGGTTAGGGTTAGGCTTAGGGTTAGGCTTAGGGTACGGCTTAGGGTACGGGTTCGGGGAGGGCTTCGGGTACGGCGTAGGGTATGGGTTAGTGTTAGGGTTAGGGTTAGTGTTAGGGTTAGGGCTCGGTGTAGGGTATTGGTTAGGATTAGGGTACGTGTTAGGGTTAGGGTAGGGGTTATGGTTAGGGTACGCGTTAGGGTTAGGGTAGTTATTAAACCTATCCCACTCTCTAGATACCCCTTAGCACATAAAGGAATATTATTTGGAGGTCCAGCCATGGAGAAGAGTTTAGACACTAGGATAAGATAAGGAACACACCCATTATAAAGAAATCACATTAGGATTCTCTTTTTAAGCTGTTCCTTAAAACACTAGTGCTTAGGAAATCTATTGGAGGCAGAAGCAGTCAAGGGTAGCCTAGGGTTAGGGTTAGGCTTAGGGTTAGGGTTAGGGTACGGCTTAGGGTACGGGTTCGGGGAGGGGTTCGGGTACAGCATAGGGTATGGGTTAGGCTTGGGGTTAGGGTTAGTATTAGGGTTAGGGCTCGGTATAGGGTACGTGTTAGGGTTAGGGTAGGGGTTAGGGTTAGAGTACGCGTTAGAGTTAGGGTAGATATTAAACATATCCCACTCTCTAGATACACCTTAGCAGGTAAAGGAATATTATTTGGGGGTCCAGCCATGGAGAAGAGTTTAGACACTAGGATAAGATAAGGAAAACACACATTATAAAGAAATCACATTAGAATTCTCTTTTTAAGCTGTTCTTTAAAACACTAGTGCTAAGGAAATCTATTGGAGGCAGAAGCAGTCAAGGGTAGCCTAGGGTTAGGGTTAGGCTTAGGATACGGCTTAGGGTACGGATACAGCTTAGGGTACGGGTTCGGGGAGGGCTTCGGGTACGGCGTAGGGTATGGGTTAGGATTAGGGTTAGGGTTAGTGTTAGGGTTAGGTCTCGGTTTAAGATACGGTTTAGGATTAGGGTACGTGTTAGGGTTAGGGTAGGGGTTAAGGTTAGGGTACGCGTTAGAGTTAGGGTAGTTATTAAAGCTATCCCACTCTCTAGATACACCTTAGCACATAAAGGAATATTATTTGGGGGTCCACCCATGGAGAAGAGTTTAGACACTAAGAAAATATAAGGAACACACCCATTATAAAGAAATCACATTAGGATTCTCTTTTTAACCTGTTCCTTAAAACACTAGTGCTTAGGAAATCTATTGGAGTCAGAAGCAGTCAAGGGTAGCCTAGGGTTAGGGTTAGGGTTAGGGTACGGCTTAGGGTTTGGTTTCGGGGAGGGTTTCGGGCACGGCGTAGGGTATGGGTTAGGGTTAGCGTTAGGGTTAGTGTTAGTGTTAGGGATCGGTTTAGTGTACGGCTTAGGATTAGGGTACATGTTAGGGTTAGGGTAGGGGTTAGGGTTAGGGTACGCATTAGGTTTAGGGTTGTTATTAAACCTATCCCACTCTCTAGATACCCCTTAGCACGTAAAGGAATATTATTTGGGGTCCAGCCATGGAGAAGGGTTTAGACACTAGGATAAGATAAGGAACACACCCATTATAAAGAAATCACATTAGGATTCTCTTTTTAAGCTCTTCCTTAAAACACTAGTGCTTAGGAAATCTATTGGAGGCAGAAGCAGTCAAGGGTAGCCTAGGGTTAGGTTTAGGCTTAGGGTTAGGCTTAGGGTACAGCTTAGAGTACGGTTTCGGGGAGGGCTTCGGGTACAGCGTAGGGTATGGGTTAGGGTTAGGGTTAGGGTTAGGGCTCGGTTTAGGGTATTGGTTAGGATTAGGGTACGTGTTAGGGTTATGGTAGTGGTTAGGGTTAGGGTATGTGTTAGGGTTAGGGTAGTGATTAAACCTATCCCACTCTCTAGATACCCCTTAGCACGTAAAGGAATATTATTTGGGGGTACAGCCCTGGAGAAGAGTTTAGACACTAGGATAAGGTAAGGAAAACACCCATTATAAAGAAATCACATTAGGATTTTCTTTTTAAGCTCTTCCTTAAAACATTAGTGCTTAGGAAATCTATTGGAGGCAGAAGCAGTCAAGGGTAGCCTAGTGTTAGGTTTAGGCTTAGGGTTAGGCTTAGGGTAGGGCTTAGGGTACAGGTTCGGGGAGGGCTTCGGTTACGGCGTAGGGTATGGGTTAGGGTTAGGGTTACTGTTAGTTTTATGCTTAGGGCTCGGTTTAGGTTATTGGTTAGGATTAGGGTACGTGTTAGGGTTAGGGTAGGGGTTAGGGTTAGGGTACGCGTTAGCGTTAGGGTAGTTATTAAACCTATCCCACTCTCTAGATACCCCTTAGCACGTAAAGGAATATTATTTGGAGGTCCAGCCATGGAGAAGAGTTTAGACACTAGGATAAGATAAGGAACACACCCATTATAAAGAAATCACATTAGAATTCTCTTTTTAAGCTGTTCCTTAAAACACTAGTGCTTAGGAATCCTATTGGAGGCAGAAGCAGTCAAGGGTAGCCTAGGGTTAGGGTTAGGCTTAGGGTTAGGGTTAGGGTACGGCTTAGGGTATTGATTCGGGGAGGGGTTCGGGCACGGCGTAGGGTATGGGTTAGGGTTAGGGTTAGGGTTAGTGTTAGTGTTAGGGCTCGGTTTAGTGTACGGCTTAGGATTAGGGTACGTGTTAGGGTTAGGGTAGGGGTTAGGGTTAGGGTACGCGTTAGGGTTAGGGTAGTTATTAAACCTATCCCACTCTCTAGATACCCCTTAGCACGTAAAGGAATATTATTTGGTGGTCCAGCCATGGAAAAGAGTTTAGACACTAGGATAAGATAAGGAACACACACATTATAAAGAAATCACATTAGGATTCTCTTTTTAAGCTGTTCCTTAAAACACTAGTGCTTAGGAAATCTATTGGAGGCTGAAGCAGTCAAGGGTAGCCTAGGGTTAGGGTTAGGCTTAGGGTTAGGCTTAGGGTACGGCTTAGGGTACGGGTTCGGGGAGGGCTTCGGGTACGGCGTAGGGTATGGGTTAGGGTTAGGGTTAGGGTTAGTGTTAGGGTTAGGGCTCGGTGTAGGGTATTGGTTAGGATTAGGGTACGTGTTAGGGTTAGGGTAGGGGTTAGGGTTAGGGTACGCGTTAGGGTTAGGGTAGTTATTAAACCTATCCCACTCTCTAGATACCCCTTAGCACGTAAAGGAATATTATTTGGTGGTCCAGCCATGGAAAAGAGTTTAGACACTAGGATAAGATAAGGAACACACACATTATAAAGAAATCACATTAGGATTCTCTTTTTAAGCTGTTCCTTAAAACACTAGTGCTTAGGAAATCTATTGGAGGCTGAAGCAGTCAAGGGTAGCCTAGGGTTAGGGTTAGGCTTAGGGTTAGGCTTAGGGTACGGCTTAGGGTACGGGTTCGGGGAGGGCTTCGGGTACGGCGTAGGGTATGGGTTAGGGTTAGGGTTAGGGTTAGTGTTAGGGTTAGGGCTCGGTTTAGGGTACGGGTTAGGATTAGGGTACGTGTTAGGGTTAGGGTAGGCTTTAGGGTTAGGGTACGTGTTAGGGTTAGGTTAGTTATTAAACCTATCCCACTCCCTAGATACCCCTTAGCACGTAAAGAATATTATTTGGGGGTCCAGCCATGGAGAAGAGTTTAGACACTAAGATAATATAAGGAACACACCCATTATAAAGAAATCACATTAGGATTCTCTTTTTAAGCTGTTCCTTAAAACACTAGTGCTTAGGAAATCTATTGGAGGCAGAAGCAGTCAAGGGTAGCCTAGGGTTAGGGGTAGGCTTAGGGTTAGGCTTAGGATTCGCCTTAGGGTACGGGTTCGGGGAGGGCTTCGGGTACGGCGAAGGGTATGGGTTAGGGTTAGGGTTAGGGTTAGTGTTAGGGTTAGGTCTCGGTTTATGGTACCGGTTAGGATTAGTGTACGTGTTAGGGATAGGGTAGGGGTTAGGGTTAGGGTACGCGTTAGGGTTAGGGTAGTTATTAAACCTATCCCACTCTCTAGATACCCCTTAGCACGTAAAGGAATATTATTTGGGGGTCCAGCCATGGAGAAGAGTTTACACACTAGGATAAGATAAGGAACACACCCATTATAAAGAAATCACATTAGGATTCTCTTTTTAAGCTGTTCCTTAAAACACTAGTGCTTAGGAATTCTATTGGAGGCAGAAGCACTGAAGGGTAGCCTAGGGTTAGGGTTAGGCTTAGGGTTAGGCTTAGGGTACGGCTTAGGGTACGGGTTCGGGGAGGGCTTCGGGTACGGCGTAGGGTATGGGTTAGTGTTAGGGTTAGGGTTAGTGTTAGGGTTAGGGCTCGGTGTAGGGTATTGGTTAGGATTAGGGTACGTGTTAGGGTTAGGGTAGGGGTTATGGTTAGGGTACGCGTTAGGGTTAGGGTAGTTATTAAACCTATCCCACTCTCTAGATACCCCTTAGCACATAAAGGAATATTATTTGGAGGTCCAGCCATGGAGAAGAGTTTAGACACTAGGATAAGATAAGGAACACACCCATTATAAAGAAATCACATTAGGATTCTCTTTTTAAGCTGTTCCTTAAAACACTAGTGCTTAGGAAATCTATTGGAGGCAGAAGCAGTCAAGGGTAGCCTAGGGTTAGGGTTAGGCTTAGGGTTAGGGTTAGGGTACGGCTTAGGGTACGGGTTCGGGGAGGGGTTCGGGTACAGCATAGGGTATGGGTTAGGCTTGGGGTTAGGGTTAGTATTAGGGTTAGGGCTCGGTATAGGGTACGTGTTAGGGTTAGGGTAGGGGTTAGGGTTAGAGTACGCGTTAGAGTTAGGGTAGATATTAAACATATCCCACTCTCTAGATACACCTTAGCAGGTAAAGGAATATTATTTGGGGGTCCAGCCATGGAGAAGAGTTTAGACACTAGGATAAGATAAGGAAAACACACATTATAAAGAAATCACATTAGAATTCTCTTTTTAAGCTGTTCTTTAAAACACTAGTGCTAAGGAAATCTATTGGAGGCAGAAGCAGTCAAGGGTAGCCTAGGGTTAGGGTTAGGCTTAGGATACGGCTTAGGGTACGGATACAGCTTAGGGTACGGGTTCGGGGAGGGCTTCGGGTACGGCGTAGGGTATGGGTTAGGATTAGGGTTAGGGTTAGTGTTAGGGTTAGGTCTCGGTTTAAGATACGGTTTAGGATTAGGGTACGTGTTAGGGTTAGGGTAGGGGTTAAGGTTAGGGTACGCGTTAGAGTTAGGGTAGTTATTAAAGCTATCCCACTCTCTAGATACACCTTAGCACATAAAGGAATATTATTTGGGAGTCCACCCATGGCGAAGAGTTTAGACACTAAGAAAATATAAGGAACACACCCATTATAAAGAAATCACATTAGGATTCTCTTTTTAACCTGTTCCTTAAAACACTAGTGCTTAGGAAATCTATTGGAGTCAGAAGCAGTCAAGGGTAGCCTAGGGTTAGGGTTAGGGTTAGGGTACGGCTTAGGGTTTGGTTTCGGGGAGGGTTTCGGGCACGGCGTAGGGTATGGGTTAGGGTTAGCGTTAGGGTTAGTGTTAGTGTTAGGGATCGGTTTAGTGTACGGCTTAGGATTAGGGTACATGTTAGGGTTAGGGTAGGGGTTAGGGTTAGGGTACGCATTAGGTTTAGGGTTGTTATTAAACCTATCCCACTCTCTAGATACCCCTTAGCACGTAAAGGAATATTATTTGGGGTCCAGCCATGGAGAAGGGTTTAGACACTAGGATAAGATAAGGAACACACCCATTATAAAGAAATCACATTAGGATTCTCTTTTTAAGCTCTTCCTTAAAACACTAGTGCTTAGGAAATCTATTGGAGGCAGAAGCAGTCAAGGGTAGCCTAGGGTTAGGTTTAGGCTTAGGGTTA
This sequence comes from Balaenoptera physalus, assembly GCF_965194825.1. NCBI lineage: Eukaryota > Metazoa > Chordata > Mammalia > Artiodactyla > Balaenopteridae > Balaenoptera > Balaenoptera physalus. Next base: position 161,998 of record NW_028125966.1, on the reverse strand, counting down.
GGCTTAGGGTACAGCTTAGAGTACGGTTTCGGGGAGGGCTTCGGGTACAGCGTAGGGTATGGGTTAGGGTTAGGGTTAGGGTTAGGGCTCGGTTTAGGGTATTGGTTAGGATTAGGGTACGTGTTAGGGTTATGGTAGTGGTTAGGGTTAGGGTATGTGTTAGGGTTAGGGTAGTGATTAAACCTATCCCACTCTCTAGATACCCCTTAGCACGTAAAGGAATATTATTTGGGGGTACAGCCCTGGAGAAGAGTTTAGACACTAGGATAAGGTAAGGAAAACACCCATTATAAAGAAATCACATTAGGATTTTCTTTTTAAGCTCTTCCTTAAAACATTAGTGCTTAGGAAATCTATTGGAGGCAGAAGCAGTCAAGGGTAGCCTAGTGTTAGGTTTAGGCTTAGGGTTAGGCTTAGGGTAGGGCTTAGGGTACAGGTTCGGGGAGGGCTTCGGTTACGGCGTAGGGTATGGGTTAGGGTTAGGGTTACTGTTAGTTTTATGCTTAGGGCTCGGTTTAGGTTATTGGTTAGGATTAGGGTACGTGTTAGGGTTAGGGTAGGGGTTAGGGTTAGGGTACGCGTTAGCGTTAGGGTAGTTATTAAACCTATCCCACTCTCTAGATACCCCTTAGCACGTAAAGGAATATTATTTGGAGGTCCAGCCATGGAGAAGAGTTTAGACACTAGGATAAGATAAGGAACACACCCATTATAAAGAAATCACATTAGAATTCTCTTTTTAAGCTGTTCCTTAAAACACTAGTGCTTAGGAATCCTATTGGAGGCAGAAGCAGTCAAGGGTAGCCTAGGGTTAGGGTTAGGCTTAGGGTTAGGGTTAGGGTACGGCTTAGGGTATTGATTCGGGGAGGGGTTCGGGCACGGCGTAGGGTATGGGTTAGGGTTAGGGTTAGGGTTAGTGTTAGTGTTAGGGCTCGGTTTAGTGTACGGCTTAGGATTAGGGTACGTGTTAGGGTTAGGGTAGGGGTTAGGGTTAGGGTACGCGTTAGGGTTAGGGTAGTTATTAAACCTATCCCACTCTCTAGATACCCCTTAGCACGTAAAGGAATATTATTTGGTGGTCCAGCCATGGAAAAGAGTTTAGACACTAGGATAAGATAAGGAACACACACATTATAAAGAAATCACATTAGGATTCTCTTTTTAAGCTGTTCCTTAAAACACTAGTGCTTAGGAAATCTATTGGAGGCTGAAGCAGTCAAGGGTAGCCTAGGGTTAGGGTTAGGCTTAGGGTTAGGCTTAGGGTACGGCTTAGGGTACGGGTTCGGGGAGGGCTTCGGGTACGGCGTAGGGTATGGGTTAGGGTTAGGGTTAGGGTTAGTGTTAGGGTTAGGGCTCGGTGTAGGGTATTGGTTAGGATTAGGGTACGTGTTAGGGTTAGGGTAGGGGTTAGGGTTAGGGTACGCGTTAGGGTTAGGGTAGTTATTAAACCTATCCCACTCTCTAGATACCCCTTAGCACGTAAAGGAATATTATTTGGTGGTCCAGCCATGGAAAAGAGTTTAGACACTAGGATAAGATAAGGAACACACACATTATAAAGAAATCACATTAGGATTCTCTTTTTAAGCTGTTCCTTAAAACACTAGTGCTTAGGAAATCTATTGGAGGCTGAAGCAGTCAAGGGTAGCCTAGGGTTAGGGTTAGGCTTAGGGTTAGGCTTAGGGTACGGCTTAGGGTACGGGTTCGGGGAGGGCTTCGGGTACGGCGTAGGGTATGGGTTAGGGTTAGGGTTAGGGTTAGTGTTAGGGTTAGGGCTCGGTTTAGGGTATGGGTTAGGATTAGGGTACGTGTTAGGGTTAGGGTAGGGTTTAGGGTTAGGGTACGTGTTAGGGTTAGGTTAGTTATTAAACCTATCCCACTCCCTAGATACCCCTTAGCACGTAAAGAATATTATTTGGGGGTCCAGCCATGGAGAAGAGTTTAGACACTAAGATAATATAAGGAACACACACATTATAAAGAAATCACATTAGGATTCTCTTTTTAAGCTGTTCCTTAAAACACTAGTGCTTAGGAAATCTATTGGAGGCAGAAGCAGTCAAGGGTAGCCTAGGGTTAGGGTTAGGCTTAGGGTTAGGCTTAGGGTACGGCTTAGGGTACTAGTTCGGGGAGGGCTTCGGGTACGGCGTAGGGTATGGGTTAGGGTTAGGGTTAGGGTTAGTGTTAGGGTTAGGGCTCGGTTTAGTGTACGGCTTAGGATTAGGGTACATGTTAGGGTTAGGGTAGGGGTTAGGGTTAGGGTACGCATTAGGGTTAGGGTAGTTATTAAACCTATCCCACTCTGTAGATACCCCTTAGCACGTAAAGGAATATTATTTGGGGGTCCAGCCATGTAGAAGAGTTTAGACACTAAGATAATATAAGGAACACACCCATTATAAAGAAATCACATTAGGATTCTCTTTTTAAGCTGTTCCTTAAACCACTAGTGCTTAGGAAATCTATTGGAGGCAGAAGCAGTCAAGGGTAGCCTAGGGTTAGGGGTAGGCTTAGGGTTAGGCTTAGGATTCGCCTTAGGGTACGGGTTCGGGGAGGGCTTCGGGTACGGCGAAGGGTATGGGTTAGGGTTAGGGTTAGGGTTAGTGTTAGGGTTAGGTCTCGGTTTATGGTACCGGTTAGGATTAGTGTACGTGTTAGGGATAGGGTAGGGGTTAGGGTTAGGGTACGCGTTAGGGTTAGGGTAGTTATTAAACCTATCCCACTCTCTAGATACCCCTTAGCACGTAAAGGAATATTATTTGGGGGTCCAGCCATGGAGAAGAGTTTACACACTAGGATAAGATAAGGAACACACCCATTATAAAGAAATCACATTAGGATTCTCTTTTTAAGCTGTTCCTTAAAACACTAGTGCTTAGGAAATCTATTGGAGGCAGAAGCACTGAAGGGTAGCCTAGGGTTAGGGTTAGGCTTAGGGTTAGGCTTAGGGTACGGCTTAGGGTACGGGTTCGGGGAGGGCTTCGGGTACGGCGTAGGGTATGGGTTAGTGTTAGGGTTAGGGTTAGTGTTAGGGTTAGGGCTCGGTGTAGGGTATTGGTTAGGATTAGGGTACGTGTTAGGGTTAGGGTAGGGGTTATGGTTAGGGTACGCGTTAGGGTTAGGGTAGTTATTAAACCTATCCCACTCTCTAGATACCCCTTAGCACATAAAGGAATATTATTTGGAGGTCCAGCCATGGAGAAGAGTTTAGACACTAGGATAAGATAAGGAACACACCCATTATAAAGAAATCACATTAGGATTCTCTTTTTAAGCTGTTCCTTAAAACACTAGTGCTTAGGAAATCTATTGGAGGCAGAAGCAGTCAAGGGTAGCCTAGTGTTAGGTTTAGGCTTAGGGTTAGGCTTAGGGTAGGGCTTAGGGTACAGGTTCGGGGAGGGCTTCGGTTACGGCGTAGGGTATGGGTTAGGGTTAGGGTTACTGTTAGTTTTATGCTTAGGGCTCGGTTTAGGTTATTGGTTAGGATTAGGGTACGTGTTAGGGTTAGGGTAGGGGTTAGGGTTAGGGTACGCGTTAGCGTTAGGGTAGTTATTAAACCTATCCCACTCTCTAGATACCCCTTAGCACGTAAAGGAATATTATTTGGAGGTCCAGCCATGGAGAAGAGTTTAGACACTAGGATAAGATAAGGAACACACCCATTATAAAGAAATCACATTAGAATTCTCTTTTTAAGCTGTTCCTTAAAACACTAGTGCTTAGGAATCCTATTGGAGGCAGAAGCAGTCAAGGGTAGCCTAGGGTTAGGGTTAGGCTTAGGGTTAGGGTTAGGGTACGGCTTAGGGTATTGATTCGGGGAGGGGTTCGGGCACGGCGTAGGGTATGGGTTAGGGTTAGGGTTAGGGTTAGTGTTAGTGTTAGGGCTCGGTTTAGTGTACGGCTTAGGATTAGGGTACGTGTTAGGGTTAGGGTAGGGGTTAGGGTTAGGGTACGCGTTAGGGTTAGGGTAGTTATTAAACCTATCCCACTCTCTAGATACCCCTTAGCACGTAAAGGAATATTATTTGGGGGTCCACCCATGGAGAAGAGTTTAGACACTAAGATAATATAAGGAACACACCCATTATAAAGAAATCACATTAGGATTCTCTTTTTAAGCTGTTCCTTAAAACACTAGTGCTTAGGAAATCTATTGGAGGCAGAAGCAGTCAAGGGTAGCCTAGGGTTAGGGTTAGGCTTAGGGTTAGGCTTAGGGTACGGCTTATGGTACGGGTTCGGGGAGGGCTTCCGGTATGGTGTAGGGTATGGGTTAGGGTTAGGGTTAGGGTTAGTGTTAGGGTTAGGGCTCGGTTTAGTGTACGGCTTAGGATTAGGGTACATGTTAGGGTTAGGGTAGGGGTTAGGGTTAGGGTACGCATTAGGGTTAGGGTAGTTATTAAACCTATCCAACTCTGTAGATACCCCTTAGCACGTAAAGGAATATTATTTGGGGGTCCAGCCATGTAGAAGAGTTTAGACACTAAGATAATATAAGGAACACACCCATTATAAAGAAATCACATTAGGATTCTCTTTTTAAGCTGTTCCTTAAACCACTAGTGCTTAGGAAATCTATTGGAGGCAGAAGCAGTCAAGGGTAGCCTAGGGTTAGGGGTAGGCTTAGGGTTAGGCTTAGGATTCGCCTTAGGGTACGGGTTCGGGGAGGGCTTCGGGTACGGCGAAGGGTATGGGTTAGGGTTAGGGTTAGGGTTAGTGTTAGGGTTAGGTCTCGGTTTATGGTACCGGTTAGGATTAGTGTACGTGTTAGGGATAGGGTAGGGGTTAGGGTTAGGGTACGCGTTAGGGTTAGGGTAGTTATTAAACCTATCCCACTCTCTAGATACCCCTTAGCACGTAAAGGAATATTATTTGGGGGTCCAGCCATGGAGAAGAGTTTACACACTAGGATAAGATAAGGAACACACCCATTATAAAGAAATCACATTAGGATTCTCTTTTTAAGCTGTTCCTTAAAACACTAGTGCTTAGGAAATCTATTGGAGGCAGAAGCACTGAAGGGTAGCCTAGGGTTAGGGTTAGGCTTAGGGTTAGGCTTAGGGTACGGCTTAGGGTACGGGTTCGGGGAGGGCTTCGGGTACGGCGTAGGGTATGGGTTAGTGTTAGGGTTAGGGTTAGTGTTAGGGTTAGGGCTCGGTGTAGGGTATTGGTTAGGATTAGGGTACGTGTTAGGGTTAGGGTAGGGGTTATGGTTAGGGTACGCGTTAGGGTTAGGGTAGTTATTAAACCTATCCCACTCTCTAGATACCCCTTAGCACATAAAGGAATATTATTTGGAGGTCCAGCCATGGAGAAGAGTTTAGACACTAGGATAAGATAAGGAACACACCCATTATAAAGAAATCACATTAGGATTCTCTTTTTAAGCTGTTCCTTAAAACACTAGTGCTTAGGAAATCTATTGGAGGCAGAAGCAGTCAAGGGTAGCCTAGTGTTAGGTTTAGGCTTAGGGTTAGGCTTAGGGTAGGGCTTAGGGTACAGGTTCGGGGAGGGCTTCGGTTACGGCGTAGGGTATGGGTTAGGGTTAGGGTTACTGTTAGTTTTATGCTTAGGGCTCGGTTTAGGTTATTGGTTAGGATTAGGGTACGTGTTAGGGTTAGGGTAGGGGTTAGGGTTAGGGTACGCGTTAGCGTTAGGGTAGTTATTAAACCTATCCCACTCTCTAGATACCCCTTAGCACGTAAAGGAATATTATTTGGAGGTCCAGCCATGGAGAAGAGTTTAGACACTAGGATAAGATAAGGAACACACCCATTATAAAGAAATCACATTAGAATTCTCTTTTTAAGCTGTTCCTTAAAACACTAGTGCTTAGGAATCCTATTGGAGGCAGAAGCAGTCAAGGGTAGCCTAGGGTTAGGGTTAGGCTTAGGGTTAGGGTTAGGGTACGGCTTAGGGTATTGATTCGGGGAGGGGTTCGGGCACGGCGTAGGGTATGGGTTAGGGTTAGGGTTAGGGTTAGTGTTAGTGTTAGGGCTCGGTTTAGTGTACGGCTTAGGATTAGGGTACGTGTTAGGGTTAGGGTAGGGGTTAGGGTTAGGGTACGCGTTAGGGTTAGGGTAGTTATTAAACCTATCCCACTCTCTAGATACCCCTTAGCACGTAAAGGAATATTATTTGGGGGTCCACCCATGGAGAAGAGTTTAGACACTAAGATAATATAAGGAACACACCCATTATAAAGAAATCACATTAGGATTCTCTTTTTAAGCTGTTCCTTAAAACACTAGTGCTTAGGAAATCTATTGGAGGCAGAAGCAGTCAAGGGTAGCCTAGGGTTAGGGTTAGGCTTAGGGTTAGGCTTAGGGTACGGCTTATGGTACGGGTTCGGGGAGGGCTTCCGGTATGGTGTAGGGTATGGGTTAGGGTTAGGGTTAGGGTTAGTGTTAGGGTTAGGGCTCGGTTTAGTGTACGGCTTAGGATTAGGGTACATGTTAGGGTTAGGGTAGGGGTTAGGGTTAGGGTACGCATTAGGGTTAGGGTAGTTATTAAACCTATCCCACTCTGTAGATACCCCTTAGCACGTAAAGGAATATTATTTGGGGGTCCAGCCATGTAGAAGAGTTTAGACACTAAGATAATATAAGGAACACACCCATTATAAAGAAATCACATTAGGATTCTCTTTTTAAGCTGTTCCTTAAACCACTAGTGCTTAGGAAATCTATTGGAGGCAGAAGCAGTCAAGGGTAGCCTAGGGTTAGGGGTAGGCTTAGGGTTAGGCTTAGGATTCGCCTTAGGGTACGGGTTCGGGGAGGGCTTCGGGTACGGCGAAGGGTATGGGTTAGGGTTAGGGTTAGGGTTAGTGTTAGGGTTAGGTCTCGGTTTATGGTACCGGTTAGGATTAGTGTACGTGTTAGGGATAGGGTAGGGGTTAGGGTTAGGGTACGCGTTAGGGTTAGGGTAGTTATTAAACCTATCCCACTCTCTAGATACCCCTTAGCACGTAAAGGAATATTATTTGGGGGTCCAGCCATGGAGAAGAGTTTACACACTAGGATAAGATAAGGAACACACCCATTATAAAGAAATCACATTAGGATTCTCTTTTTAAGCTGTTCCTTAAAACACTAGTGCTTAGGAAATCTATTGGAGGCAGAAGCACTGAAGGGTAGCCTAGGGTTAGGGTTAGGCTTAGGGTTAGGCTTAGGGTACGGCTTAGGGTACGGGTTCGGGGAGGGCTTCGGGTACGGCGTAGGGTATGGGTTAGTGTTAGGGTTAGGGTTAGTGTTAGGGTTAGGGCTCGGTGTAGGGTATTGGTTAGGATTAGGGTACGTGTTAGGGTTAGGGTAGGGGTTAGGGTTAGGGTACGCGTTAGGGTTAGGGTAGTTATTAAACCTATCCCACTCTCTAGATACCCCTTAGCACATAAAGGAATATTATTTGGAGGTCCAGCCATGGAGAAGAGTTTAGACACTAGGATAAGATAAGGAACACACCCATTATAAAGAAATCACATTAGGATTCTCTTTTTAAGCTGTTCCTTAAAACACTAGTGCTTAGGAAATCTATTGGAGGCAGAAGCAGTCAAGGGTAGCCTAGGGTTAGGGTTAGGCTTAGGGTTAGGGTTAGGGTACGGCTTAGGGTACGGGTTCGGGGAGGGGTTCGGGTACAGCATAGGGTATGGGTTAGGCTTGGGGTTAGGGTTAGTATTAGGGTTAGGGCTCGGTATAGGGTACGTGTTAGGGTTAGGGTAGGGGTTAGGGTTAGGGTACGCATTAGGGTTAGGGTAGTTATTAAACCTATCCCACTCTGTAGATACCCCTTAGCACGTAAAGGAATATTATTTGGGGGTCCAGCCATGTAGAAGAGTTTAGACACTAAGATAATATAAGGAACACACCCATTATAAAGAAATCACATTAGGATTCTCTTTTTAAGCTGTTCCTTAAACCACTAGTGCTTAGGAAATCTATTGGAGGCAGAAGCAGTCAAGGGTAGCCTAGGGTTAGGGGTAGGCTTAGGGTTAGGCTTAGGATTCGCCTTAGGGTACGGGTTCGGGGAGGGCTTCGGGTACGGCGAAGGGTATGGGTTAGGGTTAGGGTTAGGGTTAGTGTTAGGGTTAGGGCTCGGTGTAGGGTATTGGTTAGGATTAGGGTACGTGTTAGGGTTAGGGTAGGGGTTAGGGTTAGGGTACGCGTTAGGGTTAGGGTAGTTATTAAACCTATCCCACTCTCTAGATACCCCTTAGCACATAAAGGAATATTATTTGGAGGTCCAGCCATGGAGAAGAGTTTAGACACTAGGATAAGATAAGGAACACACCCATTATAAAGAAATCACATTAGGATTCTCTTTTTAAGCTGTTCCTTAAAACACTAGTGCTTAGGAAATCTATTGGAGGCAGAAGCAGTCAAGGGTAGCCTAGTGTTAGGTTTAGGCTTAGGGTTAGGCTTAGGGTAGGGCTTAGGGTACAGGTTCGGGGAGGGCTTCGGTTACGGCGTAGGGTATGGGTTAGGGTTAGGGTTACTGTTAGTTTTATGCTTAGGGCTCGGTTTAGGTTATTGGTTAGGATTAGGGTACGTGTTAGGGTTAGGGTAGGGGTTAGGGTTAGGGTACGCGTTAGCGTTAGGGTAGTTATTAAACCTATCCCACTCTCTAGATACCCCTTAGCACGTAAAGGAATATTATTTGGAGGTCCAGCCATGGAGAAGAGTTTAGACACTAGGATAAGATAAGGAACACACCCATTATAAAGAAATCACATTAGAATTCTCTTTTTAAGCTGTTCCTTAAAACACTAGTGCTTAGGAATCCTATTGGAGGCAGAAGCAGTCAAGGGTAGCCTAGGGTTAGGGTTAGGCTTAGGGTTAGGGTTAGGGTACGGCTTAGGGTATTGATTCGGGGAGGGGTTCGGGCACGGCGTAGGGTATGGGTTAGGGTTAGGGTTAGGGTTAGTGTTAGTGTTAGGGCTCGGTTTAGTGTACGGCTTAGGATTAGGGTACGTGTTAGGGTTAGGGTAGGGGTTAGGGTTAGGGTACGCGTTAGGGTTAGGGTAGTTATTAAACCTATCCCACTCTCTAGATACCCCTTAGCACGTAAAGGAATATTATTTGGGGGTCCACCCATGGAGAAGAGTTTAGACACTAAGATAATATAAGGAACACACCCATTATAAAGAAATCACATTAGGATTCTCTTTTTAAGCTGTTCCTTAAAACACTAGTGCTTAGGAAATCTATTGGAGGCAGAAGCAGTCAAGGGTAGCCTAGGGTTAGGGTTAGGCTTAGGGTTAGGCTTAGGGTACGGCTTATGGTACGGGTTCGGGGAGGGCTTCCGGTATGGTGTAGGGTATGGGTTAGGGTTAGGGTTAGGGTTAGTGTTAGGGTTAGGGCTCGGTTTAGTGTACGGCTTAGGATTAGGGTACATGTTAGGGTTAGGGTAGGGGTTAGGGTTAGGGTACGCATTAGGGTTAGGGTAGTTATTAAACCTATCCCACTCTGTAGATACCCCTTAGCACGTAAAGGAATATTATTTGGGGGTCCAGCCATGTAGAAGAGTTTAGACACTAAGATAATATAAGGAACACACCCATTATAAAGAAATCACTTTAGGATTCTCTTTTTAAGCTGTTCCTTAAACCACTAGTGCTTAGGAAATCTATTGGAGGCAGAAGCAGTCAAGGGTAGCCTAGGGTTAGGGGTAGGCTTAGGGTTAGGCTTAGGATTCGCCTTAGGGTACGGGTTCGGGGAGGGCTTCGGGTACTGCGAAGGGTATGGGTTAGGGTTAGGGTTAGGGTTAGTGTTAGGGTTAGGTCTCGGTTTATGGTACCGGTTAGGATTAGTGTACGTGTTAGGGATAGGGTAGGGGTTAGGGTTAGGGTACGCGTTAGGGTTAGGGTAGTTATTAAACCTATCCCACTCTCTAGATACCCCTTAGCACGTAAAGGAATATTATTTGGGGGTCCAGCCATGGAGAAGAGTTTACACCCTAGGATAAGATAAGGAACACACCCATTATAAAGAAATCACATTAGGATTCTCTTTTTAAGCTGTTCCTTAAAACACTAGTGCTTAGGAAATCTATTGGAGGCAGAAGCACTGAAGGGTAGCCTAGGGTTAGGGTTAGGCTTAGGGTTAGGCTTAGGGTACGGCTTAGGGTACGGGTTCGGGGAGGGCTTCGGGTACGGCGTAGGGTATGGGTTAGTGTTAGGGTTAGGGTTAGTGTTAGGGTTAGGGCTCGGTGTAGGGTATTGGTTAGGATTAGGGTACGTGTTAGGGTTAGGGTAGGGGTTAGGGTTAGGGTACGCGTTAGGGTTAGGGTAGTTATTAAACCTATCCCACTCTCTAGATACCCCTTAGCACATAAAGGAATATTATTTGGAGGTCCAGCCATGGAGAAGAGTTTAGACACTAGGATAAGATAAGGAACACACCCATTATAAAGAAATCACATTAGGATTCTCTTTTTAAGCTGTTCCTTAAAACACTAGTGCTTAGGAAATCTATTGGAGGCAGAAGCAGTCAAGGGTAGCCTAGTGTTAGGTTTAGGCTTAGGGTTAGGCTTAGGGTAGGGCTTAGGGTACAGGTTCGGGGAGGGCTTCGGTTACGGCGTAGGGTATGGGTTAGGGTTAGGGTTACTGTTAGTTTTATGCTTAGGGCTCGGTTTAGGTTATTGGTTAGGATTAGGGTACGTGTTAGGGTTAGGGTAGGGGTTAGGGTTAGGGTACGCGTTAGCGTTAGGGTAGTTATTAAACCTATCCCACTCTCTAGATACCCCTTAGCACGTAAAGGAATATTATTTGGAGGTCCAGCCATGGAGAAGAGTTTAGACACTAGGATAAGATAAGGAACACACCCATTATAAAGAAATCACATTAGAATTCTCTTTTTAAGCTGTTCCTTAAAACACTAGTGCTTAGGAATCCTATTGGAGGCAGAAGCAGTCAAGGGTAGCCTAGGGTTAGGGTTAGGCTTAGGGTTAGGGTTAGGGTACGGCTTAGGGTATTGATTCGGGGAGGGGTTCGGGCACGGCGTAGGGTATGGGTTAGGGTTAGGGTTAGGGTTAGTGTTAGTGTTAGGGCTCGGTTTAGTGTACGGCTTAGGATTAGGGTACGTGTTAGGGTTAGGGTAGGGGTTAGGGTTAGGGTACGCGTTAGGGTTAGGGTAGTTATTAAACCTATCCCACTCTCTAGATACCCCTTAGCACGTAAAGGAATATTATTTGGGGGTCCACCCATGGAGAAGAGTTTAGACACTAAGATAATATAAGGAACACACCCATTATAAAGAAATCACATTAGGATTCTCTTTTTAAGCTGTTCCTTAAAACACTAGTGCTTAGGAAATCTATTGGAGGCAGAAGCAGTCAAGGGTAGCCTAGGGTTAGGGTTAGGCTTAGGGTTAGGCTTAGGGTACGGCTTATGGTACGGGTTCGGGGAGGGCTTCCGGTATGGTGTAGGGTATGGGTTAGGGTTAGGGTTAGGGTTAGTGTTAGGGTTAGGGCTCGGTTTAGTGTACGGCTTAGGATTAGGGTACATGTTAGGGTTAGGGTAGGGGTTAGGGTTAGGGTACGCATTAGGGTTAGGGTAGTTATTAAACCTATCCCACTCTGTAGATACCCCTTAGCACGTAAAGGAATATTATTTGGGGGTCCAGCCATGTAGAAGAGTTTAGACACTAAGATAATATAAGGAACACACCCATTATAAAGAAATCACATTAGGATTCTCTTTTTAAGCTGTTCCTTAAACCACTAGTGCTTAGGAAATCTATTGGAGGCAGAAGCAGTCAAGGGTAGCCTAGGGTTAGGGGTAGGCTTAGGGTTAGGCTTAGGATTCGCCTTAGGGTACGGGTTCGGGGAGGGCTTCGGGTACGGCGAAGGGTATGGGTTAGGGTTAGGGTTAGGGTTAGTGTTAGGGTTAGGTCTCGGTTTATGGTACCGGTTAGGATTAGTGTACGTGTTAGGGATAGGGTAGGGGTTAGGGTTAGGGTACGCGTTAGGGTTAGGGTAGTTATTAAACCTATCCCACTCTCTAGATACCCCTTAGCACGTAAAGGAATATTATTTGGGGGTCCAGCCATGGAGAAGAGTTTACACACTAGGATAAGATAAGGAACACACCCATTATAAAGAAATCACATTAGGATTCTCTTTTTAAGCTGTTCCTTAAAACACTAGTGCTTAGGAAATCTATTGGAGGCAGAAGCACTGAAGGGTAGCCTAGGGTTAGGGTTAGGCTTAGGGTTAGGCTTAGGGTACGGCTTAGGGTACGGGTTCGGGGAGGGCTTCGGGTACGGCGTAGGGTATGGGTTAGTGTTAGGGTTAGGGTTAGTGTTAGGGTTAGGGCTCGGTGTAGGGTATTGGTTAGGATTAGGGTACGTGTTAGGGTTAGGGTAGGGGTTAGGGTTAGGGTACGCGTTAGGGTTAGGGTAGTTATTAAACCTATCCCACTCTCTAGATACCCCTTAGCACATAAAGGAATATTATTTGGAGGTCCAGCCATGGAGAAGAGTTTAGACACTAGGATAAGATAAGGAACACACCCATTATAAAGAAATCACATTAGGATTCTCTTTTTAAGCTGTTCCTTAAAACACTAGTGCTTAGGAAATCTATTGGAGGCAGAAGCAGTCAAGGGTAGCCTAGTGTTAGGTTTAGGCTTAGGGTTAGGCTTAGGGTAGGGCTTAGGGTACAGGTTCGGGGAGGGCTTCGGTTACGGCGTAGGGTATGGGTTAGGGTTAGGGTTACTGTTAGTTTTATGCTTAGGGCTCGGTTTAGGTTATTGGTTAGGATTAGGGTACGTGTTAGGGTTAGGGTAGGGGTTAGGGTTAGGGTACGCGTTAGCGTTAGGGTAGTTATTAAACCTATCCCACTCTCTAGATACCCCTTAGCACGTAAAGGAATATTATTTGGAGGTCCAGCCATGGAGAAGAGTTTAGACACTAGGATAAGATAAGGAACACACCCATTATAAAGAAATCACATTAGAATTCTCTTTTTAAGCTGTTCCTTAAAACACTAGTGCTTAGGAATCCTATTGGAGGCAGAAGCAGTCAAGGGTAGCCTAGGGTTAGGGTTAGGCTTAGGGTTAGGGTTAGGGTACGGCTTAGGGTATTGATTCGGGGAGGGGTTCGGGCACGGCGTAGGGTATGGGTTAGGGTTAGGGTTAGGGTTAGTGTTAGTGTTAGGGCTCGGTTTAGTGTACGGCTTAGGATTAGGGTACGTGTTAGGGTTAGGGTAGGGGTTAGGGTTAGGGTACGCGTTAGGGTTAGGGTAGTTATTAAACCTATCCCACTCTCTAGATACCCCTTAGCACGTAAAGGAATATTATTTGGGGGTCCACCCATGGAGAAGAGTTTAGACACTAAGATAATATAAGGAACACACCCATTATAAAGAAATCACATTAGGATTCTCTTTTTAAGCTGTTCCTTAAAACACTAGTGCTTAGGAAATCTATTGGAGGCAGAAGCAGTCAAGGGTAGCCTAGGGTTAGGGTTAGGCTTAGGGTTAGGCTTAGGGTACGGCTTATGGTACGGGTTCGGGGAGGGCTTCCGGTATGGTGTAGGGTATGGGTTAGGGTTAGGGTTAGGGTTAGTGTTAGGGTTAGGGCTCGGTTTAGTGTACGGCTTAGGATTAGGGTACATGTTAGGGTTAGGGTAGGGGTTAGGGTTAGGGTACGCATTAGGGTTAGGGTAGTTATTAAACCTATCCCACTCTGTAGATACCCCTTAGCACGTAAAGGAATATTATTTGGGGGTCCAGCCATGTAGAAGAGTTTAGACACTAAGATAATATAAGGAACACACCCATTATAAAGAAATCACATTAGGATTCTCTTTTTAAGCTGTTCCTTAAACCACTAGTGCTTAGGAAATCTATTGGAGGCAGAAGCAGTCAAGGGTAGCCTAGGGTTAGGGGTAGGCTTAGGGTTAGGCTTAGGATTCGCCTTAGGGTACGGGTTCGGGGAGGGCTTCGGGTACGGCGAAGGGTATGGGTTAGGGTTAGGGTTAGGGTTAGTGTTAGGGTTAGGTCTCGGTTTATGGTACCGGTTAGGATTAGTGTACGTGTTAGGGATAGGGTAGGGGTTAGGGTTAGGGTACGCGTTAGGGTTAGGGTAGTTATTAAACCTATCCCACTCTCTAGATACCCCTTAGCACGTAAAGGAATATTATTTGGGGGTCCAGCCATGGAGAAGAGTTTACACACTAGGATAAGATAAGGAACACACCCATTATAAAGAAATCACATTAGGATTCTCTTTTTAAGCTGTTCCTTAAAACACTAGTGCTTAGGAAATCTATTGGAGGCAGAAGCACTGAAGGGTAGCCTAGGGTTAGGGTTAGGCTTAGGGTTAGGCTTAGGGTACGGCTTAGGGTACGGGTTCGGGGAGGGCTTCTGGTACGGCGTAGGGTATGGGTTAGGGTTAGTGTTAGGGTTAGTGTTAGTGTTAGGGCTCGGTTTAGGGTATTGTTTAGGATTAGGGTACGTGTTAGGGTTAGGGTAGGGGTTAGGGTTAGGGTACGCGTTAGGGTTAGGGTAGTTATTAAACCTATCCCACTCTCTAGATACCCCTTAGCACGTAAAGGAATATTATTTGGGGGTCAAGCCATGGAGAAGAGTTTAGACACTAGGATAAGATAAGGAACACACCCATTATAAAGAAATCACATTAGGATTCTCTTTTTAAGCTGTTCCTTAAAACACTAGTGCTTAGGAAATCTATTGGAGGCAGAAGCAGTCAAGGGTAGCCTAGGGTTAGGGTTAGGCTTAGGGTTAGGGTTAGGGTACGGCTTAGGGTACGGGTTCGGGGAGGGGTTCGGGTACAGCATAGGGTATGGGTTAGGCTTGGGGTTAGGGTTAGTATTAGGGTTAGGGCTCGGTATAGGGTACGTGTTAGGGTTAGGGTAGGGGTTAGGGTTAGAGTACGCGTTAGGGTTAGGGTAGATATTAAACATATCCCACTCTCTAGATACACCTTAGCAGGTAAAGGAATATTATTTGGGGGTCCAGCCATGGAGAAGAGTTTAGACACTAGGATAAGATAAGGAAAACACACATTATAAAGAAATCACATTAGAATTCTCTTTTTAAGCTGTTCTTTAAAACACTAGTGCTAAGGAAATCTATTAGAGGCAGAAGCAGTCAAGGGTAGCCTAGGGTTAGGGTTAGGCTTAGGATACGGCTTAGGGTACCGATACAGCTTAGGGTACGGGTTCGGGGAGGGCTTCGGGTACGGCGTAGGGTATGGGTTAGGATTAGGGTTAGGGTTAGTGTTAGGGTTAGGTCTCGGTTTAAGGTACGGTTTAGGATTAGGGTACGTGTTAGGGTTAGGGTAGGGGTTAAGGTTAGGGTACGCGTTAGAGTTAGGGTAGTTATTAAAGCTATCCCACTCTCTAGATACACCTTAGCACATAAAGGAATATTATTTGGGGGTCCACCCATGGAGAAGAGTTTAGACACTAAGAAAATATAAGGAACACACCCATTATAAAGAAATCACATTAGGATTCTCTTTTTAACCTGTTCCTTAAAACACTAGTGCTTAGGAAATCTATTGGAGTCAGAAGCAGTCAAGGGTAGCCTAGGGTTAGGGTTAGGGTTAGGGTACGGCTTAGGGTATGGTTTCGGGGAGGGTTTCGGGCACGGCGTAGGGTATGGGTTAGGGTTAGCGTTAGGGTTAGTGTTAGTGTTAGGGATCGGTTTAGTGTACGGCTTAGGATTAGGGTACATGTTAGGGTTAGGGTAGGGGTTAGGGTTAGGGTACGCATTAGGTTTAGGGTTGTTATTAAACCTATCCCACTCTCTAGATACCCCTTAGCACGTAAAGGAATATTATTTGGGGTCCAGCCATGGAGAAGGGTTTAGACACTAGGATAAGATAAGGAACACACCCATTATAAAGAAATCACATTAGGATTCTCTTTTTAAGCTCTTCCTTAAAACACTAGTGCTTAGGAAATCTATTGGAGGCAGAAGCAGTCAAGGGTAGCCTAGGGTTAGGTTTAGGCTTAGGGTTAGGCTTAGGGTACAGCTTAGAGTACGGTTTCGGGGAGGGCTTCGGGTACAGCGTAGGGTATGGGTTAGGGTTAGGGTTAGGGTTAGGGCTCGGTTTAGGGTATTGGTTAGGATTAGGGTACGTGTTAGGGTTATGGTAGTGGTTAGGGTTAGGGTATGTGTTAGGGTTAGGGTAGTGATTAAACCTATCCCACTCTCTAGATACCCCTTAGCACGTAAAGGAATATTATTTGGGGGTACAGCCCTGGAGAAGAGTTTAGACACTAGGATAAGGTAAGGAACACACCCATTATAAAGAAATCACATTAGGATTTTCTTTTTAAGCTCTTCCTTAAAACATTAGTGCTTAGGAAATCTATTGGAGGCAGAAGCAGTCAAGGGTAGCCTAGTGTTAGGTTTAGGCTTAGGGTAAGGCTTAGGGTAGGGCTTAGGGTACAGGTTCGGGGAGGGCTTCGGTTACGGCGTAGGGTATGGGTTAGGGTTAGGGTTACTGTTAGTTTTATGCTTAGGGCTCGGTTTAGGGTATTGTTTAGGATTAGGGTACGTGTTAGGGTTAGGGTAGGGGTTAGGGTTAGGGTACGCGTTAGGGTTAGGGTAGTTATTAAACCTATCCCACTCTCTAGATACCCCTTAGCACGTAAAGGAATATTATTTGGTGGTCCAGCCATGGAAAAGAGTTTAGACACTAGGATAAGATAAGGAACACACACATTATAAAGAAATCACATTAGGATTCTCTTTTTAATCTGTTCCTTAAAACACTAGTGCTTAGGAAATCTATTGGAGGCTGAAGCAGTCAAGGGTAGCCTAGGGTTAGGGTTAGGCTTAGGGTTAGGCTTAGGGTACGGCTTAGGGTACGGGTTCGGGGAGGGGTTCGGGTAAAGCATAGGGTATGGGTTAGGCTTGGGGTTAGGGTTAGTATTAGGGTTAGGGCTCGGTATAGGATACGTGTTAGGGTTAGGGTAGGGGTTAGGTTTAGAGTACGCGTTGGAGTTAGGGTAGATATTAAACATATCCCACTCTCTAGATACACCTTAGCAGGTAAAGGAATATTATTTGGGGGTCCAGCCATGGAGAAGAGTTTAGACACTAGGATAAGATAAGGAAAACACACATTATAAAGAAATCACATTAGGATTCTCTTTTTAAGCTGTTCCTTAAAACACTAGGGCTTAGGAAATCTATTGGAGGCAGAAGCAGTCAAGGGTAGCCTAGGGTTAGGGTTAGGCTTAGGGTAAGGCTTAGGGTACGGGTTCGGGGAGGGCTTCGGATACGGTGTAGTGTATGGGTTAGGGTTAGGGTAAGGGTTAGTGTTAGGGTTAGGGCTCGGTTTAGGGTACGGTTTAGGATTAGGGTACGTGTTAGGGTTAGGGTAGGGGTTAGGGTTAGGGTACGTGTTAGGGTTAGGGTTATTAAACCTATCCCACTCTCTAGATACCCCTTAGCACCTAAAGGAATATTATTTGGGGATCCAGGCATGGAGAAGAGTTTAGACACTAGGATTAGATAAGGAACACACACATTATAAAGAAATCACATTAGGATTCTCTTTTTCAGCTCTTCCTTAAAACACTAGTGCTTAGGAAATCTATTGGAGGCAGAAGCAGTCAAGGGTAGCCTAGGGTTAGGGTTAGGCTTAGGGTAAGGCTTAGGGTATGGGTTCGGGGAGGGCTTCGGGTACGGTGTAGTGTATGAGTTAGGGTTAGGGTTAGGGTTAGTGTTAATGTTAGGGCTCGGTTTAGTGTACGGCTTAGGATTAGGGTACGTGTTAGGGTTAGGGTAGGGGTTAGGGTTAGGGTACGCATTAGGGTTAGGGGAGTTATTAAACCTATCCCACTCTCTAGATACCCCTTAGCACGTAAAGGAATATTATTTGGGGGTCCAGCCATGGAGAAGAGTTTAGACACTAGGCTAAGATAAGGAACACACCCTTTATAGAGAAATCACATTAGGATTCTCTTTTTAAGCTGTTCCTTAAAACACTAGTGCTTAGGAAATCTATTGGAGGCAGAAGGAGTCAAGGGTAGCCTAGTGTTAGGGTTAGGCTTAGGGTTAGGCTAAGGGTACAGCTTAGGGTACGGGTTCGGGGAGGTCTTTGGGTACGGCGTAGGGTATGGGTTAGGGTTAGGGTTAGTGTTAGGGTTAGGGCTCGGTTTAGGGTACGGTTTAGTTTTAGGGTACGTGTTAGGGTTAGGGTAGGGGTTAGGGTTAGGGTACGTGTTAGGGTTAGGGTAGTTATTAAACCTATCCCACTCTCTAGATACCCCTTAGCACGTAAAGGAATATTATTTGGGGGTCCACCCATGGAGAAGAGTTTAGACACTAAGATAATATAAGGAACACACACATTATAAAGAAATCACATTAGGATTCTCTTTTTAAGCCGTTCCTTAAACCACTAGTGCTTAGGAAATCTATTGGAGGCAGAAGCAGTAAAGGGTAGCCTAGGGTTAGGTTTAGGCTTAAGGTTAGGCTTAGGGTATGGCTTAGGGTACGGGTTCGGGGAGGGGTTCGGGTACGGCGTAGGGTATGGGTTAGGGTTAGGGTTTGGGTTGGTGTTAGGGTTAGGGCTCCGTTTAGGGTACTGGTTAGGATTAGGGTACGTGTTAGGGTTAGAGTAGGGGTTAGGGTTAGGGTACGCATTAGGGTTAGGGTAGTTATTAAACCTATCCCACACTCTAGATACACCTTAGCACGTAAAGGAATATTATTGGTGGGTCCAGCCATGGAGAAGAGTTTAGACACTAGGCTAAGATTAGGAACACACCCTTTATAGAGAAATCACATTAGGATTCTCTTTTTAAGCTGTTCCTTAAAACACTAGTGCTTAGGAAATCTATTGGAGGCAGAAGCAGTCAAGGGTAGCCTAGTGTTAGGGTTAGGCTTAGGGTTAGGCTAAGGGTACGGCTTAGGGTTCGGGTTCGGGGAGGGCTTCGGGTACGGCGTAGGGTATGGGTTAGGGTTAGGGTTAGTGTTAGGGTTAGGGCTCGGTTTAGGGTACGGTTTAGGTTTAGGGTACGGGTTAGGGTTAGGGTAGGGGTTAGGGTTAGGGTACGTGTTAGGGTTAGGGTACTTATTAAACCTATCCCACTCTCTAGATACATCTTAGCACGTAAAGGAATATTATTTGAGGGTCCACCCATGAAGAAGAGTTTAGACACTAAGATAATATAAGGAACACACACATTAGAAAGAAATCACATTAGGATTCTCTTTTTACGCTGTTCCTTAAAACACTAGTGCTTAGGAAATCTATTGGAGGCAGAAGCAGTCAAGGGTAGCCTAGGGTTAGGGTTAGGCTTAGGGTTAGGCTTAGGGTACGGCTTAGGGTACGGGCTCGGGGAGGGGTTCGGGTAAGGCGTAGGTTATGGGTTAGGGTTAGGGTTAGGGTTAGTGTTAGGGTTAGGGCTCGGTTTAGGGTACGGGTTAGGATTAGGGTACGTGTTAGGGTTAGGGTAGGGGTTAGGGTTAGGGTACGCGTTAGGGTTAGGGTAGTTATTAAACCTATCCCACTTTCTAGATACACCTTAGCACGTAAAGGAATATTATTTGGGGGTCCAGCCATGGAGAAGAGTTTAGACACTAGGATAAAATAAGGAACACACCCATTATAAAGAAATCACATTAGGATTCTCTTTTTAAGCTGTTCCTTAAAACACTAGTGCTTAGGAAATCTATTGGAGGCAGAAGCAGTCAAGGGTAGCCTAGGGTTAGGGTTAGGGTTAGGGTTAGGCTTAGGGTACGGCTTAGGGTACGGGTTCGGGGAGGGCTTCTGGTACGGCGTAGGGTATGGGTTAGGGTTAGTGTTAGGGTTAGTGTTAGTGTTAGGGCTCGGTTTAGGGTATTGTTTAGGATTAGGGTACGTGTTAGGGTTAGGGTAGGGGTTAGGGTTAGGGTACGCGTTAGGGTTAGGGTAGTTATTAAACCTATCCCACTCTCTAGATACCCCTTAGCACGTAAAGGAATATTATTTGGGGGTCCACCCATGGAGAAGAGTTTAGACACTAGGATAAGACAAGGAACACACCCATTATAAAGAAATCACATTAGGATTCACTTTTAAAGTTGTTCCTTAAAACACTAGTGCTTAGGAAATCTATTGGAGGCTAAAGCAGTCAAGGGTAGCCTAGGGTTAGGGTTAGGCTTAGGGTTAGGCTTAGGGTACGGCTTAGGGTACGGGTTCGGAGAGGGCTTCGCGTACGGCGTAGGGTATGGGTTAGGGTTAGGGTTAGGGTTAGTGTTAGGGTTAGGGCTCGGTTTAGGGTACGGTTTAGTTTTAGGGTACGTGTTAGGGTTAGGGTAGGTGTTAGGGTTAGGGTCCGCATTAGGGTTAGGGTAGTTATTAAACCTATCCCACTCTCTAGATACCCCTTAGCACGTAAAGGAATATTATTTGGGGGTCCACCCATGGAGAAGAGTTTAGACACTAAGATAATATAAGGAACACACACATTATAAAGAAATCACATTAGGATTCTCTTTTTAAGCCGTTCCTTAAACCACTATTGCTTAGGAAATCTATTGGAGGCAGAAGCAGTCAAGGGTAGCCTAGGGTTAGGTTTAGGCTTAGGGTTAGGCTTAGGGTATGGCTTAGGGTACGGGTTCGGGGAGGGGTTCGGGTACGGCGTAGGGTATGGGTTAGGGTTAGGGTTTGGGTTGGTGTTAGGGTTAGGGCTCCGTTTAGGGTACTGGTTAGGATTAGGGTACGTGTTAGGGTTAGAGTAGGGGTTAGGGTTAGGGTATGCATTAGGGTTAGGGTAGTTATTAAACCTATCCCACTCTCTAGATACACCTTAGCACGTAAAGGAATATTATTGGTGGGTCCAGCCATGGAGAAGAATTTAGACACTAGGCTAAGATTAGGAACACACCCTTTATAGAGAAATCACATTAGGATTCTCTTTTTAAGCTGTTCCTTAAAACACTAGTGCTTAGGAAATCTATTGGAGGCAGAAGCAGTCAAGGGTAGCCTAGTGTTAGGGTTAGGCTTAGGGTTAGGCTAAGGGTACGGCTTAGGGTTCGGGTTCGGGGAGGGCTTCGGGTACGGCGTAGGGTATGGGTTAGGGTTAGGGTTAGTGTTAGGGTTAGGGCTCGGTTTAGGGTACGGTTTAGGTTTAGGGTACGGGTTAGGGTTAGGGTAGGGGTTAGGGTTAGGGTACGTGTTAGGGTTAGGTTTGTTATTAAACCTATCCCACTCTCTAGATACCCCTTAGCACGTAAAGGAATATTATTTGGGGGTCCAGCCATGGAGAAGAGTTTAGACACTAGGATAAGATAAGGAACACACCCATTATAAAGAAATCACATTAGGATTCTCTTTTTAAGCTGTTCCTTAAAACACTAGTGCTTAGGAAATCTATTGGAAGCAGAAGCAGTCAAGGGTAGCCTAGGGTTAGGGTTAGGCTTAGGGTTAGGCTTAGGGTACGGCTTAGGGTACGGGTTCGGGGAGGGCTTCAGGTACGGCGTAGGGTATGGGTTAGGGTTAGGGTTAGGGTTAGTGTTAGGGTTAGGGCTCGAATTAGGGTACGGTTTAGGATTAGGGTACGTGTTAGGGTTAGGGTAGGGGTTAGGGTTAGGGTACGTGTTAGGGTTAGGGTAGTTATTAAACCTATCCCACTCTCTAGATACCCCTTAGCACGTAAAGGAATATTATTTGGGGGTCCAGCCATGGAGAAGAGTTAAACACTAGGATAAGATAAGGAACCCACCCATTATAAAGAAGTCAAATTAGGATTCTCTTTTTATGCTGTTCCTTAAAACACTAGTGCTTAGGAAATCTATTGGCGGCAGAAGAAGTCAAGGGTAGCCTAGGGTTAGGGTTAGGCTTAGGGTTAGGCTTAGGATACGTCTTAGGGTACGGGTTTGGGGAGGGCTTTGGGTACGGCGTAGGGTATGGGTTAGGGTTAGGGTTGGGGTTAGTGTTAGGGTTAGGTCTCGGTTTAGGGTACGGGTTAGGATTAGGGTACGTGTTAGGGTTAGGGTAGGGGTTAGGGTTAGGGTACACGTTAGAGTTAGGGTAGTTATTAACCCTATCCCACTCTCCAGATACACCTTAGCACGTAAAGGAATATTATTTGGGGGTCCACCCATGGAGAAGAGTTTAGACACTAAGATAATATAAGGAACACACACATTATAAAGAAATCACATTAGGATTCTCTTTTTAAGCTGTTCCTTAAAACACTAGTGCTTAGGAAATCTATTGGAGTCAGAAGCAGTCAAGGGTAGCCTAGGGTTAGGGTTAGGCTTAGGGTTAGGCTTAGGATATGGCTTATGGTACGGGTTCGGGGAGGGCTTCGTGTACGGCGTAGAGTATGGGTTAGAGTTAGGGTTAGGGTTAGTGTTAGGGTAGGTCTCGGGTTAGGTTATGAGTTAGGATTAGGGTACATGTTAGGGTTAGGGTAGGGGTTAGGGTTAGGGTACGCGTTAGAGTTAGGGTACTTATTAAAGCTATCCCACTCTCTAGATACACCTTAGCACGTAAAGGAATATTATTTGGGGGTCCACCCATGAAGAAGAGTTTAGACACTAAGATAATATAAGGAACACACCCATTATAAAGAAATCACATTAGGATTCTCTTTTTACGCTGTTCCTTAAAACACTAGTGCTTAGAAAATCTATTGGAGACAGAAGCAGTCAAGGGTAGCCTAGGGTTAGGGTTAGGCTTAGGGTTAGGCTTAGGGTACGGCTTAGGTTACGGGTTCGGGGAGGGCTTCGGGTACGGCGTAGGGTATGGGTTAGGGTTAGGGTTAGTGTTAGGGTTAGGGCTCGGTTTAGGGTACGGTTTAGTTTTAGGGTACGTGTTAGGGTTAGGGTAGGGGTTAGGGTTAGGGTACGTGTTAGGGTTAGGGTAGTTATTAAACCTATCCCACTCTCTAGATACCCCTTAGCACGTAAAGGAATATTATTTGGGGGTCCACCCATGGAGAAGAGTTTAGACACTAAGATAATATAAGGAACACACACATTATAAAGAAATCACATTAGGATTCTCTTTTTAAGCCGTTCCTTAAACCACTATTGCTTAGGAAATCTATTGGAGGCAGAAGCAGTCAAGGGTAGCCTAGGGTTAGGTTTAGGCTTAGGGTTAGGCTTAGGGTATGGCTTAGGGTACGGGTTCGGGGAGGGGTTCGGGTACGGCGTAGGGTATGGGTTAGGGTTAGGGTTTGGGTTGGTGTTAGGGTTAGGGCTCCGTTTAGGGTACTGGTTAGGATTAGGGTACGTGTTAGGGTTAGAGTAGGGGTTAGGGTTAGGGTATGCATTAGGGTTAGGGTAGTTATTAAACCTATCCCACTCTCTAGATACACCTTAGCACGTAAAGGAATATTATTGGTGGGTCCAGCCATGGAGAAGAATTTAGACACTAGGCTAAGATTAGGAACACACCCTTTATAGAGAAATCACATTAGGATTCTCTTTTTAAGCTGTTCCTTAAAACACTAGTGCTTAGGAAATCTATTGGAGGCAGAAGCAGTCAAGGGTAGCCTAGTGTTAGGGTTAGGCTTAGGGTTAGGCTAAGGGTACGGCTTAGGGTTCGGGTTCGGGGAGGGCTTCGGGTACGGCGTAGGGTATGGGTTAGGGTTAGGGTTAGTGTTAGGGTTAGGGCTCGGTTTAGGGTACGGTTTAGGTTTAGGGTACGGGTTAGGGTTAGGGTAGGGGTTAGGGTTAGGGTACGTGTTAGGGTTAGGGTTGTTATTAAACCTATCCCACTCTCTAGATACCCCTTAGCACGTAAAGGAATATTATTTGGGGGTCCAGCCATGGAGAAGAGTTTAGACACTAGGATAAGATAAGGAACACACCCATTATAAAGAAATCACATTAGGATTCTCTTTTTAAGCTGTTCCTTAAAACACTAGTGCTTAGGAAATCTATTGGAGGCAGAAGCAGTCAAGGGTAGCCTAGGAATAGGGTTAGGCTTAGGGTTAGGCTTAGGGTACGGCTTAGGGTACGGGTTCGGGGAGGGCTTCAGGTACGGCGTAGGGTATGGGTTAGGGTTAGGGTTAGGGTTAGTGTTAGGGTTAGGGCTCGATTTAGGGTACGGTTTAGGATTAGGGTACGTGTTAGGGTTAGGGTAGGGGTTAGGGTTAGGGTACGTGTTAGGGTTAGGGTAGTTATTAAACCTATCCCACTCTCTAGATACCCCTTAGCACGTAAAGGAATATTATTTGGGGGTCCAGCCATGGAGAAGAGTTAAACACTAGGATAAGATAAGGAACCCACCCATTATAAAGAAGTCAAATTAGGATTCTCTTTTTATGCTGTTCCTTAAAACACTAGTGCTTAGGAAATCTATTGGAGGCAGAAGCAGTCAAGGGTAGCCTAGGGTTAGGGTTAGGCTTAGGGTTAGGCTTAGGGTACGGCTTAGGGCACGGTTTCGGGGAGGGCTTTGGGTACGGCGTAGGGTATGGGTTAGGGTTAGGGTTAGTGTTAGGGTTAGGGCTCGGTTTAGGGTACGGTTTAGTTTTAGGGTACGTGTTAGGGTTAGGGTAGGGGTTAGGGTTAGGGTACGTGTTAGGGTTAGGGTAGTTATTAAACCTATCCCACTCTCTAGATACCCCTTAGCACGTAAAGAATATTATTTCGGGGTCCAGCCATGTAGAAGAGTTTAGACACTAAGATAATATAAGGAACACACACATTATAAAGAAATCACATTAGGATTCTCTTTTTAAGCTGTTCCTTAAACCACTAGTGCTTAGGAAATCTTTTGGAGGCAGAAGCAGTCAAGGGTAGCCTAGGGTTAGGTATAGGCTTAGGGTTAGGCTTAGGGTATGGCTTAGGGTACGGGTTCGGGGAGGGGTTCGGGTACGGCGTAGGGTATGGGTTAGGGTTAGGGTTTGGGTTGGTGTTAGGGTTAGGGCTCCGTTTAGGGTACTGGTTAGGATTAGGATACGTGTTAGGGTTAGAGTAGGGGTTAGGGTTAGGGTACGCATTAGGGTTAGGGTAGTTATTAAACCTATCCCACTCTCTAGATACACCTTAGCACGTAAA
Source organism: Balaenoptera physalus (assembly GCF_965194825.1). Taxonomy (NCBI): domain Eukaryota; kingdom Metazoa; phylum Chordata; class Mammalia; order Artiodactyla; family Balaenopteridae; genus Balaenoptera; species Balaenoptera physalus. The sequence goes on along the minus strand of NW_028125966.1, from coordinate 137,023 downwards.
GGAATATTATTGGTGGGTCCAGCCATGGAGAAGAGTTTAGACACTAGGCTAAGATTAGGAACACACCCTTTATAGAGAAATCACATTAGGATTCTCTTTTTAAGCTGTTCCTTAAAACACTAGTGCTTAGGAAATCTATTGGAGGCAGAAGCAGTCAAGGGTAGCCTAGTGTTAGGGTTAGGCTTAGGGTTAGGCTAAGGGTACGGCTTAGGGTTCGGGTTCGGGGAGGGCTTCGGGTACGGCGTAGGGTATGGGTTAGGGTTAGGGTTAGTGTTAGGGTTAGGGCTCGGTTTTGGGTACGGTTTAGGTTTAGGGTACGGGTTAGGGTTAGGGTAGGGGTTAGGGTTAGGGTACGTGTTAGGGTTAGGGTTGCTATTAAACCTATCCCACTCTCTAGATACCCCTTAGCACGTAAAGGAATATTATTTGGGGGTCCAGCCATGGAGAAGAGTTTAGACACTAGGATAAGATAAGGAACACACCCATTATAAAGAAATCACATTAGGATTCTCTTTTTAAGCTGTTCCTTAAAACACTAGTGCTTAGGAAATCTATTGGAGGCAGAAGCAGTCAAGGGTAGCCTAGGAATAGGGATAGGCTTAGGGTTAGGCTTAGGGTACGGCTTAGGGTACGGTTTCGGGGAGGGCTTTGGGTACGGCGTAGGGTATGGGTTAGGGTTAGGGTTAGGGTTAGTGTTAGGGTTAGGGCTCGGTTTAGGGTATTGGTTAGGATTAGGGTACATGTTAGGGTTAGGGTAGGGGTTAGGGTTACGGTACGCGTTAGGGTTAAGGTAGTTATTAAACCTATCCCACTCTCTAGATACCCCTTAGAACATAAAGGAATATTATTTGGAGGTCCAGCCATGGAGAAGAGTTTAGACACTAGGGTAAGATAAGGAACACACACATTATAAAGAAATCACTTTAGGATTTTCTTTTTAAGCTGTTCCTTAAAACACTAGTGCTTAGGAAATCTATTGGCGGCAGAAGAAGTCAAGGGTAGCCTAGGGTTAGGGTTAGGCTTAGGGTTAGGCTTAGGATACGTCTTAGGGTACGGGTTTGGGGAGGGCTTTGGGTACGGCGTAGGGTATGGGTTAGGGTTAGGGTTGGGGTTAGTGTTAGGGTTAGGTCTCGGTTTAGGGTACGGGTTAGGATTAGGGTACGTGTTAGGGTTAGGGTAGGGGTTAGGGTTAGGGTACACGTTAGAGTTAGGGTAGTTATTAACCCTATCCCACTCTCCAGATACACCTTAGCACGTAAAGGAATATTATTTGGGGGTCCACCCATGGAGAAGAGTTTAGACACTAAGATAATATAAGGAACACACACATTATAAAGAAATCACATTAGGATTCTCTTTTTAAGCTGTTCCTTAAAACACTAGTGCTTAGGAAATCTATTGGAGTCAGAAGCAGTCAAGGGTAGCCTAGGGTTAGGGTTAGGCTTAGGGTTAGGCTTAGGATATGGCTTATGGTACGGGTTCGGGGAGGGCTTCGTGTACGGCGTAGGGTATGGGTTAGAGTTAGGGTTAGGGTTAGTGTTAGGGTAGGTCTCGGGTTAGGTTATGAGTTAGGATTAGGGTACATGTTAGGGTTAGTGTAGGGGTTAGGGTTAGGGTACGCGTTAGAGTTAGGGTACTTATTAAACCTATCCCACTCTCTAGATACACCTTAGCACGTAAAGGAATATTATTTGGGGGTCCACCCATGAAGAAGAGTTTAGACACTAAGATAATATAAGGAACACACCCATTATAAAGAAATCACATTAGGATTCTCTTTTTACGCTGTTCCTTAAAACACTAGTGCTTAGAAAATCTATTGGAGGCAGAAGCAGTCAAGGGTAGCCTAGGGTTAGGGTTAGGCTTAGGGTTAGGCTTAGGGTACGGCATAGGTTACGGGTTCGGGGAGGGCTTCGGGTACGGCGTAGGGTATGGGTTAGGGTTAGGGTTAGTGTTAGGGTTAGGGCTCTGTTTAGGGTACGGTTTAGTTTTAGGGTACGTGTTAGGGTTAGGGTAGGGGTTAGGGTTAGGCTACGTGTTAGGGTTAGGGTAGTTATTAAACCTATCCCACTCTCTAGATACCCCTTAGCACGTAAAGGAATATTATTTGGGGGTCCACCCATGGAGAAGAGTTTAGACACTAAGATAATATAAGGAACACAGACATTATAAAGAAATCACATTAGGATTCTCTTTTTAAGCTGTTCCTTAAACCACTAGTGCTTAGGAAATCTATTGGAGGCAGAAGCAGTCAAGGGTAGCCTAGGGTTAGGTTTAGGCTTAGGGTTAGGCTTAGGGTATGGCTTAGGGTACGGGTTCGGGGAGGGGTTCGGGTACGGCGTAGGGTATGGGTTAGGGTTAGGGTTTGGGTTGGTGTTAGGGTTAGGGCTCCGTTTAGGGTACTGGTTAGGATTAGGGTACGTGTTAGGATTACAGTAGGGGTTAGGGTTAGGGTACGCATTAGGGTTAGGGTAGTTATTAAACCTATCCCACTCTCTAGATACACCTTAGCACGTAAAGGAATATTATTGGTGGGTCCAGCCATGGAGAAGAGTTTAGACACTAGGCTAAGATTAGGAAAACACCCTTTATAGAGAAATCACATTAGGATTCTCTTTTTAAGCTGTTCCTTAAAACACTAGTGCTTAGGAAATCTATTGGAGGCAGAAGCAGTCAAGGGTAGCCTAGTGTTAGGGTTAGGCTTAGGGTTAGGCTAAGGGTACGGCTTAAGGTTCGGGTTCGGGGAGGGCTTCGGGTACGGCGTAGGGTATGGGTTAGGGTTAGGGTTAGTGTTAGGGTTAGGGCTCGGTTTAGGGTACGGTTTAGGTTTAGGGTACGGGTTAGGGTTAGGGTAGGGGTTAGGGTTAGGGTACGTGTTAGGGTTAGGGTTGTTATTAAACCTATCCCACTCTCTAGATACCCCTTAGCACGTAAAGAATATTATTTGGGGGTCCAGCCATTGAGAAGAGTTAAACACTAGGATAAGATAAGGAACACACCCATTATAAAGAAATCACATTAGGATTCTCTTTTTATGCTGTTCCTTAAAACACTAGTGCTTAGGAAATCTATTGGAGGCAGAAGCAGTCAAGGGTAGCCTAGGGTTAGGGTTAGGCTTAGGGTACGGCTTAGGGTACGGTTTCAGGGAGGGCTTTGAGTACGGCATAGGGTATGGGTTAGGGTTAGGGTTAGGGTTAGTGTTAGGGTTAGGGCTCGGTTTAGGGTATTGGTTAGGATTAGGGTACATGTTAGGGTTAGGGTAGGGGTTAGGGTTACGGTACGCGTTAGGGTTAAGGTAGTTATTAAACCTATCCCACTCTCTAGATACCCCTTAGAACATAAAGGAATATTATTTGGAGGTCCAGCCATGGAGAAGAGTTTAGACACTAGGGTAAGATAAGGAACACACACATTATAAAGAAATCACTTTAGGATTTTCTTTTTAAGCTGTTCCTTAAAACACTAGTGCTTAGGAAATCTATTGGCGGCAGAAGAAGTCAAGGGTAGCCTAGGGTTAGGGTTAGGCTTAGGGTTAGGCTTAGGATACGTCTTAGGGTACGGGTTTGGGGAGGGCTTTGGGTACGGCGTAGGGTATGGGTTAGGGTTAGGGTTGGGGTTAGTGTTAGGGTTAGGTCTCGGTTTAGGGTACGGGTTAGGATTAGGGTACGTGTTAGGGTTAGGGTAGGGGTTAGGGTTAGGGTACACGTTAGAGTTAGGGTAGTTATTAACCCTATCCCACTCTCCAGATACACCTTAGCACGTAAAGGAATATTATTTGGGGGTCCACCCATGGAGAAGAGTTTAGACACTAAGATAATATAAGGAACACACACATTATAAAGAAATCACATTAGGATTCTCTTTTTAAGCTGTTCCTTAAAACACTAGTGCTTAGGAAATCTATTGGAGTCAGAAGCAGTCAAGGGTAGCCTAGGGTTAGGGTTAGGCTTAGGGTTAGGCTTAGGATATGGCTTATGGTACGGGTTCGGGGAGGGCTTCGTGTACGGCGTAGGGTATGGGTTAGAGTTAGGGTTAGGGTTAGTGTTAGGGTAGGTCTCGGGTTAGGTTATGAGTTAGGATTAGGGTACATGTTAGGGTTAGTGTAGGGGTTAGGGTTAGGGTACGCGTTAGAGTTAGGGTACTTATTAAACCTATCCCACTCTCTAGATACACCTTAGCACGTAAAGGAATATTATTTGGGGGTCCACCCATGAAGAAGAGTTTAGACACTAAGATAATATAAGGAACACACCCATTATAAAGAAATCACATTAGGATTCTCTTTTTACGCTGTTCCTTAAAACACTAGTGCTTAGAAAATCTATTGGAGGCAGAAGCAGTCAAGGGTAGCCTAGGGTTAGGGTTAGGCTTAGGGTTAGGCTTAGGGTACGGCATAGGTTACGGGTTCGGGGAGGGCTTCGGGTACGGCGTAGGGTATGGGTTAGGGTTAGGGTTAGTGTTAGGGTTAGGGCTCTGTTTAGGGTACGGTTTAGTTTTAGGGTACGTGTTAGGGTTAGGGTAGGGGTTAGGGTTAGGCTACGTGTTAGGGTTAGGGTAGTTATTAAACCTATCCCACTCTCTAGATACCCCTTAGCACGTAAAGGAATATTATTTGGGGGTCCACCCATGGAGAAGAGTTTAGACACTAAGATAATATAAGGAACACAGACATTATAAAGAAATCACATTAGGATTCTCTTTTTAAGCTGTTCCTTAAACCACTAGTGCTTAGGAAATCTATTGGAGGCAGAAGCAGTCAAGGGTAGCCTAGGGTTAGGTTTAGGCTTAGGGTTAGGCTTAGGGTATGGCTTAGGGTACGGGTTCGGGGAGGGGTTCGGGTACGGCGTAGGGTATGGGTTAGGGTTAGGGTTTGGGTTGGTGTTAGGGTTAGGGCTCCGTTTAGGGTACTGGTTAGGATTAGGGTACGTGTTAGGATTACAGTAGGGGTTAGGGTTAGGGTACGCATTAGGGTTAGGGTAGTTATTAAACCTATCCCACTCTCTAGATACACCTTAGCACGTAAAGGAATATTATTGGTGGGTCCAGCCATGGAGAAGAGTTTAGACACTAGGCTAAGATTAGGAAAACACCCTTTATAGAGAAATCACATTAGGATTCTCTTTTTAAGCTGTTCCTTAAAACACTAGTGCTTAGGAAATCTATTGGAGGCAGAAGCAGTCAAGGGTAGCCTAGTGTTAGGGTTAGGCTTAGGGTTAGGCTAAGGGTACGGCTTAAGGTTCGGGTTCGGGGAGGGCTTCGGGTACGGCGTAGGGTATGGGTTAGGGTTAGGGTTAGTGTTAGGGTTAGGGCTCGGTTTAGGGTACGGTTTAGGTTTAGGGTACGGGTTAGGTTTAGGGTAGGGGTTAGGGTTAGGGTACGTGTTAGGGTTAGGGTTGTTATTAAACCTATCCCACTCTCTAGATACCCCTTAGCACGTAAAGAATATTATTTGGGGGTCCAGCCATTGAGAAGAGTTAAACACTAGGATAAGATAAGGAACACACCCATTATAAAGAAATCACATTAGGATTCTCTTTTTATGCTGTTCCTTAAAACACTAGTGCTTAGGAAATCTATTGGAGGCAGAAGCAGTCAAGGGTAGCCTAGGGTTAGGGTTAGGCTTAGGGTACGGCTTAGGGTACGGTTTCAGGGAGGGCTTTGAGTACGGCATAGGGTATGGGTTAGGGTTAGGGTTAGGGTTAGTGTTAGGGTTAGGGCTCGGTTTAGGGTATTGGTTAGGATTAGGGTACATGTTAGGGTTAGGGTAGGGGTTAGGGTTACGGTACGCGTTAGGGTTAAGGTAGTTATTAAACCTATCCCACTCTCTAGATACCCCTTAGAACATAAAGGAATATTATTTGGAGGTCCAGCCATGGAGAAGAGTTTAGACACTAGGATAAGATAAGGAACACACACATTATAAAGAAATCACTTTAGGATTCTCTTTTTAAGCTGTTCCTTAAAACACTAGTGCTTAGGAAATCTATTGGCGTCAGAAGAAGTCAAGGGTAGCCTAGGGTTAGGGTTAGGCTTAGGGTTAGGCTTAGGATACGTCTTAGGGTACGGGTTTGGGGAGGGCTTCAGGTACGGCGTAGGGTATGGGTTAGGGTTACGGTTGGGGTTAGTGTTAGGGTTAGGTCTCGGTTTAGGGTACGGGTTAGGATTAGGGTACGTGTTAGGGTTAGGGTAGGGGTTAGGGTTAGGGTACTTATTAAACCTATCCCACTCTCTAGATACACCTTAGCACGTAAAGGAATATTATTTGGGGGTCCACCCATGAAGAAGAGTTTAGACACTAAGATAATATAAGGAACACACACATTATAAAGAAATCACATTAGGATTCTCTTTTTAAGCTGTTCCTTAAAACACTAGTGCTTAGGAAATCTATTGGAGGCAGAAGCAGTCAAGGGTAGCCTAGGGTTAGGGATAGGCTTAGGGTTAGGCTTAGGGTACGGCTTAGGTTACGGGTTCGGGGAGGGCTTCGGGTACGGCATAGGGTATGGGTTAGGGTTAGGGTTAGGGTTAGTGTTAGGGTTAGGGCTCGGTTTAGGGTATTGTTTAGGATTAGGGTACGTGTTAGGGTTAGGGTAGGGGTTAGGGTTAGGGTACGTGTTAGGGTTAGGGTAGGGGTTAGGGTTAGGTTACGCGATAGAGTTAGGGTAGTTATTAGAGCTATCCCACTCTGTAGATACACCTTAGCACGTAAAGGAATATTATTTGGGGGTCCAACCATGGAGAAGAGTTTAGACACTAAGATAATATAAGGAACACACCCATTATAAAGAAATCACATTAGGATTCTCTTTTTAAGCTGTTCCTTAAAACACTAGTGCTTAGGAAATCTATTGGAGGCAGAAGCAGTCAAGGGTAGCCTAGGGTTAGGGTTAGGCTTAGGGTTAGGGTTAGGGTACGGCTTAGGGTATTGATTCGGGGAGGGGTTCGGGCACGGTGTAGGGTATGGGTTAGGGTTAGGGTTAGGGTTAGTGTTAGTGTTAGGGCTCGGATTAGTGTTTGGCTTAGGATTAGGGTACGTGTTAGGGTTAGGGTAGGGGTTAGGGTTAGGGTACGCGTTAGGGTTAGGGTAGTTATTAAACCTATCCCACTCTCTAGATACCCCTTAGCACGTAAAGGAATATTATTTGGTGGTCCAGCCATGGAAAAGAGTTTAGACACTAGGATAAGATAAGGAACACACACATTATAAAGAAATCACATTAGGATTCTCTTTTTAAGCTGTTCCTTAAAACACTAGTGCTTAGGAAATCTATTGGAGGCTGAAGCAGTCAAGGGTAGCCTAGGGTTAGGGTTAGGCTTAGGGTTAGGCTTAGGGTACGGCTTAGGGTACGGGTTCGGGGAGGGCTTCGGGTACGGCGTAGGGTATGGGTTAGGGTTAGGGTTAGGGTTAGTGTTAGGGTTAGGGCTCGGTTTAGGGTACGGGTTAGGATTAGGGTACGTGTTAGGGTTAGGGTAGGGTTTAGGGTTAGGGTACGTGTTAGGGTTAGGTTAGTTATTAAACCTATCCCACTCTCTAGATACCCCTTAGCACGTAAAGAATATTATTTGGGGGTCCAGCCATGGAGAAGAGTTTAGACACTAAGATAATATAAGGAACACACACATTATAAAGAAATCACATTAGGATTCTCTTTTTAAGCTGTTCCTTAAAACACTAGTGCTTAGGAAATCTATTGGAGGCAGAAGCAGTCAAGGGTAGCCTAGGGTTAGGGTTAGGCTTAGGGTTAGGCTTAGGGTACGGCTTAGGGTACTAGTTCGGGGAGGGGTTCGGGTACAGCGTAGGGTATGGGTTAGTGTTAGGGTTTGGGTTAGTGTTAGAGTTAGGGCTCCGTTTGGTTACGGGTTAGGATTAGGGTAAGTGTTAGGGTTAGGGTAGGCGTTAGGGTTAGGTACGCGTTAGAGTTAGGGTAGTTATTAAAGCTATCCCACTCTCTAGATACACCTTAGCACATAAAGGAGTATTATTTGGGGGTCCACCCATGGAGAAGAGTTTAGACACTAAGATAATATAAGGAACACACCCATTATAAAGAAATCACATTAGGATTCTCTTTTTAAGCTGTTCCTTAAAACACTAGTGCTTAGGAAATCTATTGGAGGCAGAAGCAGTCAAGGGTAGCCTAGGGTTAGGGTTAGGCTTAGGGTTAGGCTTAGGGTACGGCTTAGGGTACGGGTTCGGGGAGGGCTTCCGGTATGGTGTAGGGTATGGATTAGGGTTAGGGTTAGGGTTAGTGTTAGGGTTAGGGCTCGGTTTAGTGTACGGCTTAGGATTAGGGTACATGTTAGGGTTAGGGTAGGGGTTAGGGTTAGGGTACGCATTAGGGTTAGGGTAGTTATTAAACCTATCCCACTCTGTAGATACCCCTTAGCACGTAAAGGAATATTATTTGGGGGTCCAGCCATGTAGAAGAATTTAGACACTAAGATAATATAAGGAACACACCCATTATAAAGAAATCACATTAGGATTCTCTTTTTAAGCTGTTCCTTAAACCACTAGTGCTTAGGAAATCTATTGGAGGCAGAAGCAGTCAAGGGTAGCCTAGGGTTAGGGGTAGGCTTAGGGTTAGGCTTAGGATTCGCCTTAGGGTACGGGTGCGGGGAGGGCTTCGGGTACGGCGTAGGGTATGGGTTAGGGTTAGGGTTAGGGTTAGTGTTAGGGTTAGGTCTCGGTTTATGGTACCGGTTAGGATTAGTGTACGTGTTAGGGATAGGGTAGGGGTTAGGGTTAGGGTACGCGTTAGGGTTAGGGTAGTTATTAAACCTATCCCACTCTCTAGATACCCCTTAGCTCGTAAAGGAATATTATTTGGGGGTCCAGCCATGGAGAAGAGTTTACACACTAGGATAAGATAAGGAACACACCCATTATAAAGAAATCACATTAGGATTCTCTTTTTAAGCTGTTCCTTAAAACACTAGTGCTTAGGAAATCTATTGGAGGCAGAAGCACTGAAGGGTAGCCTAGGGTTAGGGTTAGGCATAGGGTTATTCTTAGGGTACGGCTTAGGGTACGGGTTCGGGGAGGGCTTCGGGTACGGCGTAGGGTATGGGTTAGTGTTAGGGTTAGGGTTAGTGTTAGGGTTAGGGCTCGGTGTAGGGTATTGGTTAGGATTAGGGTACGTGTTAGGGTTAGGGTAGGGGTTAGGGTTAGGGTACGCGTTAGGGTTAGGGTAGTTATTAAACCTATCCCACTCTCTAGATACCCCTTAGCACATAAAGGAATATTATTTGGAGGTCCAGCCATGGAGAAGAGTTTAGACACTAGGATAAGATAAGGAACACACCCATTATAAAGAAATCACATTAGGATTCTCTTTTTAATCTGTTCCTTAAAACACTAGTGCTTAGGAAATCTATAGGAGGCAGAAGCAGTCAAGGGTAGCCTAGGGTTAGGGTTAGGCTTAGGGTTAGGCTTAGGATTCGCCTTAGGGTACGGGTGCGGGGAGGGCTTCGGGTACGGCGTAGGGTATGGGTTAGGGTTAGGGTTAGGGTTAGTGTTAGGGTTAGGTCTCGGTTTATGGTACCGGTTAGGATTAGTGTACGTGTTAGGGATAGGGTAGGGGTTAGGGTTAGGGTACGCGTTAGGGTTAGGGTAGTTATTAAACCTATCCCACTCTCTAGATACCCCTTAGCTCGTAAAGGAATATTATTTGGGGGTCCAGCCATGGAGAAGAGTTTACACACTAGGATAAGATAAGGAACACACCCATTATAAAGAAATCACATTAGGATTCTCTTTTTAAGCTGTTCCTTAAAACACTAGTGCTTAGGAAATCTATTGGAGGCAGAAGCACTGAAGGGTAGCCTAGGGTTAGGGTTAGGCATAGGGTTATTCTTAGGGTACGGCTTAGGGTACGGGTTCGGGGAGGGCTTCGGGTACGGCGTAGGGTATGGGTTAGTGTTAGGGTTAGGGTTAGTGTTAGGGTTAGGGCTCGGTTTAGGGTACGGGTTAGGATTAGGGTACGTGTTAGGGTTAGGGTAGGGTTTAGGGTTAGGGTACGTGTTAGGGTTAGGTTAGTTATTAAACCTATCCCACTCTCTAGATACCCCTTAGCACGTAAAGAATATTATTTGGGGGTCCAGCCATGGAGAAGAGTTTAGACACTAAGATAATATAAGGAACACACACATTATAAAGAAATCACATTAGGATTCTCTTTTTAAGCTGTTCCTTAAAACACTAGTGCTTAGGAAATCTATTGGAGGCAGAAGCAGTCAAGGGTAGCCTAGGGTTAGGGTTAGGCTTAGGGTTAGGCTTAGGGTACGGCTTAGGGTACTAGTTCGGGGAGGGGTTCGGGTACAGCGTAGGGTATGGGTTAGTGTTAGGGTTTGGGTTAGTGTTAGAGTTAGGGCTCCGTTTGGTTACGGGTTAGGATTAGGGTAAGTGTTAGGGTTAGGGTAGGCGTTAGGGTTAGGTACGCGTTAGAGTTAGGGTAGTTATTAAAGCTATCCCACTCTCTAGATACACCTTAGCACATAAAGGAGTATTATTTGGGGGTCCACCCATGGAGAAGAGTTTAGACACTAAGATAATATAAGGAACACACCCATTATAAAGAAATCACATTAGGATTCTCTTTTTAAGCTGTTCCTTAAAACACTAGTGCTTAGGAAATCTATTGGAGGCAGAAGCAGTCAAGGGTAGCCTAGGGTTAGGGTTAGGCTTAGGGTTAGGCTTAGGGTACGGCTTAGGGTACGGGTTCGGGGAGGGCTTCCGGTATGGTGTAGGGTATGGATTAGGGTTAGGGTTAGGGTTAGTGTTAGGGTTAGGGCTCGGTTTAGTGTACGGCTTAGGATTAGGGTACATGTTAGGGTTAGGGTAGGGGTTAGGGTTTGGGTACGCATTAGGGTTAGGGTAGTTATTAAACCTATCCCACTCTGTAGATACCCCTTAGCACGTAAAGGAATATTATTTGGGGGTCCAGCCATGTAGAAGAATTTAGACACTAAGATAATATAAGGAACACACCCATTATAAAGAAATCACATTAGGATTCTCTTTTTAAGCTGTTCCTTAAACCACTAGTGCTTAGGAAATCTATTGGAGGCAGAAGCAGTCAAGGGTAGCCTAGGGTTAGGGGTAGGCTTAGGGTTAGGCTTAGGATTCGCCTTAGGGTACGGGTGCGGGGAGGGCTTCGGGTACGGCGTAGGGTATGGGTTAGGGTTAGGGTTAGGGTTAGTGTTAGGGTTAGGTCTCGGTTTATGGTACCGGTTAGGATTAGTGTACGTGTTAGGGATAGGGTAGGGGTTAGGGTTAGGGTACGCGTTAGGGTTAGGGTAGTTATTAAACCTATCCCACTCTCTAGATACCCCTTAGCTCGTAAAGGAATATTATTTGGGGGTCCAGCCATGGAGAAGAGTTTACACACTAGGATAAGATAAGGAACACACCCATTATAAAGAAATCACATTAGGATTCTCTTTTTAAGCTGTTCCTTAAAACACTAGTGCTTAGGAAATCTATTGGAGGCAGAAGCACTGAAGGGTAGCCTAGGGTTAGGGTTAGGCATAGGGTTATTCTTAGGGTACGGCTTAGGGTACGGGTTCGGGGAGGGCTTCGGGTACGGCGTAGGGTATGGGTTAGTGTTAGGGTTAGGGTTAGTGTTAGGGTTAGGGCTCGGTGTAGGGTATTGGTTAGGATTAGGGTACGTGTTAGGGTTAGGGTAGGGGTTAGGGTTAGGGTACGCGTTAGGGTTAGGGTAGTTATTAAACCTATCCCACTCTCTAGATACCCCTTAGCACATAAAGGAATATTATTTGGAGGTCCAGCCATGGAGAAGAGTTTAGACACTAGGATAAGATAAGGAACACACCCATTATAAAGAAATCACATTAGGATTCTCTTTTTAATCTGTTCCTTAAAACACTAGTGCTTAGGAAATCTATAGGAGGCAGAAGCAGTCAAGGGTAGCCTAGGGTTAGGGTTAGGCTTAGGGTTAGGGTTAGGGTACGGCTTAGGGTACGGGTTCGGGGAGGGGTTCGGGTACAGCATAGGGTATGGGTTAGGCTTGGGGTTAGGGTTAGTATTAGGGTTAGGGCTCGGTATAGGGTACGTGTTAGGGTTAGGGTAGGGGTTAGGGTTAGAGTACGCGTTAGAGTTAGGGTAGATATTAAACATATCCCACTCTCTAGATACACCTTAGCAGGTAAAGGAATATTATTTGGGGGTCCAGCCATGGAGAAGAGTTTAGACACTAGGATAAGATAAGGAAAACACACATTATAAAGAAATCACATTAGAATTCTCTTTTTAAGCTGTTCTTTAAAACACTAGTGCTTAGGAAATCTATTGGAGGCAGAAGCAGTCAAGGGTAGCCTAGGGTTAGGGTTAGGCTTAGGATAAGGCTTAGGGTACGGATACAGCTTAGGGTACGGGTTCGGGGAGGGCTTCGGGTACGGCGTAGGGTATGGGTTAGGAATAGGGTTAGGGTTAGTGTTAGGGTTAGGTCTCGGTTTAAGGTACGGTTTAGGATTAGGGTACGTGTTAGGTTTAGGGTAGGGGTTAAGGTTAGGGTACGCGTTAGAGTTAGGGTAGTTATTAAAGCTATCCCACTCTCTAGATACACCTTAGCACATAAAGGAATATTATTTGGGGGTCCACCCATGGAGAAGAGTTTAGACACTAAGAAAATATAAGGAACACACCCATTATAAAGAAATCACATTAGGATTCTCTTTTTAACCTGTTCCTTAAAACACTAGTGCTTAGGAAATCTATTGGAGTCAGAAGCAGTCAAGGGTAGCCTAGGGTTAGGGTTAGGGTTAGGGTACGGCTTAGGGTATGGTTTCGGGGAGGGTTTCGGGCACGGCGTAGGGTATGGGTTAGGGTTAGCGTTAGGGTTAGTGTTAGTGTTAGGGATCGGTTTAGTGTACGGCTTAGGATTAGGGTACATGTTAGGGTTAGGGTAGGGGTTAGGTTTAGGGTACGCATTAGGTTTAGGGTTGTTATTAAACCTATCCCACTCTCTAGATACCCCTTAGCACGTAAAGGAATATTATTTGGGGTCCAGCCATGGAGAAGTGTTTAGACACTAGGATAAGATAAGGAACACACCCATTATAAAGAAATCACATTAGGATTCTCTTTTTAAGCTCTTCCTTAAAACACTAGTGCTTAGGAAATCTATTGGAGGCAGAAGCAGTCAAGGGTAGCCTAGGGTTAGGTTTAGGCTTAGGGTTAGGCTTAGGTTACAGCTTAGAGTACGGTTTCGGGGAGGGCTTCGGGTACAGCGTAGGGTATGGGTTAGGGTTAGGGTTAGGGTTAGGGCTCGGTTTAGGGTATTGGTTAGGATTAGGGTACGTGTTAGGGTTATGGTAGTGGTTAGGGTTAGGGTATGTGTTAGGGTTAGGGTAGTGATTAAACCTATCCCACTCTCTAGATACCCCTTAGCACGTAAAGGAATATTATTTGGGGGTACAGCCCTGGAGAAGAGTTTAGACACTAGGATAAGGTAAGGAACACACCCATTATAAAGAAATCACATTAGGATTTTCTTTTTAAGCTCTTCCTTAAAACATTAGTGCTTAGGAAATCTATTGGAGGCAGAAGCAGTCAAGGGTAGCCTAGTGTTAGGTTTAGGCTTAGGGTAAGGCTTAGGGTAGGGCTTAGGGTACAGGTTCGGGGAGGGCTTCGGTTACGGCGTAGGGTATGGGTTAGGGTTAGGGTTACTGTTAGTTTTATGCTTAGGGCTCGGTTTAGGGTATTGGTTAGGATTAGGGTACGTGTTAGGGTTAGGGTAGGGGTTAGGGTTAGGGTACGCGTTAGCGTTAGGGTAGTTATTAAACCTATCCCACTCTCTAGATACGCCTTAGCACGTAAAGGAATATTATTTGGAGGTCCAGCCATGGAGAAGAGTTTAGACATTAGGATAAGATAAGGAACACACCCATTATAAAGAAATCACATTAGAATTCTTCTTTTTAAGCTGTTCCTTAAAACACTAGTGCTTAGGAATCCTATTGGAGGCAGAAGCAGTCAAGGGTAGCCTAGGGTTAGGGTTAGGCTTAGGGTTAGGGTTAGGGTACGGCTTAGGGTATTGATTCGGGGAGGGGTTCGTGCTCGGCGTAGGGTATGGGTTAGGGTTAGGGTTAGGGTTAGTGTTAGTGTTAGGGCTCGGTTTAGTGTACGGCTTAGGATTAGGGTACGTGTTAGGGTTAGGGTAGGGGTTAGGGTTAGGGTACGCGTTAGGGTTAGGGTAGTTATTAAACCTATCCCACTCTCTAGATACCCCTTAGCACGTAAAGGAATATTATTTGGTGGTCCAGCCATGGAAAAGAGTTTAGACACTAGGATAAGATAAGGAACACACACATTATAAAGAAATCACATTAGGATTCTCTTTTTAAGCTGTTCCTTAAAACACTAGTGCTTAGGAAATCTATTGGAGGCTGAAGCAGTCAAGGGTAGCCTAGGGTTAGGGTTAGGCTTAGGGTTAGGCTTAGGGTACGGCTTAGGGTACGGGTTCGGGGAGGGCTTCGGGTACGGCGTAGGGTATGGGTTAGGGTTAGGGTTAGGGTTAGTGTTAGGGTTAGGGCTCGGTGTAGGGTATTGGTTAGGATTAGGGTACGTGTTAGGGTTAGGGTAGGGGTTAGGGTTAGGGTACGCGTTAGGGTTAGGGTAGTTATTAAACCTATCCCACTGTCTAGATACCCCTTAGCACATAAAGGAATATTATTTGGAGGTCCAGCCATGGAGAAGAGTTTTGACACTAGGATAAGATAAGGAACACACCCATTATAAAGAAATCACATTAGGATTCTCTTTTTAAGCTGTTCCTTAAAACACTAGTGCTTAGGAAATCTATTGGAGGCAGAAGCAGTCAAGGGTAGCCTAGGGTTAGGGTTAGGCTTAGGGTTAGGGTTAGGGTACGGCTTAGGGTACGGGTTCGGGGAGGGGTTCGGGTAAAGCATAGGGTATGGGTTAGGCTTGGGGTTAGGGTTAGTATTAGGGTTAGGGCTCGGTATAGGGTACGTGTTAGGGTTAGGGTAGGGGTTAGGGTTAGAGTACGCGTTAGAGTTAGGGTAGATATTAAACATATCCCACTCTCTAGATACACCTTAGCAGGTAAAGGAATATTATTTGGGGGTCCAGCCATGGAGAAGAGTTTAGACACTAGGATAAGATAAGGAAAACACACATTATAAAGAAATCACATTAGAATTCTCTTTTTAAGCTGTTCTTTAAAACACTAGTGCTTAGGAAATCTATTGGAGGCAGAAGCAGTCAAGGGTAGCCTAGGGTTAGGGTTAGGCTTAGGATACGGCATAGGGTACGGATACAGCTTAGGGTACGGGTTCGGGGAGGGCTTCGGATACGGCGTAGGGTATGGGTTAGGGTTAGGGTTACTGTTAGTTTTATGGTTAGGGCTCGGTTTAGGGTATTGGTTAGGATTAGGGTACGTGTTAGGGTTAGGGTAGGGGTTAGGGTTAGAGTACGCGTTAGCGTTAGGGTAGTTATTAAACCTATCCCACTCTCTAGATACCCCTTAGCACGTAAAGGAATATTATTTGGAGGTCCAGCCATGGAGAAGAGTTTAGACACTAGGATAAGATAAGGAACACACCCATTATAAAGAAATCACATTAGAATTCTCTTTTTAAGCTGTTCCTTAAAACACTAGTGCTTAGGAAACCTATTGGAGGCAGAAGCAGTCAAGGGTAGCCTAGGGTTAGGGTTAGGCTTAGGGTTAGGCTTAGGGTACGGCTTAGGGTATGGGTTCGGGGAGGGGTTCGGGCACGGCGTAGGGTATGGGTTAGGGTTAGGGTTAGGGTTAGTGTTAGGGTTAGGGCTCGGTTTAGTGTATTGGTTAGGATTAGGGTACGTGTTAGGGTTAGGGTAAGGGTTAGGGTTAGGGTACGTGTTAGGGTTAGGGTAGTTATTAAACCTATCCCACTCTCTAGATACACCTTAGCACGTAAAGGAATATTATTTGGGGGTCCAGCCATGGAGAAGAGTTTAGACACTAGGATAAAATAAGGAACACAGCCATTATAAAGAAATCACATTAGGATTCTCTTTTTAAGCTGTTCCTTAAAACACTAGTGCTTAGGAAATCTATTGGAGGCAGAAGCAGTCAAGGGTAGCCTATGGTTAGGGTTAGGCTTAGGGTACGGCTTAGGGTACGGGTTCGGGGAGGGTTTCGGGCACGGCGTAGGGTATGGGTTAGGGTTAGGGTTAGGGTTAGTGTTAGGAATAGGGGTCGGATTAGGTTACGGTTTAGGATTAGGGTACGTGTTAGGGTTAGGGTAGGGGTTAGGGTTAGGGTACGCATTAGGGTTAGGGTAGTTATTAATCCTTTCCCACTCTCTAGATACCCCTTAGCACGTAAAGGAATATTATTTGGAGGTCCAGCCATGGAGAAGAGTTTAGACACTAGGATAAGATAAGGAACACACACATTATAATGAAATCACATTAGGATTCTCTTTTTAAGCTGTTCCTTAAAACAATAGTGCTTAGGAAATCTATTGGAGGCAGAAGCAGTCAAGGGTAGCCTAGGGTTAGGGTTAGGCTTAGGGTTAGGGTTAGGTTACGGCTTAGGGTACGGGTTCGGTGAGGGCTTCGGGTATGGCGTAGGGTATGGGTTAGGGTTAGGGTTAGGGTTAGGGTTAGGGTTAGGGATAGGGTTAGGGTTAAGGTTAGGCTTAGGGTTAGGGTTATGGTACGGCTTAGGGTACGGGTTCGGGTAGGGGTTCGGTTACGGCGTCGGGTATGTGTTAGGCTTACGGTTAGGGTTAGTGTTAGGGTTAGGTCTCGGTTTAGGGTACGTGTTAGGGTTAGGGTAGGGGTTAGGGTTAGGGTACGCGTTAGCGTTAGGGTAGTTATTAAAGCTATCCAACTCTCTAGATACACCTTAGCACGAAAAGGAATATTATTTGGGGGTCCAGCCATGGAGAAGAGTTTAGACACTAGGATAAGATAAGGAACACACCCATTATACAGAAATCACATTAGGATTCTCTTTTTAAGCTGTTCCTTAAAACACTAGTGCTTAGGAAATCTATTGGAGTCAGAAGCAGTCAAGGGTAGCCTAGGGTTAGGGTTAGGGTTAGGGTACGGCTTAGGGTATGGGTTCGGGGAGGGTTTCGGGCACGGCGTAGGGTATGGGTTAGGGTTAGCGTTAGGGTTAGTGTTAGTGTTAGGGATCGGTTTAGTGTACGGCTTAGGATTAGGGTACATGTTAGGGTTAGGGTAGGGGTTAGGGTTAGGGTACGCATTAGGTTTAGGGTTGTTATTAAACCTATCCCACTCTCTAGATACCCCTTAGCACGTAAAGGAATATTATTTGGGGGTCCAGCCATGGAGAAGAGTTTAGACACTAAGATAATATAAGGAACACACACATTATAAAGAAGTCACCTTAGGATTCTCTTTTTAAGCTGTTCCTTAAACCACTAGTGCTTAGGAAATCTATTGGAGGCAGAAGCAGTCAAGGGTAGCCTAGGGTTAGGGTTAGACTTAGGGTTAGGGTTAGGGTACGGCTTAGGGTACGGGTTCGGGGAGGGGTTCGGGTACAGCATAGGGTATGGGTTAGGCTTAGGGTTAGGGTTAGTATTAGGGTTAGGGCTCGGTATAGGGTACGTGTTAGGGTTAGGGTAGGGGTTAGGGTTAGCGTACGCGTTAGAGTTAGGGTAGTTATTAAACCTATCCCACTCTCTAGATACACCTTAGCAGGGAAAGGAATATTATTTGGGGGTCCAGCCATGGAGAAGAGTTTAGACACTAGGATAAGATAAGGAACACACCCATTATAAAGAAATCACATTAGAATTCTCTTTTTAAGCTGTTCTTTAAAACACTAGTGCTAAGAAATCTATTGGAGGCAGAAGCAGTCAAGGGTAGCCTAGGGTTAGGGTTAAGCTTAGGATATGGCTTAGGGTACGGATACAGCTTAGGGTACGGGTTAGGGTAGGGCTTCGGGTACGGCGTAGGGTATGGGTTAGGGTTAGGGTTAGGGTTAGTGTTAGGGTTAGGGCTCCGTTTAGGGTACGGGTTAGGATTAGGGTACGTGTTAGGGTTAGGGTAAGGGTTAGGGTTAGGGTACGCGTTAGAGTTAGGGTAGTTATTAAACCTATACCACTCTCTAGATACCCCTTAGCACGTAAAGGAATATTATTTTGGGTCCAGCCATGGAGAAGGGTTTAGACACTAGGATAAGATAAGGAACACACCCATTATAAAGAAATCACATTAGGATTCTCTTTTTAAGCTCTTCTTTAAAACACTAGTGCTTAGGAAATCTATTGGAGGCAGAAGCAGTCAAGGGTAGACTAGGGTTAGGTTTAGGCTTAGGGTTAGGCTTAGGGTACAGCTTAGGGTACGGTTTCGGGGAGGGCTTCGGGTACAGCGTAGGGTATGGGTTAGGGTTAGGGTTAGGGTTAGGGTTAGGGTTAGGGCTCGGTTTAGGGTATTGGTTAGGATTAGGGTACGTGTTCGGGTTAGGGTAGGGGTTAGGTTTAGGGTCAGCGTTAGCGTTAGGGTAGTTATTAAACCTATCCCACTCTCTAGATACCCCTTAGCATGTAAAGGAATATTATTTGGAGGTCCAGCCATGGAGAAGAGTTTAGACACTAGGATAAAATAAGGAACACACCCATTATAAAGAAATCACATTAGGATTCTCTTTTTAAGCTGTTCCTTAAAACACTAGTGCTTAGGAAATCTACTGGAGGCAGAAGCAGTCAAGGGTAGCCTAGGGTTAGGGTTAGGCTTAGGGTTAGGCTTAGGGTACGGCTTAGGGTACGGGTTCGGGGAGGGCTTCGGGTACGGCGTAGGGTATGGGTTAGGGTTAGGGTTAGGGTTAGTGTTAGGTTTAGGGCTCGGTTTGGGTACGGGTTAGGATTAGGGTACGTGTTAGGGTTATGGTAGTGGTTAGGGTTAGGGTACGTGTTAGGGTTAGGGTAGTGATTAAACCTATCCCACTCTCTAGATACCCCTTAGCACGTAAAGGAATATTATTTGGGGGTACAGCCCTGGAGAAGAGTTTAGACACTAGGATAAGATAAGGAACACACCCATTATAAAGAAATCACATTAGGATTTTCTTTTTAAGCTCTTCCTTAAAACATTAGTGCTTAGGAAATCTATTGGAGGCAATAGCAGTCAAGGGTAGCCTAGTGTTAGGTTTAGGCTTAGGGTTAGGCTTAGGGTAGGGCTTAGGGTACAGGTTCGGGGAGGGCTTCGGATACGGCGTAGGGTATGGGTTAGGGTTAGGGTTACTGTTAGTTTTATGGTTAGGGCTCGGTTTAGGGTATTGGTTAGGATTAGGGTACGTGTTAGGGTTAGGGTAGGGGTTAGGGTTAGAGTACGCGTTAGCGTTAGGGTAGTTATTAAACCTATCCCACTCTCTAGATACCCCTTAGCACGTAAAGGAATATTATTTGGAGGTCCAGCCATGGAGAAGAGTTTAGACACTAGGATAAGATAAGGAACACACCCATTATAAAGAAATCACATTAGAATTCTCTTTTTAAGCTGTTCCTTAAAACACTAGTGCTTAGGAAACCTATTGGAGGCAGAAGCAGTCAAGGGTAGCCTAGGGTTAGGGTTAGGCTTAGGGTTAGGCTTAGGGTACGGCTTAGGGTATGGGTTCGGGGAGGGGTTCGGGCACGGCGTAGGGTATGGGTTAGGGTTAGGGTTAGGGTTAGTGTTAGGGTTAGGGCTCGGTTTAGTGTATTGGTTAGGATTAGGGTACGTGTTAGGGTTAGGGTAAGGGTTAGGGTTAGGGTACGTGTTAGGGTTAGGGTAGTTATTAAACCTATCCCACTCTCTAGATACACCTTAGCACGTAAAGGAATATTATTTGGGGGTCCAGCCATGGAGAAGAGTTTAGACACTAGGATAAAATAAGGAACACAGCCATTATAAAGAAATCACATTAGGATTCTCTTTTTAAGCTGTTCCTTAAAACACTAGTGCTTAGGAAATCTATTGGAGGCAGAAGCAGTCAAGGGTAGCCTATGGTTAGGGTTAGGCTTAGGGTACGGCTTAGGGTACGGGTTCGGGGAGGGTTTCGGGCACGGCGTAGGGTATGGGTTAGGGTTAGGGTTAGGGTTAGTGTTAGGAATAGGGGTCGGATTAGGTTACGGTTTAGGATTAGGGTACGTGTTAGGGTTAGGGTAGGGGTTAGGGTTAGGGTACGCATTAGGGTTAGGGTAGTTATTAATCCTTTCCCACTCTCTAGATACCCCTTAGCACGTAAAGGAATATTATTTGGAGGTCCAGCCATGGAGAAGAGTTTAGACACTAGGATAAGATAAGGAACACACACATTATAATGAAATCACATTAGGATTCTCTTTTTAAGCTGTTCCTTAAAACAATAGTGCTTAGGAAATCTATTGGAGGCAGAAGCAGTCAAGGGTAGCCTAGGGTTAGGGTTAGGCTTAGGGTTAGGGTTAGGTTACGGCTTAGGGTACGGGTTCGGTGAGGGCTTCGGGTATGGCGTAGGGTATGGGTTAGGGTTAGGGTTAGGGTTAGGGTTAGGGTTAGGGATAGGGTTAGGGTTAAGGTTAGGCTTAGGGTTAGGGTTATGGTACGGCTTAGGGTACGGGTTCGGGTAGGGGTTCGGTTACGGCGTCGGGTATGTGTTAGGCTTACGGTTAGGGTTAGTGTTAGGGTTAGGTCTCGGTTTAGGGTACGTGTTAGGGTTAGGGTAGGGGTTAGGGTTAGGGTACGCGTTAGCGTTAGGGTAGTTATTAAAGCTATCCAACTCTCTAGATACACCTTAGCACGAAAAGGAATATTATTTGTGGGTCCAGCCATGGAGAAGAGTTTAGACACTAGGATAAGATAAGGAACACACCCATTATACAGAAATCACATTAGGATTCTCTTTTTAAGCTGTTCCTTAAAACACTAGTGCTTAGGAAATCTATTGGAGTCAGAAGCAGTCAAGAGTAGCCTAGGGTTAGGGTTAGGGTTAGGGTACGGCTTAGGGTATGGGTTCGGGGAGGGTTTCGGGCACGGCGTAGGGTATGGGTTAGGGTTAGCGTTAGGGTTAGTGTTAGTGTTAGGGATCGGTTTAGTGTACGGCTTAGGATTAGGGTACATGTTAGGGTTAGGGTAGGGGTTAGGGTTAGGGTACGCATTAGGTTTAGGGTTGTTATTAAACCTATCCCACTCTCTAGATACCCCTTAGCACGTAAAGGAATATTATTTGGGGGTCCAGCCATGGAGAAGAGTTTAGACACTAAGATAATATAAGGAACACACACATTATAAAGAAATCACATTAGGATTCTCTTTTTAAGCTGTTCCTTAAACCACTAGTGCTTAGGAAATCTATTGGAGGCAGAAGCAGTCAAGGGTAGCCTAGGGTTAGGGTTAGACTTAGGGTTAGGGTTAGGGTACGGCTTAGGGTACGGGTTCGGGGAGGGGTTCGGGTACAGCATAGGGTATGGGTTAGGCTTAGGGTTAGGGTTAGTATTAGGGTTAGGGCTCGGTATAGGGTACGTGTTAGGGTTAGGGTAGGGGTTAGGGTTAGCGTACGCGTTAGAGTTAGGGTAGTTATTAAACCTATCCCACTCTCTAGATACACCTTAGCAGGGAAAGGAATATTATTTGGGGGTCCAGCCATGGAGAAGAGTTTAGACACTAGGATAAGATAAGGAACACACCCATTATAAAGAAATCACATTAGAATTCTCTTTTTAAGCTGTTCTTTAAAACACTAGTGCTAAGAAATCTATTGGAGGCAGAAGCAGTCAAGGGTAGCCTAGGGTTAGGGTTAAGCTTAGGATATGGCTTAGGGTACGGATACAGCTTAGGGTACGGGTTAGGGTAGGGCTTCGGGTACGGCGTAGGGTATGGGTTAGGGTTAGGGTTAGGGTTAGTGTTAGGGTTAGGGCTCCGTTTAGGGTACGGGTTAGGATTAGGGTACGTGTTAGGGTTAGGGTAAGGGTTAGGGTTAGGGTACGCGTTAGAGTTAGGGTAGTTATTAAACCTATACCACTCTCTAGATACCCCTTAGCACGTAAAGGAATATTATTTTGGGTCCAGCCATGGAGAAGGGTTTAGACACTAGGATAAGATAAGGAACACACCCATTATAAAGAAATCACATTAGGATTCTCTTTTTAAGCTCTTCTTTAAAACACTAGTGCTTAGGAAATCTATTGGAGGCAGAAGCAGTCAAGGGTAGACTAGGGTTAGGTTTAGGCTTAGGGTTAGGCTTAGGGTACAGCTTAGGGTACGGTTTCGGGGAGGGCTTCGGGTACAGCGTAGGGTATGGGTTAGGGTTAGGGTTAGGGTTAGGGTTAGGGTTAGGGCTCGGTTTAGGGTATTGGTTAGGATTAGGGTACGTGTTCGGGTTAGGGTAGGGGTTAGGTTTAGGGTCAGCGTTAGCGTTAGGGTAGTTATTAAACCTATCCCACTCTCTAGATACCCCTTAGCATGTAAAGGAATATTATTTGGAGGTCCAGCCATGGAGAAGAGTTTAGACACTAGGATAAAATAAGGAACACACCCATTATAAAGAAATCACATTAGGATTCTCTTTTTAAGCTGTTCCTTAAAACACTAGTGCTTAGGAAATCTACTGGAGGCAGAAGCAGTCAAGGGTAGCCTAGGGTTAGGGTTAGGCTTAGGGTTAGGCTTAGGGTACGGCTTAGGGTACGGGTTCGGGGAGGGCTTCGGGTACGGCGTAGGGTATGGGTTAGGGTTAGGGTTAGGGTTAGTGTTAGGTTTAGGGCTCGGTTTGGGTACGGGTTAGGATTAGGGTACGTGTTAGGGTTATGGTAGTGGTTAGGGTTAGGGTACGTGTTAGGGTTAGGGTAGTGATTAAACCTATCCCACTCTCTAGATACCCCTTAGCACGTAAAGGAATATTATTTGGGGGTACAGCCCTGGAGAAGAGTTTAGACACTAGGATAAGATAAGGAACACACCCATTATAAAGAAATCACATTAGGATTTTCTTTTTAAGCTCTTCCTTAAAACATTAGTGCTTAGGAAATCTATTGGAGGCAATAGCAGTCAAGGGTAGCCTAGTGTTAGGTTTAGGCTTAGGGTTAGGCTTAGGGTAGGGCTTAGGGTACAGGTTCGGGGAGGGCTTCGGATACGGCGTAGGGTATGGGTTAGGGTTAGGGTTACTGTTAGTTTTATGGTTAGGGCTCGGTTTAGGGTATTGGTTAGGATTAGGGTACGTGTTAGGGTTAGGGTAGGGGTTAGGGTTAGAGTACGCGTTAGCGTTAGGGTAGTTATTAAACCTATCCCACTCTCTAGATACCCCTTAGCACGTAAAGGAATATTATTTGGAGGTCCAGCCATGGAGAAGAGTTTAGACACTAGGATAAGATAAGGAACACACCCATTATAAAGAAATCACATTAGAATTCTCTTTTTAAGCTGTTCCTTAAAACACTAGTGCTTAGGAAACCTATTGGAGGCAGAAGCAGTCAAGGGTAGCCTAGGGTTAGGGTTAGGCTTAGGGTTAGGCTTAGGGTACGGCTTAGGGTATGGGTTCGGGGAGGGGTTCGGGCACGGCGTAGGGTATGGGTTAGGGTTAGGGTTAGGGTTAGTGTTAGGGTTAGGGCTCGGTTTAGTGTATTGGTTAGGATTAGGGTACGTGTTAGGGTTAGGGTAAGGGTTAGGGTTAGGGTACGTGTTAGGGTTAGGGTAGTTATTAAACCTATCCCACTCTCTAGATACACCTTAGCACGTAAAGGAATATTATTTGGGGGTCCAGCCATGGAGAAGAGTTTAGACACTAGGATAAAATAAGGAACACAGCCATTATAAAGAAATCACATTAGGATTCTCTTTTTAAGCTGTTCCTTAAAACACTAGTGCTTAGGAAATCTATTGGAGGCAGAAGCAGTCAAGGGTAGCCTATGGTTAGGGTTAGGCTTAGGGTACGGCTTAGGGTACGGGTTCGGGGAGGGTTTCGGGCACGGCGTAGGGTATGGGTTAGGGTTAGGGTTAGGGTTAGTGTTAGGAATAGGGGTCGGATTAGGTTACGGTTTAGGATTAGGGTACGTGTTAGGGTTAGGGTAGGGGTTAGGGTTAGGGTACGCATTAGGGTTAGGGTAGTTATTAATCCTTTCCCACTCTCTAGATACCCCTTAGCACGTAAAGGAATATTATTTGGAGGTCCAGCCATGGAGAAGAGTTTAGACACTAGGATAAGATAAGGAACACACACATTATAATGAAATCACATTAGGATTCTCTTTTTAAGCTGTTCCTTAAAACAATAGTGCTTAGGAAATCTATTGGAGGCAGAAGCAGTCAAGGGTAGCCTAGGGTTAGGGTTAGGCTTAGGGTTAGGGTTAGGTTACGGCTTAGGGTACGGGTTCGGTGAGGGCTTCGGGTATGGCGTAGGGTATGGGTTAGGGTTAGGGTTAGGGTTAGGGTTAGGGTTAGGGATAGGGTTAGGGTTAAGGTTAGGCTTAGGGTTAGGGTTATGGTACGGCTTAGGGTACGGGTTCGGGTAGGGGTTCGGTTACGGCGTCGGGTATGTGTTAGGCTTACGGTTAGGGTTAGTGTTAGGGTTAGGTCTCGGTTTAGGGTACGTGTTAGGGTTAGGGTAGGGGTTAGGGTTAGGGTACGCGTTAGCGTTAGGGTAGTTATTAAAGCTATCCAACTCTCTAGATACACCTTAGCACGAAAAGGAATATTATTTGGGGGTCCAGCCATGGAGAAGAGTTTAGACACTAGGATAAGATAAGGAACACACCCATTATACAGAAATCACATTAGGATTCTCTTTTTAAGCTGTTCCTTAAAACACTAGTGCTTAGGAAATCTATTGGAGTCAGAAGCAGTCAAGGGTAGCCTAGGGTTAGGGTTAGGGTTAGGGTACGGCTTAGGGTATGGGTTCGGGGAGGGTTTCGGGCACGGCGTAGGGTATGGGTTAGGGTTAGCGTTAGGGTTAGTGTTAGTGTTAGGGATCGGTTTAGTGTACGGCTTAGGATTAGGGTACATGTTAGGG
The DNA here is from genome assembly GCF_965194825.1 of Balaenoptera physalus. Classification (NCBI taxonomy): domain Eukaryota; kingdom Metazoa; phylum Chordata; class Mammalia; order Artiodactyla; family Balaenopteridae; genus Balaenoptera; species Balaenoptera physalus. The sequence continues at coordinate 112,070 of NW_028125966.1, read as the reverse complement.
TTAGGGTAGGGGTTAGGGTTAGGGTACGCATTAGGTTTAGGGTTGTTATTAAACCTATCCCACTCTCTAGATACCCCTTAGCACGTAAAGGAATATTATTTGGGGGTCCAGCCATGGAGAAGAGTTTAGACACTAAGATAATATAAGGAACACACACATTATAAAGAAATCACATTAGGATTCTCTTTTTAAGCTGTTCCTTAAACCACTAGTGCTTAGGAAATCTATTGGAGGCAGAAGCAGTCAAGGGTAGCCTAGGGTTAGGGTTAGACTTAGGGTTAGGGTTAGGGTACGGCTTAGGGTACGGGTTCGGGGAGGGGTTCGGGTACAGCATAGGGTATGGGTTAGGCTTAGGGTTAGGGTTAGTATTAGGGTTAGGGCTCGGTATAGGGTACGTGTTAGGGTTAGGGTAGGGGTTAGGGTTAGCGTACGCGTTAGAGTTAGGGTAGTTATTAAACCTATCCCACTCTCTAGATACACCTTAGCAGGTAAAGGAATATTATTTGGGGGTCCAGCCATGGAGAAGAGTTTAGACACTAGGATAAGATAAGGAACACACCCATTATAAAGAAATCACATTAGAATTCTCTTTTTAAGCTGTTCTTTAAAACACTAGTGCTTAGGAAATCTATTGGAGGCAGAAGCAGTCAAGGGTAGCCTAGGGTTAGGGTTAAGCTTAGGATACGGCTTAGGGTACGGATACAGCTTAGGGTACGGGTTAGGGTAGGGCTTCGGGTACGGCGTAGGGTATGGGTTAGGGTTAGTGTTAGGGTTAGTGTTAGGGTTAGGGCTCCGTTTAGGGTACGGGTTAGGATTAGGGTACGTGTTAGGGTTAGGGTAAGGGTTAGGGTTAGGGTACGCGTTAGAGTTAGGGTAGTTATTAAACCTATACCACTCTCTAGATACCCCTTAGCACGTAAAGGAATATTATTTGGGGTCCAGCCATGGAGAAGTGTTTAGACACTAGGATAAGATAAGGAACACACCCATTATAAAGAAATCACATTAGGATTCTCTTTTTAAGCTCTTCCTTAAAACACTAGTGCTTAGGAAATCTATTGGAGGCAGAAGCAGTCAAGGGTAGCCTAAGGTTAGGTTTAGGCTTAGGGTTAGGCTTAGGGTACAGCTTAGGGTACGGTTTCGGGGAGGGCTTCGGGTACAGCGTAGGGTATGGGTTAGGGTTAGGTTTAGGGTTAGGGTTAGGGTTAGGGCTCGGTTTAGGGTATTGGTTAGGATTAGGGTACGTGTTAGGGATAGGGTAGGGGTTAGGGTTAGGGTACGTGTTAGGGTTAGTGTAGTTATTAAAACTATCCCACTCTCTAGATACCCCTTAGCATGTAAAGGAATATTATTTGGGGGTCCAGCCATGGAGAAGAGTTTAGACACTAGGATAAGATAAGGAACACACCGATTATAAAGAAATCACATTAGGATTCTCTTTTTAAGCTGTTCCTTAAAACACTAGTGCTTAGGAAATCTATTGGAGGCAGAAGCAGTCAAGGGTAGCCTAGGGTTAGGGTTAGGCTTAGGGTTAGGCTTAGGGTACGGCTTAGGGTACGGGTTCGGGGAGGGGTTCGTGTACGGCGTACGGTATGGGTTAGGGTTAGGGTTTGGATTAGTGTTAGGGTTAGGGCTCGGTTTGGGTATGGGTTAGGATTAGGGTACGTGTTAGGGTTATGGTAGTGGTTAGGGTTAGGGTACGTGTTAGGGTTAGGGTAGTGATTAAACCTATCCCACTCTCTAGATACCCCTTAGCACGTAAAGGAATATTATTTGGGGGTACAGCCCTGGAGAAGAGTTTAGACACTAGGATAAGATAAGGAACACACCCATTATAAAGAAATCACATTAGGATTTTCTTTTTAAGCTCTTCCTTAAAACATTAGTGCTTAGGAAATATATTGGAGGCAGTAGCAGTCAAGGGTAGCCTAGTGTTAGGTTTAGGCTTAGGGTTAGGCTTAGGGTAGGGCTTAGGGTACAGGTTCGGGAAGGGCTTCGGTTACGGCGTAGGGTATGGGTTAGGGTTAGGGTTACTGTTAGTTTTATGGTTAGGGCTCGGTTTAGGGTATTGGTTAGGATTAGGGTACGTGTTAGGGTTAGGGTAGGGGTTAGGGTTAGGGTACGCGTTAGCGTTAGGGTAGTTATTAAACCTATCCCACTCTCTAGATACCCCTTAGCACGTAAAGGAATATTATTTGGAGGTCCAGCCATGGAAAAGAGTTTAGACACTAGGATAAGATAAGGAACACACCCATTATAAAGAAATCACATTAGGATTCTCTTTTTAAGCTGTTCCTTAAAACACTAGTGCTTAGGAAATCTATTGGAGGCAGAAGCAGTCAAGGGTAGCCTAGGGTTAGGGTTAGGGTTAGGGTTAGGCTTAGGGTACGGCTTAGGGTACGGGTTCGGGGAGGGCTTCTGGTACGGCGTAGGGTATGGGTTAGGGTTAGTGTTAGGGTTAGTGTTAGTGTTAGGGCTCGGTTTAGGGTATTGTTTAGGATTAGGGTACGTGTTAGGGTTAGGGTAGGGGTTAGGGTTAGGGTACGCGTTAGGGATAGGGTAGTTATTAAACCTATCCCACTCTCTAGATACCCCTTAGCACGTAAAGGAATATTATTTGGTGGTCCAGCCATGGAGAAGAGTTTAGACACTAGGATAAGATAAGGAACACACCCATTATAAAGAAATCACATTAGGATTCACTTTTAAAGTTGTTCCTTAAAACACTAGTGCTTAGGAAATCTATTGGAGTCAGAAGCAGTCAAGGGTAGCCTAGGGTTAGGGTTAGGGTTAGGGTACGGCTTAGGGTATGGTTTCGGGGAGGGTTTCGGGCACGGCGTAGGGTATGGGTTAGGGTTAGCGTTAGGGTTAGTGTTAGTGTTAGGGATCGGTTTAGTGTACGGCTTAGGATTAGGGTACATGTTAGGGTTAGGGTAGGGGTTAGGTTTAGGGTACGCATTAGGTTTAGGGTTGTTATTAAACCTATCCCACTCTCTAGATACCCCTTAGCACGTAAAGGAATATTATTTGGGGTCCAGCCATGGAGAAGTGTTTAGACACTAGGATAAGATAAGGAACACACCCATTATAAAGAAATCACATTAGGATTCTCTTTTTAAGCTCTTCCTTAAAACACTAGTGCTTAGGAAATCTATTGGAGGCAGAAGCAGTCAAGGGTAGCCTAGGGTTAGGTTTAGGCTTAGGGTTAGGCTTAGGTTACAGCTTAGAGTACGGTTTCGGGGAGGGCTTCGGGTACAGCGTAGGGTATGGGTTAGGGTTAGGGTTAGGGTTAGGGCTCGGTTTAGGGTATTGGTTAGGATTAGGGTACGTGTTAGGGTTAGGGTAGGGGTTAGGGTTAGGGTACGCGTTAGCGTTAGGGTAGTTATTAAACCTATCCCACTCTCTAGATACGCCTTAGCACGTAAAGGAATATTATTTGGAGGTCCAGCCATGGAGAAGAGTTTAGACACTAGGATAAGATAAGGAACACACCCATTATAAAGAAATCACATTAGAATTCTCTTTTTAAGCTGTTCCTTAAAACACTAGTGCTTAGGAATCCTATTGGAGGCAGAAGCAGTCAAGGGTAGCCTAGGGTTAGGGTTAGGCTTAGGGTTAGGGTTAGGGTACGGCTTAGGGTATTGATTCGGGGAAGGGTTCGTGCTCGGCGTAGGGTATGGGTTAGGGTTAGGGTTAGGGTTAGTGTTAGTGTTAGGGCTCGGTTTAGTGTACGGCTTAGGATTAGGGTACGTGTTAGGGTTAGGGTAGGGGTTAGGGTTAGGGTACGCGTTAGGGTTAGGGTAGTTATTAAACCTATCCCACTCTCTAGATACCCCTTAGCACGTAAAGGAATATTATTTGGTGGTCCAGCCATGGAAAAGAGTTTAGACACTAGGATAAGATAAGGAACACACACATTATAAAGAAATCACATTAGGATTCTCTTTTTAAGCTGTTCCTTAAAACACTAGTGCTTAGGAAATCTATTGGAGGCTGAAGCAGTCAAGGGTAGCCTAGGGTTAGGGTTAGGCTTAGGGTTAGGCTTAGGGTACGGCTTAGGGTACGGGTTCGGGGAGGGCTTCGGGTACGGCGTAGGGTATGGGTTAGGGTTAGGGTTAGGGTTAGTGTTAGGGTTAGGGCTCGGTGTAGGGTATTGGTTAGGATTAGGGTACGTGTTAGGGTTAGGGTAGGGGTTAGGGTTAGGGTACGCGTTAGGGTTAGGGTAGTTATTAAACCTATCCCACTGTCTAGATACCCCTTAGCACATAAAGGAATATTATTTGGAGGTCCAGCCATGGAGAAGAGTTTTGACACTAGGATAAGATAAGGAACACACCCATTATAAAGAAATCACATTAGGATTCTCTTTTTCAGCTCTTCCTTAAAACACTAGTGCTTAGGAAATCTATTGGAGGCAGAAGCAGTCAAGGGTAGCCTAGGGTTAGGGTTAGGCTTAGGGTTAGGGTTAGGGTACGGCTTAGGGTACGGGTTCGGGGAGGGGTTCGGGTAAAGCATAGGGTATGGGTTAGGCTTGGGGTTAGGGTTAGTATTAGGGTTAGGGCTCGGTATAGGGTACGTGTTAGGGTTAGGGTAGGGGTTAGGGTTAGAGTACGCGTTAGAGTTAGGGTAGATATTAAACATATCCCACTCTCTAGATACACCTTAGCAGGTAAAGGAATATTATTTGGGGGTCCAGCCATGGAGAAGAGTTTAGACACTAGGATAAGATAAGGAAAACACACATTATAAAGAAATCACATTAGAATTCTCTTTTTAAGCTGTTCTTTAAAACACTAGTGCTTAGGAAATCTATTGGAGGCAGAAGCAGTCAAGGGTAGCCTAGGGTTAGGGTTAGGCTTAGGATACGGCATAGGGTACGGATACAGCTTAGGGTACGGGTTCGGGGAGGGCTTCGGGTACGGCGTAGGGTATGGGTTAGGATTAGGGTTAGGGTTAGTGTTAGGGTTAGTTCTCGGTTTAGGGTACGGTTTAGGATTAGGGTACGTGTTAGGGTTAGGGTAGGGGTTAGGGTTAGGGTACGCGTTAGAGTTAGGGTAGTTATTAAAGCTATCCCACTCTCTAGATACACCTTAGCACATAAAGGAATATTATTTGGGGGTCCACCCATGGAGAAGAGTTTAGACAATAAGAAAATATAAGGAACACACCCATTATAAAGAAATCACATTAGGATTCTCTTTTTAAGCTGTTCCTTAAAACAATAGTGGTTAGGAAATCTATTGGAGGCAGAAGCAGTCAAGGGTAGCCTAGGGTTAGGGTTAGGCTTAGGGTTAGGGTTAGGTTACGGCTTAGGGTACGGGTTCGGTGAGGGCTTCGGTTATGGCGTAGGGTATGGGTTAGGGTTAGGGTTAGGGTTAGGGTTAGGGTTAGGGATAGGGTTAGGGTTAAGGTTAGGCTTAGGGTTAGGGTTATGGTACGGCTTAGGGTACGGGTTCGGGTAGTGGTTCGGTTACGGCGTCGGGTATGTGTTAGGCTTAGGGTTAGGGTTAGTGTTAGGGTTAGGTCTCGGTTTAGGGTACGTGTTAGGGTTAGGGTAGGGGTTAGGGTTAGGGTACGCGTTAGCGTTAGGGTAGTTATTAAAGCTATCCAACTCTCTAGATACACCTTAGCACGAAAAGGAATACTATTTGGGGGTCCAGCCATGGAGAAGAGTTTAGACACTAGGATAAGATAAGGAACACACCCATTATACAGAAATCACATTAGGATTCTCTTTTTAAGCTGTTCCTTAAAACACTAGTGCTTAGAAAATCTATTGGAGTCAGAAGCAGTCAAGGGTAGCCTAGGGTTAGGGTTAGGGTTAGGGTACGGCTTAGGGTATGGGTTCGGGGAGGGTTTCGGGCACGGCGTAGGGTATGGGTTAGGGTTAGCGTTAGGGTTAGTGTTAGTGTTAGGGATCGGTTTAGTGTACGGCTTAGGATTAGGGTACATGTTAGGGTTAGGGTAGGGGTTAGGGTTAGGGTACGCATTAGGTTTAGGGTTGTTATTAAACCTATCCCACTCTCTAGATACCCCTTAGCACGTAAAGGAATATTATTTGGGGGTCCAGCCATGGAGAAGAGTTTAGACACTAAGATAATATAAGGAACACACACATTATAAAGAAGTCACCTTAGGATTCTCTTTTTAAGCTGTTCCTTAAACCACTAGTGCTTAGGAAATCTATTGGAGGCAGAAGCAGTCAAGGGTAGCCTAGGGTTAGGGTTAGACTTAGGGTTAGGGTTAGGGTACGGCTTAGGGTACGGGTTCGGGGAGGGGTTCGGGTACAGCATAGGGTATGGGTTAGGCTTAGGGTTAGGGTTAGTATTAGGGTTAGGGCTCGGTATAGGGTACGTGTTAGGGTTAGGGTAGGGGTTAGGGTTAGCGTACGCGTTAGAGTTAGGGTAGTTATTAAACCTATCCCACTCTCTAGATACACCTTAGCAGGGAAAGGAATATTATTTGGGGGTCCAGCCATGGAGAAGAGTTTAGACACTAGGATAAGATAAGGAACACACCCATTATAAAGAAATCACATTAGAATTCTCTTTTTAAGCTGTTCTTTAAAACACTAGTGCTAAGAAATCTATTGGAGGCAGAAGCAGTCAAGGGTAGCCTAGGGTTAGGGTTAAGCTTAGGATACGGCTTAGGGTACGGATACAGCTTAGGGTACGGGTTAGGGTAGGGCTTCGGGTACGGCGTAGGGTATGGGTTAGGGTTAGGGTTAGGGTTAGTGTTAGGGTTAGGGCTCCGTTTAGGGTACGGGTTAGGATTAGGGTACGTGTTAGGGTTAGGGTAAGGGTTAGGGTTAGGGTACGCGTTAGAGTTAGGGTAGTTATTAAACCTATACCACTCTCTAGATACCCCTTAGCACGTAAAGGAATATTATTTTGGGTCCAGCCATGGAGAAGGGTTTAGACACTAGGATAAGATAAGGAACACACCCATTATAAAGAAATCACATTAGGATTCTCTTTTTAAGCTCTTCTTTAAAACACTAGTGCTTAGGAAATCTATTGGAGGCAGAAGCAGTCAAGGGTAGACTAGGGTTAGGTTTAGGCTTAGGGTTAGGCTTAGGGTACAGCTTAGGGTACGGTTTCGGGGAGGGCTTCGGGTACAGCGTAGGGTATGGGTTAGGGTTAGGGTTAGGGTTAGGGTTAGGGTTAGGGCTCGGTTTAGGGTATTGGTTAGGATTAGGGTACGTGTTCGGGTTAGGGTAGGGGTTAGGTTTAGGGTCAGCGTTAGCGTTAGGGTAGTTATTAAACCTATCCCACTCTCTAGATACCCCTTAGCATGTAAAGGAATATTATTTGGAGGTCCAGCCATGGAGAAGAGTTTAGACACTAGGATAAAATAAGGAACACACCCATTATAAAGAAATCACATTAGGATTCTCTTTTTAAGCTGTTCCTTAAAACACTAGTGCTTAGGAAATCTACTGGAGGCAGAAGCAGTCAAGGGTAGCCTAGGGTTAGGGTTAGGCTTAGGGTTAGGCTTAGGGTACGGCTTAGGGTACGGGTTCGGGGAGGGCTTCGGGTACGGCGTAGGGTATGGGTTAGGGTTAGGGTTAGGGTTAGTGTTAGGTTTAGGGCTCGGTTTGGGTACGGGTTAGGATTAGGGTACGTGTTAGGGTTATGGTAGTGGTTAGGGTTGGGTACGTGTTAGGGTTAGGGTAGTGATTAAACCTATCCCACTCTCTAGATACCCCTTAGCACGTAAAGGAATATTATTTGGGGGTACAGCCCTGGAGAAGAGTTTAGACACTAGGATAAGATAAGGAACACACCCATTATAAAGAAATCACATTAGGATTTTCTTTTTAAGCTCTTCCTTAAAACATTAGTGCTTAGGAAATCTATTGGAGGCAGTAGCAGTCAAGGGTAGCCTAGTGTTAGGTTTAGGCTTAGGGTTAGGCTTAGGGTAGGGCTTAGGGTACAGGTTCGGGGAGGGCTTCGGATACGGCGTAGGGTATGGGTTAGGGTTAGGGTTACTGTTAGTTTTATGGTTAGGGCTCGGTTTAGGGTATTGGTTAGGATTAGGGTACGTGTTAGGGTTAGGGTAGGGGTTAGGGTTAGAGTACGCGTTAGCGTTAGGGTAGTTATTAAACCTATCCCACTCTCTAGATACCCCTTAGCACGTAAAGGAATATTATTTGGAGGTCCAGCCATGGAGAAGAGTTTAGACACTAGGATAAGATAAGGAACACACCCATTATAAAGAAATCACATTAGAATTCTCTTTTTAAGCTGTTCCTTAAAACACTAGTGCTTAGGAAACCTATTGGAGGCAGAAGCAGTCAAGGGTAGCCTAGGGTTAGGGTTAGGCTTAGGGTTAGGCTTAGGGTACGGCTTAGGGTATGGGTTCGGGGAGGGGTTCGGGCACGGCGTAGGGTATGGGTTAGGGTTAGGGTTAGGGTTAGTGTTAGGGTTAGGGCTCGGTTTAGTGTATTGGTTAGGATTAGGGTACGTGTTAGGGTTAGGGTAAGGGTTAGGGTTAGGGTACGTGTTAGGGTTAGGGTAGTTATTAAACCTATCCCACTCTCTAGATACACCTTAGCACGTAAAGGAATATTATTTGGGGGTCCAGCCATGGAGAAGAGTTTAGACACTAGGATAAAATAAGGAACACAGCCATTATAAAGAAATCACATTAGGATTCTCTTTTTAAGCTGTTCCTTAAAACACTAGTGCTTAGGAAATCTATTGGAGGCAGAAGCAGTCAAGGGTAGCCTATGGTTAGGGTTAGGCTTAGGGTACGGCTTAGGGTACGGGTTCGGGGAGGGTTTCGGGCACGGCGTAGGGTATGGGTTAGGGTTAGGGTTAGGGTTAGTGTTAGGAATAGGGGTCGGATTAGGTTACGGTTTAGGATTAGGGTACGTGTTAGGGTTAGGGTAGGGGTTAGGGTTAGGGTACGCATTAGGGTTAGGGTAGTTATTAATCCTTTCCCACTCTCTAGATACCCCTTAGCACGTAAAGGAATATTATTTGGAGGTCCAGCCATGGAGAAGAGTTTAGACACTAGGATAAGATAAGGAACACACACATTATAATGAAATCACATTAGGATTCTCTTTTTAAGCTGTTCCTTAAAACAATAGTGCTTAGGAAATCTATTGGAGGCAGAAGCAGTCAAGGGTAGCCTAGGGTTAGGGTTAGGCTTAGGGTTAGGGTTAGGTTACGGCTTAGGGTACGGGTTCGGTGAGGGCTTCGGGTATGGCGTAGGGTATGGGTTAGTGTTAGGGTTAGGGTTAGGGTTAGGTTTAGGGATAGGGTTAGGGTTAAGGTTAGGCTTAGGGTTAGGGTTATGGTACGGCTTAGGGTACGGGTTCGGGTAGGGGTTCGGTTACGGCGTCGGGTATGTGTTAGGCTTACGGTTAGGGTTAGTGTTAGGGTTAGGTCTCGGTTTAGGGTACGTGTTAGGGTTAGGGTAGGGGTTAGGGTTAGGGTACGCGTTAGCGTTAGGGTAGTTATTAAAGCTATCCAACTCTCTAGATACACCTTAGCACGAAAAGGAATATTATTTGGGGGTCCAGCCATGGAGAAGAGTTTAGACACTAGGATAAGATAAGGAACACACCCATTATACAGAAATCACATTAGGATTCTCTTTTTAAGCTGTTCCTTAAAACACTAGTGCTTAGGAAATCTATTGGAGTCAGAAGCAGTCAAGGGTAGCCTAGGGTTAGGGTTAGGGTTAGGGTACGGCTTAGGGTATGGGTTCGGGGAGGGTTTCGGGCACGGCGTAGGGTATGGGTTAGGGTTAGCGTTAGGGTTAGTGTTAGTGTTAGGGATCGGTTTAGTGTACGGCTTAGGATTAGGGTACATGTTAGGGTTAGGGTAGGGGTTAGGGTTAGGGTACGCATTAGGTTTAGGGTTGTTATTAAACCTATCCCACTCTCTAGATACCCCTTAGCACGTAAAGGAATATTATTTGGGGGTCCAGCCATGGAGAAGAGTTTAGACACTAAGATAATATAAGGAACACACACATTATAAAGAAATCACATTAGGATTCTCTTTTTAAGCTGTTCCTTAAACCACTAGTGCTTAGGAAATCTATTGGAGGCAGAAGCAGTCAAGGGTAGCCTAGGGTTAGGGTTAGACTTAGGGTTAGGGTTAGGGTACGGCTTAGGGTACGGGTTCGGGGAGGGGTTCGGGTACAGCATAGGGTATGGGTTAGGCTTAGGGTTAGGGTTAGTATTAGGGTTAGGGCTCGGTATAGGGTACGTGTTAGGGTTAGGGTAGGGGTTAGGGTTAGCGTACGCGTTAGAGTTAGGGTAGTTATTAAACCTATCCCACTCTCTAGATACACCTTAGCAGGTAAAGGAATATTATTTGGGGGTCCAGCCATGGAGAAGAGTTTAGACACTAGGATAAGATAAGGAACACACCCATTATAAAGAAATCACATTAGAATTCTCTTTTTAAGCTGTTCTTTAAAACACTAGTGCTTAGGAAATCTATTGGAGGCAGAAGCAGTCAAGGGTAGCCTAGGGTTAGGGTTAAGCTTAGGATACGGCTTAGGGTACGGATACAGCTTAGGGTACGGGTTAGGGTAGGGCTTCGGGTACGGCGTAGGTTATGGGTTAGGGTTAGTGTTAGGGTTAGTGTTAGGGTTAGGGCTCCGTTTAGGGTACGGGTTAGGATTAGGGTACGTGTTAGGGTTAGGGTAAGGGTTAGGGTTAGGGTACGCGTTAGAGTTAGGGTAGTTATTAAACCTATACCACTCTCTAGATACCCCTTAGCACGTAAAGGAATATTATTTGGGGTCCAGCCATGGAGAAGTGTTTAGACACTAGGATAAGATAAGGAACACACCCATTATAAAGAAATCACATTAGGATTCTCTTTTTAAGCTCTTCCTTAAAACACTAGTGCTTAGGAAATCTATTGGAGGCAGAAGCAGTCAAGGGTAGCCTAAGGTTAGGTTTAGGCTTAGGGTTAGGCTTAGGGTACAGCTTAGGGTACGGTTTCGGGGAGGGCTTCGGGTACAGCGTAGGGTATGGGTTAGGGTTAGGTTTAGGGTTAGGGTTAGGGTTAGGGCTCGGTTTAGGGTATTGGTTAGGATTAGGGTACGTGTTAGGGATAGGGTAGGGGTTAGGGTTAGGGTACGTGTTAGGGTTAGTGTAGTTATTAAAACTATCCCACTCTCTAGATACCCCTTAGCATGTAAAGGAATATTATTTGGGGGTCCAGCCATGGAGAAGAGTTTAGACACTAGGATAAGATAAGGAACACACCGATTATAAAGAAATCACATTAGGATTCTCTTTTTAAGCTGTTCCTTAAAACACTAGTGCTTAGGAAATCTATTGGAGGCAGAAGCAGTCAAGGGTAGCCTAGGGTTAGGGTTAGGCTTAGGGTTAGGCTTAGGGTACGGCTTAGGGTACGGGTTCGGGGAGGGGTTCGTGTACGGCGTACGGTATGGGTTAGGGTTAGGGTTTGGATTAGTGTTAGGGTTAGGGCTCGGTTTGGGTATGGGTTAGGATTAGGGTACGTGTTAGGGTTATGGTAGTGGTTAGGGTTAGGGTACGTGTTAGGGTTAGGGTAGTGCTTAAACCTATCCCACTCTCTAGATACCCCTTAGCACGTAAAGGAATATTATTTGGGGGTACAGCCCTGGAGAAGAGTTTAGACACTAGGATAAGATAAGGAACACACCCATTATAAAGAAATCACATTAGGATTTTCTTTTTAAGCTCTTCCTTAAAACATTAGTGCTTAGGAAATCTATTGGAGGCAGTAGCAGTCAAGGGTAGCCTAGTGTTAGGTTTAGGCTTAGGGTTAGGCTTAGGGTAGGGCTTAGGGTACAGGTTCGGGAAGGGCTTCGGTTACGGCGTAGGGTATGGGTTAGGGTTAGGGTTACTGTTAGTTTTATGGTTAGGGCTCGGTTTAGGGTATTGGTTAGGATTAGGGTACGTGTTAGGGTTAGGGTAGGGGTTAGGGTTAGGGTACGCGTTAGCGTTAGGGTAGTTATTAAACCTATCCCACTCTCTAGATACCCCTTAGCACGTAAAGGAATATTATTTGGAGGTCCAGCCATGGAAAAGAGTTTAGACACTAGGATAAGATAAGGAACACACCCATTATAAAGAAATCACATTAGGATTCTCTTTTTAAGCTGTTCCTTAAAACACTAGTGCTTAGGAAATCTATTGGAGGCAGAAGCAGTCAAGGGTAGCCTAGGGTTAGGGTTAGGGTTAGGGTTAGGCTTAGGGTACGGCATAGGGTACGGGTTCGGGGAGGGCTTCTGGTACGGCGTAGGGTATGGGTTAGGGTTAGTGTTAGGGTTAGTGTTAGTGTTAGGGCTCGGTTTAGGGTATTGTTTAGGATTAGGGTACGTGTTAGGGTTAGGGTAGGGGTTAGGGTTAGGGTACGCGTTAGGGTTAGGGTAGTTATTAAACCTATCCCACTCTCTAGATACCCCTTAGCACGTAAAGGAATATTATTTGGTGGTCCAGCCATGGAGAAGAGTTTAGACACTAGGATAAGATAAGGAACACACCCATTATAAAGAAATCACATTAGGATTCACTTTTAAAGTTGTTCCTTAAAACACTAGTGCTTAGGAAATCTATTGGAGGCTAAAGCAGTCAAGGGTAGCCTAGGGTTAGGGTTAGGCTTAGGGTTAGGCTTAGGGTACGGCTTAGGGTACGGGTTCGGAGAGGGCTTCGCGTACGGCGTAGGGTATGGGTTAGGGTTAGGGTTAGGGTTAGTGTTAGGGTTAGGGCTCGGTTTAGGGTACGGTTTAGTTTTAGGGTACGTGTTAGGGTTAGGGTAGGTGTTAGGGTTAGGGTACGCATTAGGGTTAGGGTAGTTATTAAACCTATCCCACTCTCTAGATACCCCTTAGCACGTAAAGGAATATTATTTGGGGGTCCAGCCATGGAGAAGAGTTTAGACACTAGGATAAGATAAGGAACACACCCATTATAAAGAAATCACATTAGGATTCTCTTTTTAAGCTGTTCCTTAAAACACTAGTGCTTAGGAAATCTATTGGAAGCAGAAGCAGTCAAGGGTAGCCTAGGAATAGGGTTAGGCTTAGGGTTAGGCTTAGGGTACGGCTTAGGGTACGGGTTCGGGGAGGGCTTCAGGTACGGCGTAGGGTATGGGTTAGGGTTAGGGTTAGGGTTAGTGTTAGGGTTAGGGCTCGATTTAGGGTACGGTTTAGGATTAGGGTACGTGTTAGGGTTAGGGTAGGGGTTAGGGTTAGGGTACGTGTTAGGGTTAGGGTAGTTATTAAACCTATCCCACTCTCTAGATACCCCTTAGCACGTAAAGGAATATTATTTGGGGGTCCAGCCATGGAGAAGAGTTAAACACTAGGATAAGATAAGGAACCCACCCATTATAAAGAAGTCAAATTAGGATTCTCTTTTTATGCTGTTCCTTAAAACACTAGTGCTTAGGAAATCTATTGGCGGCAGAAGAAGTCAAGGGTAGCCTAGGGTAAGGGTTAGGCTTAGGGTTAGGCTTAGGATACGTCTTAGGGTACGGGTTTGGGGAGGGCTTTGGGTACGGCGTAGGGTATGTGTTAGGGTTAGGGTTGGGGTTAGTGTTAGGGTTAGGTCTCGGTTTAGGGTACGGGTTAGGATTAGGGTACGTGTTAGGGTTAGGGTAGGGGTTAGGGTTAGGGTACACGTTAGAGTTAGGGTAGTTATTAACCCTATCCCACTCTCCAGATACACCTTAGCACGTAAAGGAATATTATTTGGGGGTCCACCCATGGAGAAGAGTTTAGACACTAAGATAATATAAGGAACACACACATTATAAAGAAATCACATTAGGATTCTCTTTTTAAGCTGTTCCTTAAAACACTAGTGCTTAGGAAATCTATTGGAGTCAGAAGCAGTCAAGGGTAGCCTAGGGTTAGGGTTAGGCTTAGGGTTAGGCTTAGGATATGGCTTATGGTACGGGTTCGGGGAGGGCTTCGTGTACGGCGTAGGGTATGGGTTAGAGTTAGGGTTAGGGTTAGTGTTAGGGTAGGTCTCGGGTTAGGTTATGAGTTAGGATTAGGGTACATGTTAGGGTTAGGGTAGGGGTTAGGGTTAGGGTACGCGTTAGAGTTAGGGTACTTATTAAAGCTATCCCACTCTCTAGATACACCTTAGCACGTAAAGGAATATTATTTGGGGGTCCACCCATGAAGAAGAGTTTAGACACTAAGATAATATAAGGAACACACCCATTATAAAGAAATCACATTAGGATTCTCTTTTTACGCTGTTCCTTAAAACACTAGTGCTTAGAAAATCTATTGGAGACAGAAGCAGTCAAGGGTAGCCTAGGGTTAGGGTTAGGCTTAGGGTTAGGCTTAGGGTACGGCTTAGGTTACGGGTTCGGGGAGGGCTTCGTGTACGGCGTAGGGTATGGGTTAGGGTTAGGGTTAGTGTTAGGGTTAGGGCTCTGTTTAGGGTACGGTTTAGTTTTAGGGTACGTGTTAGGGTTAGGGTAGGGGTTAGGGTTAGGGTACGTGTTAGGGTTAGGGTAGTTATTAAACCTATCCCACTCTCTAGATACCCCTTAGCACGTAAAGGAATATTATTTGGGGGTCCACCCATGGAGAAGAGTTTAGACACTAAGATAATATAAGGAACACAGACATTATAAAGAAATCACATTAGGATTCTCTTTTTAAGCTGTTCCTTAAACCACTAGTGCTTAGGAAATCTATTGGAGGCAGAAGCAGTCAAGGGTAGCCTAGGGTTAGGTTTAGGCTTAGGGTTAGGCTTACGGTATGGCTTAGGGTACGGGTTCGGGGAGGGGTTCGGGTACGGCGTAGGGTATGGGTTAGGGTTAGGGTTTGGGTTGGTGTTAGGGTTAGGGCTCCGTTTAGGGTACTGGTTAGGATTAGGGTACGTGTTAGGATTACAGTAGGGGTTAGGGTTAGGGTACGCATTAGGGTTAGGGTAGTTATTAAACCTATCCCACTCTCTAGATACACCTTAGCACGTAAAGGAATATTATTGGTGGGTCCAGCCATGGAGAAGAGTTTAGACACTAGGCTAAGATTAGGAAAACACCCTTTATAGAGAAATCACATTAGGATTCTCTTTTTAAGCTGTTCCTTAAAACACTAGTGCTTAGGAAATCTATTGGAGGCAGAAGCAGTCAAGGGTAGCCTAGTGTTAGGGTTAGGCTTAGGGTTAGGCTAAGGGTACGGCTTAAGGTTCGGGTTCGGGGAGGGCTTCGGGTACGGCGTAGGGTATGGGTTAGGGTTAGGGTTAGTGTTAGGGTTAGGGCTCGGTTTAGGGTACGGTTTAGGTTTAGGGTACGGGTTAGGGTTAGGGTAGGGGTTAGGGTTAGGGTACGTGTTAGGGTTAGGGTTGTTATTAAACCTATCCCAGTCTCTAGATACCCCTTAGCACGTAAAGAATATTATTTGGGGGTCCAGCCATGGAGAAGAGTTAAACACTAGGATAAGATAAGGAACACACCCATTATAAAGAAATCACATTAGGATTCTCTTTTTATGCTGTTCCTTAAAGCACTAGTGCTTAGGAAATCTATTGGAGGCAGAAGCAGTCAAGGGTAGCCTAGGGTTAGGGTTAGGCTTAGGGTACGGCTTAGGGTACGGTTTCAGGGAGGGCTTTGAGTACGGCATAGGGTATGGGTTAGGGTTAGGGTTAGGGTTAGTGTTAGGGTTAGGGCTCGGTTTAGGGTATTGGTTAGGATTAGGGTACATGTTAGGGTTAGGGTAGGGGTTAGGGTTACGGTACGCGTTAGGGTTAAGGTAGTTATTAAACCTATCCCACTCTCTAGATACCCCTTAGAACATAAAGGAATATTATTTGGAGGTCCAGCCATGGAGAAGAGTTTAGACACTAGGATAAGATAAGGAACACACACATTATAAAGAAATCACTTTAGGATTCTCTTTTTAAGCTGTTCCTTAAAACACTAGTGCTTAGGAAATCTATTGGCGTCAGAAGAAGTCAAGGGTAGCCTAGGGTTAGGGTTAGGCTTAGGGTTAGGCTTAGGATACGTCTTAGGGTACGGGTTTGGGGAGGGCTTCAGGTACGGCGTAGGGTATGGGTTAGGGTTACGGTTGGGGTTAGTGTTAGGGTTAGGTCTCGGTTTAGGGTACGGGTTAGGATTAGGGTACGTGTTAGGGTTAGGGTAGGGGTTAGGGTTAGGGTACTTATTAAACCTATCCCACTCTCTAGATACACCTTAGCACGTAAAGGAATATTATTTGGGGGTCCACCCATGAAGAAGAGTTTAGACACTAAGATAATATAAGGAACACACACATTATAAAGAAATCACATTAGGATTCTCTTTTTAAGCTGTTCCTTAAAACACTAGTGCTTAGGAAATCTATTGGAGGCAGAAGCAGTCAAGGGTAGCCTAGGGTTAGGGATAGGCTTAGGGTTAGGCTTAGGGTACGGCTTAGGTTACGGGTTCGGGGAGGGCTTCGGGTACGGCATAGGGTATGGGTTAGGGTTAGGGTTAGGGTTAGTGTTAGGGTTAGGGCTCGGTTTAGGGTATTGTTTAGGATTAGGGTACGTGTTAGGGTTAGGGTAGGGGTTAGGGTTAGGGTACGTGTTAGGGTTAGGGTAGGGGTTAGGGTTAGGTTACGCGATAGAGTTAGGGTAGTTATTAGAGCTATCCCACTCTGTAGATACACCTTAGCACGTAAAGGAATATTATTTGGGGGTCCAACCATGGAGAAGAGTTTAGACACTAAGATAATATAAGGAACACACCCATTATAAAGAAATCACATTAGGATTCTCTTTTTAAGCTGTTCCTTAAAACACTAGTGCTTAGGAAATCTATTGGAGGCAGAAGCAGTCAAGGGTAGCCTAGGGTTAGGGTTAGGCTTAGGGTTAGGGTTAGGGTACGGCTTAGGGTATTGATTCGGGGAGGGGTTCGGGCACGGTGTAGGGTATGGGTTAGGGTTAGGGTTAGGGTTAGTGTTAGTGTTAGGGCTCGGATTAGTGTATGGCTTAGGATTAGGGTACGTGTTAGGGTTAGGGTAGGGGTTAGGGTTAGGGTACGCGTTAGGGTTAGGGTAGTTATTAAACCTATCCCACTCTCTAGATACCCCTTAGCACGTAAAGGAATATTATTTGGTGGTCCAGCCATGGAAAAGAGTTTAGACACTAGGATAAGATAAGGAACACACACATTATAAAGAAATCACATTAGGATTCTCTTTTTAAGCTGTTCCTTAAAACACTAGTGCTTAGGAAATCTATTGGAGGCTGAAGCAGTCAAGGGTAGCCTAGGGTTAGGGTTAGGCTTAGGGTTAGGCTTAGGGTACGGCTTAGGGTACGGGTTCGGGGAGGGCTTCGGGTACGGCGTAGGGTATGGGTTAGGGTTAGGGTTAGGGTTAGTGTTAGGGTTAGGGCTCGGTTTAGGGTACGGGTTAGGATTAGGGTACGTGTTAGGGTTAGGGTAGGGTTTAGGGTTAGGGTACGTGTTAGGGTTAGGTTAGTTATTAAACCTATCCCACTCTCTAGATACCCCTTAGCACGTAAAGAATATTATTTGGGGGTCCAGCCATGGAGAAGAGTTTAGACACTAAGATAATATAAGGAATACACACATTATAAAGAAATCACATTAGGATTCTCTTTTTAAGCTGTTCCTTAAAACACTAGTGCTTAGGAAATCTATTGGAGGCAGAAGCAGTCAAGGGTAGCCTAGGGTTAGGGTTAGGCTTAGGGTTAGGCTTAGGGTACGGCTTAGGGTACTAGTTCGGGGAGGGGTTCGGGTACAGCGTAGGGTATGGGTTAGTGTTAGGGTTTGGGTTAGTGTTAGAGTTAGGGCTCCGTTTGGTTACGGGTTAGGATTAGGGTACGTGTTAGGGTTAGGGTAGGCGTTAGGGTTAGGTACGCGTTAGAGTTACGGTAGTTATTAAAGCTATCCCACTCTCTAGATACACCTTAGCACATAAAGGAATATTATTTGGGGGTCCACCCATGGAGAAGAGTTTAGACACTAAGATAATATAAGGAACACACCCATTATAAAGAAATCACATTAGGATTCTCTTTTTAAGCTGTTCCTTAAAACACTAGTGCTTAGGAAATCTATTGGAGGCAGAAGCAGTCAAGGGTAGCCTAGGGTTAGGGTTAGGCTTAGGGTTAGGCTTAGGGTACGGCTTAGGGTACGGGTTCGGGGAGGGCTTCCGGTATGGTGTAGGGTATGGATTAGGGTTAGGGTTAGGGTTAGTGTTAGGGTTAGGGCTCGGTTTAGTGTACGGCTTAGGATTAGGGTACATGTTAGGGTTAGGGTAGGGGTTAGGGTTAGGGTACGCATTAGGGTTAGGGTAGTTATTAAACCTATCCCACTCTGTAGATACCCCTTAGCACGTAAAGGAATATTATTTGGGGGTCCAGCCATGTAGAAGAGTTTAGACACTAAGATAATATAAGGAACACACCCATTATAAAGAAATCACATTAGGATTCTCTTTTTAAGCTGTTCCTTAAACCACTAGTGCTTAGGAAATCTATTGGAGGCAGAAGCAGTCAAGGGTAGCCTAGGGTTAGGGGTAGGCTTAGGGTTAGGCTTAGGATTCGCCTTAGGGTACGGGTGCGGGGAGGGCTTCGGGTACGGCGTAGGGTATGGGTTAGGGTTAGGGTTAGGGTTAGTGTTAGGGTTAGGTCTCGGTTTATGGTACCGGTTAGGATTAGTGTACGTGTTAGGGATAGGGTAGGGGTTAGGGTTAGGGTACGCGTTAGGGTTAGGGTAGTTATTAAACCTATCCCACTCTCTAGATACCCCTTAGCTCGTAAAGGAATATTATTTGGGGGTCCAGCCATGGAGAAGAGTTTACACACTAGGATAAGATAAGGAACACACCCATTATAAAGAAATCACATTAGGATTCTCTTTTTAAGCTGTTCCTTAAAACACTAGTGCTTAGGAAATCTATTGGAGGCAGAAGCACTGAAGGGTAGCCTAGGGTTAGGGTTAGGCATAGGGTTATTCTTAGGGTACGGCTTAGGGTACGGGTTCGGGGAGGGCTTCGGGTACGGCGTAGGGTATGGGTTAGTGTTAGGGTTAGGGTTAGTGTTAGGGTTAGGGCTCGGTGTAGGGTATTGGTTAGGATTAGGGTACGTGTTAGGGTTAGGGTAGGGGTTAGGGTTAGGGTACGCGTTAGGGTTAGGGTAGTTATTAAACCTATCCCACTCTCTAGATACCCCTTAGCACATAAAGGAATATTATTTGGAGGTCCAGCCATGGAGAAGAGTTTAGACACTAGGATAAGATAAGGAACACACCCATTATAAAGAAATCACATTAGGATTCTCTTTTTAATCTGTTCCTTAAAACACTAGTGCTTAGGAAATCTATAGGAGGCAGAAGCAGTCAAGGGTAGCCTAGGGTTAGGGTTAGGCTTAGGGTTAGGGTTAGGGTACGGCTTAGGGTACGGGTTCGGGGAGGGGTTCGGGTACAGCATAGGGTATGGGTTAGGCTTGGGGTTAGGGTTAGTATTAGGGTTAGGGCTCGGTATAGGGTACGTGTTAGGGTTAGGGTAGGGGTTAGGGTTAGAGTACGCGTTAGAGTTAGGGTAGATATTAAACATATCCCACTCTCTAGATACACCTTAGCAGGTAAAGGAATATTATTTGGGGGTCCAGCCATGGAGAAGAGTTTAGACACTAGGATAAGATAAGGAAAACACACATTATAAAGAAATCACATTAGAATTCTCTTTTTAAGCTGTTCTTTAAAACACTAGTGCTTAGGAAATCTATTGGAGGCAGAAGCAGTCAAGGGTAGCCTAGGGTTAGGGTTAGGCTTAGGATACGGCTTAGGGTACGGATACAGCTTAGGGTACGGGTTCGGGGAGGGCTTCGGGTACGGCGTAGGGTATGGGTTAGGATTAGGGTTAGGGTTAGTGTTAGGGTTAGGTCTCGGTTTAAGGTACGGTTTAGGATTAGGGTACGTGTTAGGTTTAGGGTAGGGGTTAAGGTTAGGGTACGCGTTAGAGTTAGGGTAGTTATTAAAGCTATCCCACTCTCTAGATACACCTTAGCACATAAAGGAATATTATTTGGGGGTCCACCCATGGAGAAGAGTTTAGACACTAAGAAAATATAAGGAACACACCCATTATAAAGAAATCACATTAGGATTCTCTTTTTAACCTGTTCCTTAAAACACTAGTGCTTAGGAAATCTATTGGAGTCAGAAGCAGTCAAGGGTAGCCTAGGGTTAGGGTTAGGGTTAGGGTACGGCTTAGGGTATGGTTTCGGGGAGGGTTTCGGGCACGGCGTAGGGTATGGGTTAGGGTTAGCGTTAGGGTTAGTGTTAGTGTTAGGGATCGGTTTAGTGTACGGCTTAGGATTAGGGTACATGTTAGGGTTAGGGTAGGGGTTAGGTTTAGGGTACGCATTAGGTTTAGGGTTGTTATTAAACCTATCCCACTCTCTAGATACCCCTTAGCACGTAAAGGAATATTATTTGGGGTCCAGCCATGGAGAAGTGTTTAGACACTAGGATAAGATAAGGAACACACCCATTATAAAGAAATCACATTAGGATTCTCTTTTTAAGCTCTTCCTTAAAACACTAGTGCTTAGGAAATCTATTGGAGGCAGAAGCAGTCAAGGGTAGCCCAGGGTTAGGTTTAGGCTTAGGGTTAGGCTTAGGTTACAGCTTAGAGTACGGTTTCGGGGAGGGCTTCGGGTACAGCGTAGGGTATGGGTTAGGGTTAGGGTTAGGGTTAGGGCTCGGTTTAGGGTATTGGTTAGGATTAGGGTACGTGTTAGGGTTATGGTAGTGGTTAGGGTTAGGGTATGTGTTAGGGTTAGGGTAGTGATTAAACCTATCCCACTCTCTAGATACCCCTTAGCACGTAAAGGAATATTATTTGGGGGTACAGCCCTGGAGAAGAGTTTAGACACTAGGATAAGGTAAGGAACACACCCATTATAAAGAAATCACATTAGGATTTTCTTTTTAAGCTCTTCCTTAAAACATTAGTGCTTAGGAAATCTATTGGAGGCAGAAGCAGTCAAGGGTAGCCTAGTGTTAGGTTTAGGCTTAGGGTAAGGCTTAGGGTAGGGCTTAGGGTACAGGTTCGGGGAGGGCTTCGGTTACGGCGTAGGGTATGGGTTAGGGTTAGGGTTACTGTTAGTTTTATGCTTAGGGCTCGGTTTAGGGTATTGGTTAGGATTAGGGTACGTGTTAGGGTTAGGGTAGGGGTTAGGGTTAGGGTACGCGTTAGCGTTAGGGTAGTTATTAAACCTATCCCACTCTCTAGATACGCCTTAGCACGTAAAGGAATATTATTTGGAGGTCCAGCCATGGAGAAGAGTTTAGACACTAGGATAAGATAAGGAACACACCCATTATAAAGAAATCACATTAGAATTCTCTTTTTAAGCTGTTCCTTAAAACACTAGTGCTTAGGAATCCTATTGGAGGCAGAAGCAGTCAAGGGTAGCCTAGGGTTAGGGTTAGGCTTAGGGTTAGGGTTAGGGTACGGCTTAGGGTATTGATTCGGGGAGGGGTTCGTGCTCGGCGTAGGGTATGGGTTAGGGTTAGGGTTAGGGTTAGTGTTAGGGTTAGGGCTCGGTGTAGGGTATTGGTTAGGATTAGGGTACGTGTTAGGGTTAGGGTAGGGGTTAGGGTTAGGGTACGCGTTAGGGTTAGGGTAGTTATTAAACCTATCCCACTGTCTAGATACCCCTTAGCACATAAAGGAATATTATTTGGAGGTCCAGCCATGGAGAAGAGTTTAGACACTAGGATAAGATAAGGAACACACCCATTATAAAGAAATCACATTAGGATTCTCTTTTTAAGCTGTTCCTTAAAACACTAGTGCTTAGGAAATCTATTGGAGGCAGAAGCAGTCAAGGGTAGCCTAGGGTTAGGGTTAGGCTTAGGGTTAGGGTTAGGGTACGGCTTAGGGTACGGGTTCGGGGAGGGGTTCGGGTAAAGCATAGGGTATGGGTTAGGCTTGGGGTTAGGGTTAGTATTAGGGTTAGGGCTCGGTATAGGGTACGTGTTAGGGTTAGGGTAGGGGTTAGGGTTAGAGTACGCGTTAGAGTTAGGGTAGATATTAAACATATCCCACTCTCTAGATACACCTTAGCAGGTAAAGGAATATTATTTGGGGGTCCAGCCATGGAGAAGAGTTTAGACACTAGGATAAGATAAGGAAAACACACATTATAAAGAAATCACATTAGAATTCTCTTTTTAAGCTGTTCTTTAAAACACTAGTGCTTAGGAAATCTATTGGAGGCAGAAGCAGTCAAGGGTAGCCTAGGGTTAGGGTTAGGCTTAGGATACGGCATAGGGTACGGATACAGCTTAGGGTACGGGTTCGGGGAGGGCTTCGGGTACGGCGTAGGGTATGGGTTAGGATTAGGGTTAGGGTTAGTGTTAGGGTTAGTTCTCGGTTTAGGGTACGGTTTAGGATTAGGGTACGTGTTAGGGTTAGGGTAGGGGTTAGGGTTAGGGTACGCGTTAGAGTTAGGGTAGTTATTAAAGCTATCCCACTCTCTAGATACACCTTAGCACATAAAGGAATATTATTTGGGGGTCCACCCATGGAGAAGAGTTTAGACAATAAGAAAATATAAGGAACACACCCATTATAAAGAAATCACATTAGGATTCTCTTTTTAAGCTGTTCCTTAAAACACTAGTGCTTAGAAAATCTATTGGAGTCAGAAGCAGTCAAGGGTAGCCTAGGGTTAGGGTTAGGGTTAGGGTACGGCTTAGGGTATGGGTTCGGGGAGGGTTTCGGGCACGGCGTAGGGTATGGGTTAGGGTTAGCGTTAGGGTTAGTGTTAGTGTTAGGGATCGGTTTAGTGTACGGCTTAGGATTAGGGTACATGTTAGGGTTAGGGTAGGGGTTAGGGTTAGGGTACGCATTAGGTTTAGGGTTGTTATTAAACCTATCCCACTCTCTAGATACCCCTTAGCAGGTAAAGGAATATTATTTGGGGGTCCAGCCATGGAGAAGAGTTTAGACACTAGGATAAGATAAGGAAAACACACATTATAAAGAAATCACATTAGAATTCTCTTTTTAAGCTGTTCTTTAAAACACTAGTGCTTAGGGAATCTATTGGAGGCAGAAGCAGTCAAGGGTAGCCTAGGGTTAGGGTTAGGCTTAGGATACGGCTTAGGGTACGGATACAGCTTAGGGTACGGGTTCGGGGAGGGCTTCGGGTACGGCGTAGGGTATGGGTTAGGATTAGGGTTAGGGTTAGTGTTAGGGTTAGGTCTCGGTTTAAGGTACGGTTTAGGATTAGGGTACGTGTTAGGTTTAGGGTAGGGGTTAAGGTTAGGGTACGCGTTAGAGTTAGGGTAGTTATTAAAGCTATCCCACTCTCTAGATACACCTTAGCACATAAAGGAATATTATTTGGGGGTCCACCCATGGAGAAGAGTTTAGACACTAAGAAAATATAAGGAACACACCCATTATAAAGAAATCACATTAGGATTCTCTTTTTAACCTGTTCCTTAAAACACTAGTGCTTAGGAAATCTATTGGAGTCAGAAGCAGTCAAGGGTAGCCTAGGGTTAGGGTTAGGGTTAGGGTACGGCTTAGGGTATGGTTTCGGGGAGGGTTTCGGGCACGGCGTAGGGTATGGGTTAGGGTTAGCGTTAGGGTTAGTGTTAGTGTTAGGGATCGGTTTAGTGTACGGCTTAGGATTAGGGTACATGTTAGGGTTAGGGTAGGGGTTAGGTTTAGGGTACGCATTAGGTTTAGGGTTGTTATTAAACCTATCCCACTCTCTAGATACCCCTTAGCACGTAAAGGAATATTATTTGGGGTCCAGCCATGGAGAAGTGTTTAGACACTAGGATAAGATAAGGAACACACCCATTATAAAGAAATCACATTAGGATTCTCTTTTTAAGCTCTTCCTTAAAACACTAGTGCTTAGGAAATCTATTGGAGGCAGAAGCAGTCAAGGGTAGCCTAGGGTTAGGTTTAGGCTTAGGGTTAGGCTTAGGTTACAGCTTAGAGTACGGTTTCGGGGAGGGCTTCGGGTACAGCGTAGGGTATGGGTTAGGGTTAGGGTTAGGGTTAGGGCTCGGTTTAGGGTATTGGTTAGGATTAGGGTACGTGTTAGGGTTATGGTAGTGGTTAGGGTTAGGGTATGTGTTAGGGTTAGGGTAGTGATTAAACCTATCCCACTCTCTAGATACCCCTTAGCACGTAAAGGAATATTATTTGGGGGTACAGCCCTGGAGAAGAGTTTAGACACTAGGATAAGGTAAGGAACACACCCATTATAAAGAAATCACATTAGGATTTTCTTTTTAAGCTCTTCCTTAAAACATTAGTGCTTAGGAAATCTATTGGAGGCAGAAGCAGTCAAGGGTAGCCTAGTGTTAGGTTTAGGCTTAGGGTAAGGCTTAGGGTAGGGCTTAGGGTACAGGTTCGGGGAGGGCTTCGGTTACGGCGTAGGGTATGGGTTAGGGTTAGGGTTACTGTTAGTTTTATGCTTAGGGCTCGGTTTAGGGTATTGGTTAGGATTAGGGTACGTGTTAGGGTTAGGGTAGGGGTTAGGGTTAGGGTACGCGTTAGCGTTAGGGTAGTTATTAAACCTATCCCACTCTCTAGATACGCCTTAGCACGTAAAGGAATATTATTTGGAGGTCCAGCCATGGAGAAGAGTTTAGACACTAGGATAAGATAAGGAACACACCCATTATAAAGAAATCACATTAGAATTCTCTTTTTAAGCTGTTCCTTAAAACACTAGTGCTTAGGAATCCTATTGGAGGCAGAAGCAGTCAAGGGTAGCCTAGGGTTAGGGTTAGGCTTAGGGTTAGGGTTAGGGTACGGCTTAGGGTATTGATTCGGGGAGGGGTTCGTGCTCGGCGTAGGGTATGGGTTAGGGTTAGGGTTAGGGTTAGTGTTAGTGTTAGGGCTCGGTTTAGTGTACGGCTTAGGATTAGGGTACGTGTTAGGGTTAGGGTAGGGGTTAGGGTTAGGGTACGCGTTAGGGTTAGGGTAGTTATTAAACCTATCCCACTCTCTAGATACCCCTTAGCACGTAAAGGAATATTATTTGGTGGTCCAGCCATGGAAAAGAGTTTAGACACTAGGATAAGATAAGGAACACACACATTATAAAGAAATCACATTAGGATTCTCTTTTTAAGCTGTTCCTTAAAACACTAGTGCTTAGGAAATCTATTGGAGGCTGAAGCAGTCAAGGGTAGCCTAGGGTTAGGGTTAGGCTTAGGGTTAGGCTTAGGGTACGGCTTAGGGTACGGGTTCGGGGAGGGCTTCGGGTACGGCGTAGGGTATGGGTTAGGGTTAGGGTTAGGGTTAGTGTTAGGGTTAGGGCTCGGTGTAGGGTATTGGTTAGGATTAGGGTACGTGTTAGGGTTAGGGTAGGGGTTAGGGTTAGGGTACGCGTTAGGGTTAGGGTAGTTATTAAACCTATCCCACTCTCTAGATACCCCTTAGCACATAAAGGAATATTATTTGGAGGTCCAGCCATGGAGAAGAGTTTAGACACTAGGATAAGATAAGGAACACACCCATTATAAAGAAATCACATTAGGATTCTCTTTTTAAGCTGTTCCTTAAAACACTAGTGCTTAGGAAATCTATAGGAGGCAGAAGCAGTCAAGGGTAGCCTAGGGTTAGGGTTAGGCTTAGGGTTAGGGTTAGGGTACGGCTTAGGGTACGGGTTCGGGGAGGGGTTCGGGTACAGCATAGGGTATGGGTTAGGCTTGGGGTTAGGGTTAGTATTAGGGTTAGGGCTCGGTATAGGGTACGTGTTAGGGTTAGGGTAGGGGTTAGGGTTAGAGTACGCGTTAGAGTTAGGGTAGATATTAAACATATCCCACTCTCTAGATACACCTTAGCAGGTAAAGGAATATTATTTGGGGGTCCAGCCATGGAGAAGAGTTTAGACACTAGGATAAGATAAGGAAAACACACATTATAAAGAAATCACATTAGAATTCTCTTTTTAAGCTGTTCTTTAAAACACTAGTGCTTAGGAAATCTATTGGAGGCAGAAGCAGTGAAGGGTAGCCTAGGGTTAGGGTTAGGCTTAGGATAAGGCTTAGGGTACGGATACAGCTTAGGGTACGGGTTCGGGGAGGGCTTCGGGTACGGCGTAGGGTATGGGTTAGGATTAGGGTTAGGGTTAGTGTTAGGGTTAGGTCTCGGTTTAAGGTACGGTTTAGGATTAGGGTACGTGTTAGGTTTAGGGTAGGGGTTAAGGTTAGGGTACGCGTTAGAGTTAGGGTAGTTATTAAAGCTATCCCACTCTCTAGATACACCTTAGCACATAAAGGAATATTATTTGGGGGTCCACCCATGGAGAAGAGTTTAGACACTAAGAAAATATAAGGAACACACCCATTATAAAGAAATCACATTAGGATTCTCTTTTTAACCTGTTCCTTAAAACACTAGTGCTTAGGAAATCTATTGGAGTCAGAAGCAGTCAAGGGTAGCCTAGGGTTAGGGTTAGGGTTAGGGTACGGCTTAGGGTATGGTTTCGGGGAGGGTTTCGGGCACGGCGTAGGGTATGGGTTAGGGTTAGCGTTAGGGTTAGTGTTAGTGTTAGGGATCGGTTTAGTGTACGGCTTAGGATTAGGGTACATGTTAGGGTTAGGGTAGGGGTTAGGTTTAGGGTACGCATTAGGTTTAGGGTTGTTATTAAACCTATCCCACTCTCTAGATACCCCTTAGCACGTAAAGGAATATTATTTGGGGTCCAGCCATGGAGAAGTGTTTAGACACTAGGATAAGATAAGGAACACACCCATTATAAAGAAATCACATTAGGATTCTCTTTTTAAGCTCTTCCTTAAAACACTAGTGCTTAGGAAATCTATTGGAGGCAGAAGCAGTCAAGGGTAGCCTAGGGTTAGGTTTAGGCTTAGGGTTAGGCTTAGGTTTCAGCTTAGAGTACGGTTTCGGGGAGGGCTTCGGGTACAGCGTAGGGTATGGGTTAGGGTTAGGGTTAGGGTTAGGGCTCGGTTTAGGGTATTGGTTAGGATTAGGGTACGTGTTAGGGTTATGGTAGTGGTTAGGGTTAGGGTATGTGTTAGGGTTAGGGTAGTGATTAAACCTATCCCACTCTCTAGATACCCCTTAGCACGTAAAGGAATATTATTTGGGGGTACAGCCCTGGAGAAGAGTTTAGACACTAGGATAAGGTAAGGAACACACCCATTATAAAGAAATCACATTAGGATTTTCTTTTTAAGCTCTTCCTTAAAACATTAGTGCTTAGGAAATCTATTGGAGGCAGAAGCAGTCAAGGGTAGCCTAGTGTTAGGTTTAGGCTTAGGGTAAGGCTTAGGGGAGGGCTTAGGGTACAGGTTCGGGGAGGGCTTCGGTTACGGCGTAGGGTATGGGTTAGGGTTAGGGTTACTGTTAGTTTTATGCTTAGGGCTCGGTTTAGGGTATTGGTTAGGATTAGGGTACGTGTTAGGGTTAGGGTAGGGGTTAGGGTTAGGGTACGCGTTAGCGTTAGGGTAGTTATTAAACCTATCCCACTCTCTAGATACGCCTTAGCACGTAAAGGAATATTATTTGGAGGTCCAGCCATGGAGAAGAGTTTAGACATTAGGATAAGATAAGGAACACACCCATTATAAAGAAATCACATTAGAATTCTCTTTTTAAGCTGTTCCTTAAAACACTAGTGCTTAGGAATCCTATTGGAGGCAGAAGCAGTCAAGGGTAGCCTAGGGTTAGGGTTAGGCTTAGGGTTAGGGTTAGGGTACGGCTTAGGGTATTGATTCGGGGAGGGGTTCGTGCTCGGCGTAGGGTATGGGTTAGGGTTAGGGTTAGGGTTAGTGTTAGTGTTAGGGCTCGGTTTAGTGTACGGCTTAGGATTAGGGTACGTGTTAGGGTTAGGGTAGGGGTTAGGGTTAGGGTACGCGTTAGGGTTAGGGTAGTTATTAAACCTATCCCACTCTCTAGATACCCCTTAGCACGTAAAGGAATATTATTTGGTGGTCCAGCCATGGAAAAGAGTTTAGACACTAGGATAAGATAAGGAACACACACATTATAAAGAAATCACATTAGGATTCTCTTTTTAAGCTGTTCCTTAAAACACTAGTGCTTAGGAAATCTATTGGAGGCTGAAGCAGTCAAGGGTAGCCTAGGGTTAGGGTTAGGCTTAGGGTTAGGCTTAGGGTACGGCTTAGGGTACGGGTTCGGGGAGGGCTTCGGGTACGGCGTAGGGTATGGGTTAGGGTTAGGGTTAGGGTTAGTGTTAGGGTTAGGGCTCGGTGTAGGGTATTGGTTAGGATTAGGGTACGTGTTAGGGTTAGGGTAGGGGTTAGGGTTAGGGTACGCGTTAGGGTTAGGGTAGTTATTAAACCTATCCCACTGTCTAGATACCCCTTAGCACATAAAGGAATATTATTTGGAGGTCCAGCCATGGAGAAGAGTTTTGACACTAGGATAAGATAAGGAACACACCCATTATAAAGAAATCACATTAGGATTCTCTTTTTAAGCTGTTCCTTAAAACACTAGTGCTTAGGAAATCTATTGGAGGCAGAAGCAGTCAAGGGTAGCCTAGGGTTAGGGTTAGGCTTAGGGTTAGGGTTAGGGTACGGCTTAGGGTACGGGTTCGGGGAGGGGTTCGGGTAAAGCATAGGGTATGGGTTAGGCTTGGGGTTAGGGTTAGTATTAGGGTTAGGGCTCGGTATAGGGTACGTGTTAGGGTTAGGGTAGGGGTTAGGGTTAGAGTACGCGTTAGAGTTAGGGTAGATATTAAACATATCCCACTCTCTAGATACACCTTAGCAGGTAAAGGAATATTATTTGGGGGTCCAGCCATGGAGAAGAGTTTAGACACTAGGATAAGATAAGGAAAACACACATTATAAAGAAATCACATTAGAATTCTCTTTTTAAGCTGTTCTTTAAAACACTAGTGCTTAGGAAATCTATTGGAGGCAGAAGCAGTCAAGGGTAGCCTAGGGTTAGGGTTAGGCTTAGGATACGGCATAGGGTACGGATACAGCTTAGGGTACGGGTTCGGGGAGGGCTTCGGGTACGGCGTAGGGTATGGGTTAGGATTAGGGTTAGGGTTAGTGTTAGGGTTAGTTCTCGGTTTAGGGTACGGTTTAGGATTAGGGTACGTGTTAGGGTTAGGGTAGGGGTTAGGGTTAGGGTACGCGTTAGAGTTAGGGTAGTTATTAAAGCTATCCCACTCTCTAGATACACCTTAGCACATAAAGGAATATTATTTGGGGGTCCACCCATGGAGAAGAGTTTAGACAATAAGAAAATATAAGGAACACACCCATTATAAAGAAATCACATTAGGATTCTCTTTTTAAGCTGTTCCTTAAAACAATAGTGGTTAGGAAATCTATTGGAGGCAGAAGCAGTCAAGGGTAGCCTAGGGTTAGGGTTAGGCTTAGGGTTAGGGTTAGGTTACGGCTTAGGGTACGGGTTCGGTGAGGGCTTCGGGTATGGCGTAGGGTATGGGTTAGGGTTAGGGTTAGGGTTAGGGTTAGGGTTAGGGATAGGGTTAGGGTTAAGGTTAGGCTTAGGGTTAGGGTTATGGTACGGCTTAGGGTACGGGTTCGGGTAGGGGTTCGGTTACGGCGTCGGGTATGTGTTAGGCTTAGGGTTAGGGTTAGTGTTAGGGTTAGGTCTCGGTTTAGGGTACGTGTTAGGGTTAGGGTAGGGGTTAGGGTTAGGGTACGCGTTAGCGTTAGGGTAGTTATTAAAGCTATCCAACTCTCTAGATACACCTTAGCACGAAAAGGAATACTATTTGGGGGTCCAGCCATGGAGAAGAGTTTAGACACTAGGATAAGATAAGGAACACACCCATTATACAGAAATCACATTAGGATTCTCTTTTTAAGCTGTTCCTTAAAACACTAGTGCTTAGAAAATCTATTGGAGTCAGAAGCAGTCAAGGGTAGCCTAGGGTTGGGTTAGGGTTAGGGTACGGCTTAGGGTATGGGTTCGGGGAGGGTTTCGGGCACGGCGTAGGGTATGGGTTAGGGTTAGCGTTAGGGTTAGTGTTAGTGTTAGGGATCGGTTTAGTGTACGGCTTAGGATTAGGGTACATGTTAGGGTTAGGGTAGGGGTTAGGGTTAGGGTACGCATTAGGTTTAGGGTTGTTATTAAACCTATCCCACTCTCTAGATACCCCTTAGCACGTAAAGGAATATTATTTGGGGGTCCAGCCATGGAGAAGAGTTTAGACACTAAGATAATATAAGGAACACACACATTATAAAGAAGTCACCTTAGGATTCTCTTTTTAAGCTGTTCCTTAAACCACTAGTGCTTAGGAAATCTATTGGAGGCAGAAGCAGTCAAGGGTAGCCTAGGGTTAGGGTTAGACTTAGGGTTAGGGTTAGGGTACGGCTTAGGGTACGGGTTCGGGGAGGGGTTCGGGTACAGCATAGGGTATGGGTTAGGCTTAGGGTTAGGGTTAGTATTAGGGTTAGGGCTCGGTATAGGGTACGTGTTAGGGTTAGGGTAGGGGTTAGGGTTAGCGTACGCGTTAGAGTTAGGGTAGTTATTAAACCTATCCCACTCTCTAGATACACCTTAGCAGGGAAAGGAATATTATTTGGGGGTCCAGCCATGGAGAAGAGTTTAGACACTAGGATAAGATAAGGAACACACCCATTATAAAGAAATCACATTAGAATTCTCTTTTTAAGCTGTTCTTTAAAACACTAGTGCTAAGAAATCTATTGGAGGCAGAAGCAGTCAAGGGTAGCCTAGGGTTAGGGTTAAGCTTAGGATACGGCTTAGGGTACGGATACAGCTTAGGGTACGGGTTAGGGTAGGGCTTCGGGTACGGCGTAGGGTATGGGTTAGGGTTAGGGTTAGGGTTAGTGTTAGGGTTAGGGCTCCGTTTAGGGTACGGGTTAGGATTAGGGTACGTGTTAGGGTTAGGGTAAGGGTTAGGGTTAGGGTACGCGTTAGAGTTAGGGTAGTTATTAAACCTATACCACTCTCTAGATACCCCTTAGCACGTAAAGGAATATTATTTTGGGTCCAGCCATGGAGAAGGGTTTAGACACTAGGATAAGATAAGGAACACACCCATTATAAAGAAATCACATTAGGATTCTCTTTTTAAGCTCTTCTTTAAAACACTAGTGCTTAGGAAATCTATTGGAGGCAGAAGCAGTCAAGGGTAGACTAGGGTTAGGTTTAGGCTTAGGGTTAGGCTTAGGGTACAGCTTAGGGTACGGTTTCGGGGAGGGCTTCGGGTACAGCGTAGGGTATGGTTTAGGGTTAGGGTTAGGGTTAGGGTTAGGGTTAGGGCTCGGTTTAGGGTATTGGTTAGGATTAGGGTACGTGTTCGGGTTAGGGTAGGGGTTAGGTTTAGGGTCAGCGTTAGCGTTAGGGTAGTTATTAAACCTATCCCACTCTCTAGATACCCCTTAGCATGTAAAGGAATATTATTTGGAGGTCCAGCCATGGAGAAGAGTTTAGACACTAGGATAAAATAAGGAACACACCCATTATAAAGAAATCACATTAGGATTCTCTTTTTAAGCTGTTCCTTAAAACACTAGTGCTTAGGAAATCTACTGGAGGCAGAAGCAGTCAAGGGTAGCCTAGGGTTAGGGTTAGGCTTAGGGTTAGGCTTAGGGTACGGCTTAGGGTACGGGTTCGGGGAGGGCTTCGGGTACGGCGTAGGGTATGGGTTAGGGTTAGGGTTAGGGTTAGTGTTAGGTTTAGGGCTCGGTTTGGGTACGGGTTAGGATTAGGGTACGTGTTAGGGTTATGGTAGTGGTTAGGGTTAGGGTACGTGTTAGGGTTAGGGTAGTGATTAAACCTATCCCACTCTCTAGATACCCCTTAGCACGTAAAGGAATATTATTTGGGGGTACAGCCCTGGAGAAGAGTTTAGACACTAGGATAAGATAAGGAACACACCCATTATAAAGAAATCACATTAGGATTTTCTTTTTAAGCTCTTCCTTAAAACATTAGTGCTTAGGAAATCTATTGGAGGCAATAGCAGTCAAGGGTAGCCTAGTGTTAGGTTTAGGCTTAGGGTTAGGCTTAGGGTAGGGCTTAGGGTACAGGTTCGGGGAGGGCTTCGGATACGGCGTAGGGTATGGGTTAGGGTTAGGGTTACTGTTAGTTTTATGGTTAGGGCTCGGTTTAGGGTATTGGTTAGGATTAGGGTACGTGTTAGGGTTAGGGTAGGGGTTAGGGTTAGAGTACGCGTTAGCGTTAGGGTAGTTATTAAACCTATCCCACTCTCTAGATACCCCTTAGCACGTAAAGGAATATTATTTGGAGGTCCAGCCATGGAGAAGAGTTTAGACACTAGGATAAGATAAGGAACACACCCATTATAAAGAAATCACATTAGAATTCTCTTTTTAAGCTGTTCCTTAAAACACTAGTGCTTAGGAAACCTATTGGAGGCAGAAGCAGTCAAGGGTAGCCTAGGGTTAGGGTTAGGCTTAGGGTTAGGCTTAGGGTACGGCTTAGGGTATGGGTTCGGGGAGGGGTTCGGGCACGGCGTAGGGTATGGGTTAGGGTTAGGATTAGGGTTAGTGTTAGGGTTAGGGCTCGGTTTAGTGTATTGGTTAGGATTAGGGTACGTGTTAGGGTTAGGGTAAGGGTTAGGGTTAGGGTACGTGTTAGGGTTAGGGTAGTTATTAAACCTATCCCACTCTCTAGATACACCTTAGCACGTAAAGGAATATTATTTGGGGGTCCAGCCATGGAGAAGAGTTTAGACACTAGGATAAAATAAGGAACACAGCCATTATAAAGAAATCACATTAGGATTCTCTTTTTAAGCTGTTCCTTAAAACACTAGTGCTTAGGAAATCTATTGGAGGCAGAAGCAGTCAAGGGTAGCCTATGGTTAGGGTTAGGCTTAGGGTACGGCTTAGGGTACGGGTTCGGGGAGGGTTTCGGGCACGGCGTAGGGTATGGGTTAGGGTTAGGGTTAGGGTTAGTGTTAGGAATAGGGGTCGGATTAGGTTACGGTTTAGGATTAGGGTACGTGTTAGGGTTAGGGTAGGGGTTAGGGTTAGGGTACGCATTAGGGTTAGGGTAGTTATTAATCCTTTCCCACTCTCTAGATACCCCTTAGCACGTAAAGGAATATTATTTGGAGGTCCAGCCATGGAGAAGAGTTTAGACACTAGGATAAGATAAGGAACACACACATTATAAAGAAATCACATTAGGATTCTCTTTTTAAGCTGTTCCTTAAAACAATAGTGCTTAGGAAATCTATTGGAGGCAGAAGCAGTCAAGGGTAGCCTAGGGTTAGGGTTAGGCTTAGGGTTAGGGTTAGGTTACGGCTTAGGGTACGGGTTCGGTGAGGGCTTCGGGTATGGCGTAGGGTATGGGTTAGGGTTAGGGTTAGGGTTAGGGTTAGGGTTAGGGATAGGGTTAGGGTTAAGGTTAGGCTTAGGGTTAGGGTTATGGTACGGCTTAGGGTACGGGTTCGGGTAGGGGTTCGGTTACGGCGTCGGGTATGTGTTAGGCTTACGGTTAGGGTTAGTGTTAGGGTTAGGTCTCGGTTTAGGGTACGTGTTAGGGTTAGGGTAGGGGTTAGGGTTAGGGTACGCGTTAGCGTTAGGGTAGTTATTAAAGCTATCCAACTCTCTAGATACACCTTAGCACGAAAAGGAATATTATTTGGGGGTCCAGCCATGGAGAAGAGTTTAGACACTAGGATAAGATAAGGAACACACCCATTATACAGAAATCACATTAGGATTCTCTTTTTAAGCTGTTCCTTAAAACACTAGTGCTTAGGAAATCTATTGGAGTCAGAAGCAGTCAAGGGTAGCCTAGGGTTAGGGTTAGGGTTAGGGTACGGCTTAGGGTATGGGTTCGGGGAGGGTTTCGGGCACGGCGTAGGGTATGGGTTAGGGTTAGCGTTAGGGTTAGTGTTAGTGTTAGGGATCGGTTTAGTGTACGGCTTAGGATTAGGGTACATGTTAGGGTTAGGGTAGGGGTTAGGGTTAGGGTACGCATTAGGTTTAGGGTTGTTATTAAACCTATCCCACTCTCTAGATACCCCTTAGCACGTAAAGGAATATTATTTGGGGGTCCAGCCATGGAGAAGAGTTTAGACACTAAGATAATATAAGGAACACACACATTATAAAGAAATCACATTAGGATTCTCTTTTTAAGCTGTTCCTTAAACCACTAGTGCTTAGGAAATCTATTGGAGGCAGAAGCAGTCAAGGGTAGCCTAGGGTTAGGGTTAGACTTAGGGTTAGGGTTAGGGTACGGCTTAGGGTACGGGTTCGGGGAGGGGTTCGGGTACAGCATAGGGTATGGGTTAGGCTTAGGGTTAGGGTTAGTATTAGGGTTAGGGCTCGGTATAGGGTACGTGTTAGGGTTAGGGTAGGGGTTAGGGTTAGCGTACGCGTTAGAGTTAGGGTAGTTATTAAACCTATCCCACTCTCTAGATACACCTTAGCAGGTAAAGGAATATTATTTGGGGGTCCAGCCATGGAGAAGAGTTTAGACACTAGGATAAGATAAGGAACACACCCATTATAAAGAAATCACATTAGAATTCTCTTTTTAAGCTGTTCTTTAAAACACTAGTGCTTAGGAAATCTATTGGAGGCAGAAGCAGTCAAGGGTAGCCTAGGGTTAGGGTTAAGCTTAGGATACGGCTTAGGGTACGGATACAGCTTAGGGTACGGGTTAGGGTAGGGCTTCGGGTACGGCGTAGGGTATGGGTTAGGGTTAGTGTTAGGGTTAGTGTTAGGGTTAGGGCTCCGTTTAGGGTACGGGTTAGGATTAGGGTACGTGTTAGGGTTAGGGTAAGGGTTAGGGTTAGGGTACGCGTTAGAGTTAGGGTAGTTATTAAACCTATACCACTCTCTAGATACCCCTTAGCACGTAAAGGAATATTATTTGGGGTCCAGCCATGGAGAAGTGTTTAGACACTAGGATAAGATAAGGAACACACCCATTATAAAGAAATCACATTAGGATTCTCTTTTTAAGCTCTTCCTTAAAACACTAGTGCTTAGGAAATCTATTGGAGGCAGAAGCAGTCAAGGGTAGCCTAAGGTTAGGTTTAGGCTTAGGGTTAGGCTTAGGGTACAGCTTAGGGTACGGTTTCGGGGAGGGCTTCGGGTACAGCGTAGGGTATGGGTTAGGGTTAGGTTTAGGGTTAGGGTTAGGGTTAGGGCTCGGTTTAGGGTATTGGTTAGGATTAGGGTACGTGTTAGGGATAGGGTAGGGGTTAGGGTTAGGGTACGTGTTAGGGTTAGTGTAGTTATTAAAACTATCCCACTCTCTAGATACCCCTTAGCATGTAAAGGAATATTATTTGGGGGTCCAGCCATGGAGAAGAGTTTAGACACTAGGATAAGATAAGGAACACACCGATTATAAAGAAATCACATTAGGATTCTCTTTTTAAGCTGTTCCTTAAAACACTAGTGCTTAGGAAATCTATTGGAGGCAGAAGCAGTCAAGGGTAGCCTAGGGTTAGGGTTAGGCTTAGGGTTAGGCTTAGGGTACGGCTTAGGGTACGGGTTCGGGGAGGGGTTCGTGTACGGCGTACGGTATGGGTTAGGGTTAGGGTTTGGATTAGTGTTAGGGTTAGGGCTCGGTTTGGGTATGGGTTAGGATTAGGGTACGTGTTAGGGTTATGGTAGTGGTTAGGGTTAGGGTACGTGTTAGGGTTAGGGTAGTGATTAAACCTATCCCACTCTCTAGATACCCCTTAGCACGTAAAGGAATATTATTTGGGGGTACAGCCCTGGAGAAGAGTTTAGACACTAGGATAAGATAAGGAACACACCCATTATAAAGAAATCACATTAGGATTTTCTTTTTAAGCTCTTCCTTAAAACATTAGTGCTTAGGAAATCTATTGGAGGCAGTAGCAGTCAAGGGTAGCCTAGTGTTAGGTTTAGGCTTAGGGTTAGGCTTAGGGTAGGGCTTAGGGTACAGGTTCGGGAAGGGCTTCGGTTACGGCGTAGGGTATGGGTTAGGGTTAGGGTTACTGTTAGTTTTATGGTTAGGGCTCGGTTTAGGGTATTGGTTAGGATTAGGGTACGTGTTAGGGTTAGGGTAGGGGTTAGGGTTAGGGTACGCGTTAGCGTTAGGGTAGTTATTAAACCTATCCCACTCTCTAGATACCCCTTAGCACGTAAAGGAATATTATTTGGAGGTCCAGCCATGGAAAAGAGTTTAGACACTAGGATAAGATAAGGAACACACCCATTATAAAGAAATCACATTAGGATTCTCTTTTTAAGCTGTTCCTTAAAACACTAGTGCTTAGGAAATCTATTGGAGGCAGAAGCAGTCAAGGGTAGCCTAGGGTTAGGGTTAGGGTTAGGGTTAGGCTTAGGGTACGGCTTAGGGTACGGGTTCGGGGAGGGCTTCTGGTACGGCGTAGGGTATGGGTTAGGGTTAGTGTTAGGGTTAGTGTTAGTGTTAGGGCTCGGTTTAGGGTATTGTTTAGGATTAGGGTACGTGTTAGGGTTAGGGTAGGGGTTAGGGTTAGGGTACGCGTTAGGGATAGGGTAGTTATTAAACCTATCCCACTCTCTAGATACCCCTTAGCACGTAAAGGAATATTATTTGGTGGTCCAGCCATGGAGAAGAGTTTAGACACTAGGATAAGATAAGGAACACACCCATTATAAAGAAATCACATTAGGATTCACTTTTAAAGTTGTTCCTTAAAACACTAGTGCTTAGGAAATCTATTGGAGTCAGAAGCAGTCAAGGGTAGCCTAGGGTTAGGGTTAGGGTTAGGGTACGGCTTAGGGTATGGTTTCGGGGAGGGTTTCGGGCACGGCGTAGGGTATGGGTTAGGGTTAGCGTTAGGGTTAGTGTTAGTGTTAGGGATCGGTTTAGTGTACGGCTTAGGATTAGGGTACATGTTAGGGTTAGGGTAGGGGTTAGGTTTAGGGTACGCATTAGGTTTAGGGTTGTTATTAAACCTATCCCACTCTCTAGATACCCCTTAGCACGTAAAGGAATATTATTTGGGGTCCAGCCATGGAGAAGTGTTTAGACACTAGGATAAGATAAGGAACACACCCATTATAAAGAAATCACATTAGGATTCTCTTTTTAAGCTCTTCCTTAAAACACTAGTGCTTAGGAAATCTATTGGAGGCAGAAGCAGTCAAGGGTAGCCTAGGGTTAGGTTTAGGCTTAGGGTTAGGCTTAGGTTACAGCTTAGAGTACGGTTTCGGGGAGGGCTTCGGGTACAGCGTAGGGTATGGGTTAGGGTTAGGGTTAGGGTTAGGGCTCGTTTTAGGGTATTGGTTAGGATTAGGGTACGTGTTAGGGTTATGGTAGTGGTTAGGGTTAGGGTATGTGTTAGGGTTAGGGTAGTGATTAAACCTATCCCACTCTCTAGATACCCCTTAGCACGTAAAGGAATATTATTTGGGGGTACAGCCCTGGAGAAGAGTTTAGACACTAGGATAAGGTAAGGAACACACCCATTATAAAGAAATCACATTAGGATTTTCTTTTTAAGCTCTTCCTTAAAACATTAGTGCTTAGGAAATCTATTGGAGGCAGAAGCAGTCAAGGGTAGCCTAGTGTTAGGTTTAGGCTTAGGGTAAGGCTTAGGGTAGGGCTTAGGGTACAGGTTCGGGGAGGGCTTCGGTTACGGCGTAGGGTATGGGTTAGGGTTAGGGTTACTGTTAGTTTTATGCTTAGGGCTCGGTTTAGGGTATTGGTTAGGATTAGGGTACGTGTTAGGGTTAGGGTAGGGGTTAGGGTTAGGGTACGCGTTAGCGTTAGGGTAGTTATTAAACCTATCCCACTCTCTAGATAGGCCTTAGCACGTAAAGGAATATTATTTGGAGGTCCAGCCATGGAGAAGAGTTTAGACACTAGGATAAGATAAGGAACACACCCATTATAAAGAAATCACATTAGAATTCTCTTTTTAAGCTGTTCCTTAAAACACTAGTGCTTAGGAATCCTATTGGAGGCAGAAGCAGTCAAGGGTAGCCTAGGGTTAGGGTTAGGCTTAGGGTTAGGGTTAGGGTACGGCTTAGGGTATTGATTCGGGGAGGGGTTCGTGCTCGGCGTAGGGTATGGGTTAGGGTTAGGGTTAGGGTTAGTGTTAGTGTTAGGGCTCGGTTTAGTGTACGGCTTAGGATTAGGGTACGTGTTAGGGTTAGGGTAGGGGTTAGGGTTAGGGTACGCGTTAGGGTTAGGGTAGTTATTAAACCTATCCCACTCTCTAGATACCCCTTAGCACGTAAAGGAATATTATTTGGTGGTCCAGCCATGGAAAAGAGTTTAGACACTAGGATAAGATAAGGAACACACACATTATAAAGAAATCACATTAGGATTCTCTTTTTAAGCTGTTCCTTAAAACACTAGTGCTTAGGAAATCTATTGGAGGCTGAAGCAGTCAAGGGTAGCCTAGGGTTAGGGTTAGGCTTAGGGTTAGGCTTAGGGTACGGCTTAGGGTACGGGTTCGGGGAGGGCTTCGGGTACGGCGTAGGGTATGGGTTAGGGTTAGGGTTAGGGTTAGTGTTAGGGTTAGGGCTCGGTGTAGGGTATTGGTTAGGATTAGGGTACGTGTTAGGGTTAGGGTAGGGGTTAGGGTTAGGGTACGCGTTAGGGTTAGGGTAGTTATTAAACCTATCCCACTCTCTAGATACCCCTTAGCACATAAAGGAATATTATTTGGAGGTCCAGCCATGGAGAAGAGTTTAGACACTAGGATAAGATAAGGAACACACCCATTATAAAGAAATCACATTAGGATTCTCTTTTTAAGCTGTTCCTTAAAACACTAGTGCTTAGGAAATCTATAGGAGGCAGAAGCAGTCAAGGGTAGCCTAGGGTTAGGGTTAGGCTTAGGGTTAGGGTTAGGGTACGGCTTAGGGTACGGGTTCGGGGAGGGGTTCGGGTACAGCATAGGGTATGGGTTAGGCTTGGGGTTAGGGTTAGTATTAGGGTTAGGGCTCGGTATAGGGTACGTGTTAGGGTTAGGGTAGGGGTTAGGGTTAGAGTACGCGTTAGAGTTAGGGTAGATATTAAACATATCCCACTCTCTAGATACACCTTAGCAGGTAAAGGAATATTATTTGGGGGTCCAGCCATGGAGAAGAGTTTAGACACTAGGATAAGATAAGGAAAACACACATTATAAAGAAATCACATTAGAATTCTCTTTTTAAGCTGTTCTTTAAAACACTAGTGCTTAGGAAATCTATTGGAGGCAGAAGCAGTGAAGGGTAGCCTAGGGTTAGGGTTAGGCTTAGGATAAGGCTTAGGGTACGGATACAGCTTAGGGTACGGGTTCGGGGAGGGCTTCGGGTACGGCGTAGGGTATGGGTTAGGATTAGGGTTAGGGTTAGTGTTAGGGTTAGGTCTCGGTTTAAGGTACGGTTTAGGATTAGGGTACGTGTTAGGTTTAGGGTAGGGGTTAAGGTTAGGGTACGCGTTAGAGTTAGGGTAGTTATTAAAGCTATCCCACTCTCTAGATACACCTTAGCACATAAAGGAATATTATTTGGGGGTCCACCCATGGAGAAGAGTTTAGACACTAAGAAAATATAAGGAACACACCCATTATAAAGAAATCACATTAGGATTCTCTTTTTAACCTGTTCCTTAAAACACTAGTGCTTAGGAAATCTATTGGAGTCAGAAGCAGTCAAGGGTAGCCTAGGGTTAGGGTTAGGGTTAGGGTACGGCTTAGGGTATGGTTTCGGGGAGGGTTTCGGGCACGGCGTAGGGTATGGGTTAGGGTTAGCGTTAGGGTTAGTGTTAGTGTTAGGGATCGGTTTAGTGTACGGCTTAGGATTAGGGTACATGTTAGGGTTAGGGTAGGGGTTAGGTTTAGGGTACGCATTAGGTTTAGGGTTGTTATTAAACCTATCCCACTCTCTAGATACCCCTTAGCACGTAAAGGAATATTATTTGGGGTCCAGCCATGGAGAAGTGTTTAGACACTAGGATAAGATAAGGAACACACCCATTATAAAGAAATCACATTAGGATTCTCTTTTTAAGCTCTTCCTTAAAACACTAGTGCTTAGGAAATCTATTGGAGGCAGAAGCAGTCAAGGGTAGCCTAGGGTTAGGTTTAGGCTTAGGGTTAGGCTTAGGTTTCAGCTTAGAGTACGGTTTCGGGGAGGGCTTCGGGTACAGCGTAGGGTATGGGTTAGGGTTAGGGTTAGGGTTAGGGCTCGGTTTAGGGTATTGGTTAGGATTAGGGTACGTGTTAGGGTTATGGTAGTGGTTAGGGTTAGGGTATGTGTTAGGGTTAGGGTAGTGATTAAACCTATCCCACTCTCTAGATACCCCTTAGCACGTAAAGGAATATTATTTGGGGGTACAGCCCTGGAGAAGAGTTTAGACACTAGGATAAGGTAAGGAACACACCCATTATAAAGAAATCACATTAGGATTTTCTTTTTAAGCTCTTCCTTAAAACATTAGTGCTTAGGAAATCTATTGGAGGCAGAAGCAGTCAAGGGTAGCCTAGTGTTAGGTTTAGGCTTAGGGTAAGGCTTAGGGGAGGGCTTAGGGTACAGGTTCGGGGAGGGCTTCGGTTACGGCGTAGGGTATGGGTTAGGGTTAGGGTTACTGTTAGTTTTATGCTTAGGGCTCGGTTTAGGGTATTGGTTAGGATTAGGGTACGTGTTAGGGTTAGGGTAGGGGTTAGGGTTAGGGTACGCGTTAGCGTTAGGGTAGTTATTAAACCTATCCCACTCTCTAGATACGCCTTAGCACGTAAAGGAATATTATTTGGAGGTCCAGCCATGGAGAAGAGTTTAGACATTAGGATAAGATAAGGAACACACCCATTATAAAGAAATCACATTAGAATTCTCTTTTTAAGCTGTTCCTTAAAACACTAGTGCTTAGGAATCCTATTGGAGGCAGAAGCAGTCAAGGGTAGCCTAGGGTTAGGGTTAGGCTTAGGGTTAGGGTTAGGGTACGGCTTAGGGTATTGATTCGGGGAGGGGTTCGTGCTCGGCGTAGGGTATGGGTTAGGGTTAGGGTTAGGGTTAGTGTTAGTGTTAGGGCTCGGTTTAGTGTACGGCTTAGGATTAGGGTACGTGTTAGGGTTAGGGTAGGGGTTAGGGTTAGGGTACGCGTTAGGGTTAGGGTAGTTATTAAACCTATCCCACTCTCTAGATACCCCTTAGCACGTAAAGGAATATTATTTGGTGGTCCAGCCATGGAAAAGAGTTTAGACACTAGGATAAGATAAGGAACACACACATTATAAAGAAATCACATTAGGATTCTCTTTTTAAGCTGTTCCTTAAAACACTAGTGCTTAGGAAATCTATTGGAGGCTGAAGCAGTCAAGGGTAGCCTAGGGTTAGGGTTAGGCTTAGGGTTAGGCTTAGGGTACGGCTTAGGGTACGGGTTCGGGGAGGGCTTCGGGTACGGCGTAGGGTATGGGTTAGGGTTAGGGTTAGGGTTAGTGTTAGGGTTAGGGCTCGGTGTAGGGTATTGGTTAGGATTAGGGTACGTGTTAGGGTTAGGGTAGGGGTTAGGGTTAGGGTACGCGTTAGGGTTAGGGTAGTTATTAAACCTATCCCACTGTCTAGATACCCCTTAGCACATAAAGGAATATTATTTGGAGGTCCAGCCATGGAGAAGAGTTTTGACACTAGGATAAGATAAGGAACACACCCATTATAAAGAAATCACATTAGGATTCTCTTTTTAAGCTGTTCCTTAAAACACTAGTGCTTAGGAAATCTATTGGAGGCAGAAGCAGTCAAGGGTAGCCTAGGGTTAGGGTTAGGCTTAGGGTTAGGGTTAGGGTACGGCTTAGGGTACGGGTTCGGGGAGGGGTTCGGGTAAAGCATAGGGTATGGGTTAGGCTTGGGGTTAGGGTTAGTATTAGGGTTAGGGCTCGGTATAGGGTACGTGTTAGGGTTAGGGTAGGGGTTAGGGTTAGAGTACGCGTTAGAGTTAGGGTAGATATTAAACATATCCCACTCTCTAGATACACCTTAGCAGGTAAAGGAATATTATTTGGGGGTCCAGCCATGGAGAAGAGTTTAGACACTAGGATAAGATAAGGAAAACACACATTATAAAGAAATCACATTAGAATTCTCTTTTTAAGCTGTTCTTTAAAACACTAGTGCTTAGGAAATCTATTGGAGGCAGAAGCAGTCAAGGGTAGCCTAGGGTTAGGGTTAGGCTTAGGATACGGCATAGGGTACGGATACAGCTTAGGGTACGGGTTCGGGGAGGGCTTCGGGTACGGCGTAGGGTATGGGTTAGGATTAGGGTTAGGGTTAGTGTTAGGGTTAGTTCTCGGTTTAGGGTACGGTTTAGGATTAGGGTACGTGTTAGGGTTAGGGTAGGGGTTAGGGTTAGGGTACGCGTTAGAGTTAGGGTAGTTATTAAAGCTATCCCACTCTCTAGATACACCTTAGCACATAAAGGAATATTATTTGGGGGTCCACCCATGGAGAAGAGTTTAGACAATAAGAAAATATAAGGAACACACCCATTATAAAGAAATCACATTAGGATTCTCTTTTTAAGCTGTTCCTTAAAACAATAGTGGTTAGGAAATCTATTGGAGGCAGAAGCAGTCAAGGGTAGCCTAGGGTTAGGGTTAGGCTTAGGGTTAGGGTTAGGTTACGGCTTAGGGTACGGGTTCGGTGAGGGCTTCGGGTATGGCGTAGGGTATGGGTTAGGGTTAGGGTTAGGGTTAGGGTTAGGGTTAGGGATAGGGTTAGGGTTAAGGTTAGGCTTAGGGTTAGGGTTATGGTACGGCTTAGGGTACGGGTTCGGGTAGGGGTTCGGTTACGGCGTCGGGTATGTGTTAGGC
Organism: Balaenoptera physalus; assembly: GCF_965194825.1. Taxonomy (NCBI): domain Eukaryota; kingdom Metazoa; phylum Chordata; class Mammalia; order Artiodactyla; family Balaenopteridae; genus Balaenoptera; species Balaenoptera physalus. The sequence goes on along the minus strand of NW_028125966.1, from coordinate 69,331 downwards.
TTAGGGTTAGGGTTAGTGTTAGGGTTAGGTCTCGGTTTAGGGTACGTGTTAGGGTTAGGGTAGGGGTTAGGGTTAGGGTACGCGTTAGCGTTAGGGTAGTTATTAAAGCTATCCAACTCTCTAGATACACCTTAGCACGAAAAGGAATACTATTTGGGGGTCCAGCCATGGAGAAGAGTTTAGACACTAGGATAAGATAAGGAACACACCCATTATACAGAAATCACATTAGGATTCTCTTTTTAAGCTGTTCCTTAAAACACTAGTGCTTAGAAAATCTATTGGAGTCAGAAGCAGTCAAGGGTAGCCTAGGGTTGGGTTAGGGTTAGGGTACGGCTTAGGGTATGGGTTCGGGGAGGGTTTCGGGCACGGCGTAGGGTATGGGTTAGGGTTAGCGTTAGGGTTAGTGTTAGTGTTAGGGATCGGTTTAGTGTACGGCTTAGGATTAGGGTACATGTTAGGGTTAGGGTAGGGGTTAGGGTTAGGGTACGCATTAGGTTTAGGGTTGTTATTAAACCTATCCCACTCTCTAGATACCCCTTAGCACGTAAAGGAATATTATTTGGGGGTCCAGCCATGGAGAAGAGTTTAGACACTAAGATAATATAAGGAACACACACATTATAAAGAAGTCACCTTAGGATTCTCTTTTTAAGCTGTTCCTTAAACCACTAGTGCTTAGGAAATCTATTGGAGGCAGAAGCAGTCAAGGGTAGCCTAGGGTTAGGGTTAGACTTAGGGTTAGGGTTAGGGTACGGCTTAGGGTACGGGTTCGGGGAGGGGTTCGGGTACAGCATAGGGTATGGGTTAGGCTTAGGGTTAGGGTTAGTATTAGGGTTAGGGCTCGGTATAGGGTACGTGTTAGGGTTAGGGTAGGGGTTAGGGTTAGCGTACGCGTTAGAGTTAGGGTAGTTATTAAACCTATCCCACTCTCTAGATACACCTTAGCAGGGAAAGGAATATTATTTGGGGGTCCAGCCATGGAGAAGAGTTTAGACACTAGGATAAGATAAGGAACACACCCATTATAAAGAAATCACATTAGAATTCTCTTTTTAAGCTGTTCTTTAAAACACTAGTGCTAAGAAATCTATTGGAGGCAGAAGCAGTCAAGGGTAGCCTAGGGTTAGGGTTAAGCTTAGGATACGGCTTAGGGTACGGATACAGCTTAGGGTACGGGTTAGGGTAGGGCTTCGGGTACGGCGTAGGGTATGGGTTAGGGTTAGGGTTAGGGTTAGTGTTAGGGTTAGGGCTCCGTTTAGGGTACGGGTTAGGATTAGGGTACGTGTTAGGGTTAGGGTAAGGGTTAGGGTTAGGGTACGCGTTAGAGTTAGGGTAGTTATTAAACCTATACCACTCTCTAGATACCCCTTAGCACGTAAAGGAATATTATTTTGGGTCCAGCCATGGAGAAGGGTTTAGACACTAGGATAAGATAAGGAACACACCCATTATAAAGAAATCACATTAGGATTCTCTTTTTAAGCTCTTCTTTAAAACACTAGTGCTTAGGAAATCTATTGGAGGCAGAAGCAGTCAAGGGTAGACTAGGGTTAGGTTTAGGCTTAGGGTTAGGCTTAGGGTACAGCTTAGGGTACGGTTTCGGGGAGGGCTTCGGGTACAGCGTAGGGTATGGTTTAGGGTTAGGGTTAGGGTTAGGGTTAGGGTTAGGGCTCGGTTTAGGGTATTGGTTAGGATTAGGGTACGTGTTCGGGTTAGGGTAGGGGTTAGGTTTAGGGTCAGCGTTAGCGTTAGGGTAGTTATTAAACCTATCCCACTCTCTAGATACCCCTTAGCATGTAAAGGAATATTATTTGGAGGTCCAGCCATGGAGAAGAGTTTAGACACTAGGATAAAATAAGGAACACACCCATTATAAAGAAATCACATTAGGATTCTCTTTTTAAGCTGTTCCTTAAAACACTAGTGCTTAGGAAATCTACTGGAGGCAGAAGCAGTCAAGGGTAGCCTAGGGTTAGGGTTAGGCTTAGGGTTAGGCTTAGGGTACGGCTTAGGGTACGGGTTCGGGGAGGGCTTCGGGTACGGCGTAGGGTATGGGTTAGGGTTAGGGTTAGGGTTAGTGTTAGGTTTAGGGCTCGGTTTGGGTACGGGTTAGGATTAGGGTACGTGTTAGGGTTATGGTAGTGGTTAGGGTTAGGGTACGTGTTAGGGTTAGGGTAGTGATTAAACCTATCCCACTCTCTAGATACCCCTTAGCACGTAAAGGAATATTATTTGGGGGTACAGCCCTGGAGAAGAGTTTAGACACTAGGATAAGATAAGGAACACACCCATTATAAAGAAATCACATTAGGATTTTCTTTTTAAGCTCTTCCTTAAAACATTAGTGCTTAGGAAATCTATTGGAGGCAATAGCAGTCAAGGGTAGCCTAGTGTTAGGTTTAGGCTTAGGGTTAGGCTTAGGGTAGGGCTTAGGGTACAGGTTCGGGGAGGGCTTCGGATACGGCGTAGGGTATGGGTTAGGGTTAGGGTTACTGTTAGTTTTATGGTTAGGGCTCGGTTTAGGGTATTGGTTAGGATTAGGGTACGTGTTAGGGTTAGGGTAGGGGTTAGGGTTAGAGTACGCGTTAGCGTTAGGGTAGTTATTAAACCTATCCCACTCTCTAGATACCCCTTAGCACGTAAAGGAATATTATTTGGAGGTCCAGCCATGGAGAAGAGTTTAGACACTAGGATAAGATAAGGAACACACCCATTATAAAGAAATCACATTAGAATTCTCTTTTTAAGCTGTTCCTTAAAACACTAGTGCTTAGGAAACCTATTGGAGGCAGAAGCAGTCAAGGGTAGCCTAGGGTTAGGGTTAGGCTTAGGGTTAGGCTTAGGGTACGGCTTAGGGTATGGGTTCGGGGAGGGGTTCGGGCACGGCGTAGGGTATGGGTTAGGGTTAGGATTAGGGTTAGTGTTAGGGTTAGGGCTCGGTTTAGTGTATTGGTTAGGATTAGGGTACGTGTTAGGGTTAGGGTAAGGGTTAGGGTTAGGGTACGTGTTAGGGTTAGGGTAGTTATTAAACCTATCCCACTCTCTAGATACACCTTAGCACGTAAAGGAATATTATTTGGGGGTCCAGCCATGGAGAAGAGTTTAGACACTAGGATAAAATAAGGAACACAGCCATTATAAAGAAATCACATTAGGATTCTCTTTTTAAGCTGTTCCTTAAAACACTAGTGCTTAGGAAATCTATTGGAGGCAGAAGCAGTCAAGGGTAGCCTATGGTTAGGGTTAGGCTTAGGGTACGGCTTAGGGTACGGGTTCGGGGAGGGTTTCGGGCACGGCGTAGGGTATGGGTTAGGGTTAGGGTTAGGGTTAGTGTTAGGAATAGGGGTCGGATTAGGTTACGGTTTAGGATTAGGGTACGTGTTAGGGTTAGGGTAGGGGTTAGGGTTAGGGTACGCATTAGGGTTAGGGTAGTTATTAATCCTTTCCCACTCTCTAGATACCCCTTAGCACGTAAAGGAATATTATTTGGAGGTCCAGCCATGGAGAAGAGTTTAGACACTAGGATAAGATAAGGAACACACACATTATAATGAAATCACATTAGGATTCTCTTTTTAAGCTGTTCCTTAAAACAATAGTGCTTAGGAAATCTATTGGAGGCAGAAGCAGTCAAGGGTAGCCTAGGGTTAGGGTTAGGCTTAGGGTTAGGGTTAGGTTACGGCTTAGGGTACGGGTTCGGTGAGGGCTTCGGGTATGGCGTAGGGTATGGGTTAGGGTTAGGGTTAGGGTTAGGGTTAGGGTTAGGGATAGGGTTAGGGTTAAGGTTAGGCTTAGGGTTAGGGTTATGGTACGGCTTAGGGTACGGGTTCGGGTAGGGGTTCGGTTACGGCGTCGGGTATGTGTTAGGCTTACGGTTAGGGTTAGTGTTAGGGTTAGGTCTCGGTTTAGGGTACGTGTTAGGGTTAGGGTAGGGGTTAGGGTTAGGGTACGCGTTAGCGTTAGGGTAGTTATTAAAGCTATCCAACTCTCTAGATACACCTTAGCACGAAAAGGAATATTATTTGGGGGTCCAGCCATGGAGAAGAGTTTAGACACTAGGATAAGATAAGGAACACACCCATTATACAGAAATCACATTAGGATTCTCTTTTTAAGCTGTTCCTTAAAACACTAGTGCTTAGGAAATCTATTGGAGTCAGAAGCAGTCAAGGGTAGCCTAGGGTTAGGGTTAGGGTTAGGGTACGGCTTAGGGTATGGGTTCGGGGAGGGTTTCGGGCACGGCGTAGGGTATGGGTTAGGGTTAGCGTTAGGGTTAGTGTTAGTGTTAGGGATCGGTTTAGTGTACGGCTTAGGATTAGGGTACATGTTAGGGTTAGGGTAGGGGTTAGGGTTAGGGTACGCATTAGGTTTAAGGTTGTTATTAAACCTATCCCACTCTCTAGATACCCCTTAGCACGTAAAGGAATATTATTTGGGGGTCCAGCCATGGAGAAGAGTTTAGACACTAAGATAATATAAGGAACACACACATTATAAAGAAATCACATTAGGATTCTCTTTTTAAGCTGTTCCTTAAACCACTAGTGCTTAGGAAATCTATTGGAGGCAGAAGCAGTCAAGGGTAGCCTAGGGTTAGGGTTAGACTTAGGGTTAGGGTTAGGGTACGGCTTAGGGTACGGGTTCGGGGAGGGGTTCGGGTACAGCATAGGGTATGGGTTAGGCTTAGGGTTAGGGTTAGTATTAGGGTTAGGGCTCGGTATAGGGTACGTGTTAGGGTTAGGGTAGGGGTTAGGGTTAGCGTACGCGTTAGAGTTAGGGTAGTTATTAAACCTATCCCACTCTCTAGATACACCTTAGCAGGTAAAGGAATATTATTTGGGGGTCCAGCCATGGAGAAGAGTTTAGACACTAGGATAAGATAAGGAACACACCCATTATAAAGAAATCACATTAGAATTCTCTTTTTAAGCTGTTCTTTAAAACACTAGTGCTTAGGAAATCTATTGGAGGCAGAAGCAGTCAAGGGTAGCCTAGGGTTAGGGTTAAGCTTAGGATACGGCTTAGGGTACGGATACAGCTTAGGGTACGGGTTAGGGTAGGGCTTCGGGTACGGCGTAGGGTATGGGTTAGGGTTAGTGTTAGGGTTAGTGTTAGGGTTAGGGCTCCGTTTAGGGTACGGGTTAGGATTAGGGTACGTGTTAGGGTTAGGGTAAGGGTTAGGGTTAGGGTACGCGTTAGAGTTAGGGTAGTTATTAAACCTATACCACTCTCTAGATACCCCTTAGCACGTAAAGGAATATTATTTGGGGTCCAGCCATGGAGAAGTGTTTAGACACTAGGATAAGATAAGGAACACACCCATTATAAAGAAATCACATTAGGATTCTCTTTTTAAGCTCTTCCTTAAAACACTAGTGCTTAGGAAATCTATTGGAGGCAGAAGCAGTCAAGGGTAGCCTAAGGTTAGGTTTAGGCTTAGGGTTAGGCTTAGGGTACAGCTTAGGGTACGGTTTCGGGGAGGGCTTCGGGTACAGCGTAGGGTATGGGTTAGGGTTAGGTTTAGGGTTAGGGTTAGGGTTAGGGCTCGGTTTAGGGTATTGGTTAGGATTAGGGTACGTGTTAGGGATAGGGTAGGGGTTAGGGTTAGGGTACGTGTTAGGGTTAGTGTAGTTATTAAAACTATCCCACTCTCTAGATACCCCTTAGCATGTAAAGGAATATTATTTGGGGGTCCAGCCATGGAGAAGAGTTTAGACACTAGGATAAGATAAGGAACACACCGATTATAAAGAAATCACATTAGGATTCTCTTTTTAAGCTGTTCCTTAAAACACTAGTGCTTAGGAAATCTATTGGAGGCAGAAGCAGTCAAGGGTAGCCTAGGGTTAGGGTTAGGCTTAGGGTTAGGCTTAGGGTACGGCTTAGGGTACGGGTTCGGGGAGGGGTTCGTGTACGGCGTACGGTATGGGTTAGGGTTAGGGTTTGGATTAGTGTTAGGGTTAGGGCTCGGTTTGGGTATGGGTTAGGATTAGGGTACGTGTTAGGGTTATGGTAGTGGTTAGGGTTAGGGTACGTGTTAGGGTTAGGGTAGTGATTAAACCTATCCCACTCTCTAGATACCCCTTAGCACGTAAAGGAATATTATTTGGGGGTACAGCCCTGGAGAAGAGTTTAGACACTAGGATAAGATAAGGAACACACCCATTATAAAGAAATCACATTAGGATTTTCTTTTTAAGCTCTTCCTTAAAACATTAGTGCTTAGGAAATCTATTGGAGGCAGTAGCAGTCAAGGGTAGCCTAGTGTTAGGTTTAGGCTTAGGGTTAGGCTTAGGGTAGGGCTTAGGGTACAGGTTCGGGAAGGGCTTCGGTTACGGCGTAGGGTATGGGTTAGGGTTAGGGTTACTGTTAGTTTTATGGTTAGGGCTCGGTTTAGGGTATTGGTTAGGATTAGGGTACGTGTTAGGGTTAGGGTAGGGGTTAGGGTTAGGGTACGCGTTAGCGTTAGGGTAGTTATTAAACCTATCCCACTCTCTAGATACCCCTTAGCACGTAAAGGAATATTATTTGGAGGTCCAGCCATGGAAAAGAGTTTAGACACTAGGATAAGATAAGGAACACACCCATTATAAAGAAATCACATTAGGATTCTCTTTTTAAGCTGTTCCTTAAAACACTAGTGCTTAGGAAATCTATTGGAGGCAGAAGCAGTCAAGGGTAGCCTAGGGTTAGGGTTAGGGTTAGGGTTAGGCTTAGGGTACGGCTTAGGGTACGGGTTCGGGGAGGGCTTCTGGTACGGCGTAGGGTATGGGTTAGGGTTAGTGTTAGGGTTAGTGTTAGTGTTAGGGCTCGGTTTAGGGTATTGTTTAGGATTAGGGTACGTGTTAGGGTTAGGGTAGGGGTTAGGGTTAGGGTACGCGTTAGGGATAGGGTAGTTATTAAACCTATCCCACTCTCTAGATACCCCTTAGCACGTAAAGGAATATTATTTGGTGGTCCAGCCATGGAGAAGAGTTTAGACACTAGGATAAGATAAGGAACACACCCATTATAAAGAAATCACATTAGGATTCACTTTTAAAGTTGTTCCTTAAAACACTAGTGCTTAGGAAATCTATTGGAGTCAGAAGCAGTCAAGGGTAGCCTAGGGTTAGGGTTAGGGTTAGGGTACGGCTTAGGGTATGGTTTCGGGGAGGGTTTCGGGCACGGCGTAGGGTATGGGTTAGGGTTAGCGTTAGGGTTAGTGTTAGTGTTAGGGATCGGTTTAGTGTACGGCTTAGGATTAGGGTACATGTTAGGGTTAGGGTAGGGGTTAGGTTTAGGGTACGCATTAGGTTTAGGGTTGTTATTAAACCTATCCCACTCTCTAGATACCCCTTAGCACGTAAAGGAATATTATTTGGGGTCCAGCCATGGAGAAGTGTTTAGACACTAGGATAAGATAAGGAACACACCCATTATAAAGAAATCACATTAGGATTCTCTTTTTAAGCTCTTCCTTAAAACACTAGTGCTTAGGAAATCTATTGGAGGCAGAAGCAGTCAAGGGTAGCCTAGGGTTAGGTTTAGGCTTAGGGTTAGGCTTAGGTTACAGCTTAGAGTACGGTTTCGGGGAGGGCTTCGGGTACAGCGTAGGGTATGGGTTAGGGTTAGGGTTAGGGTTAGGGCTCGTTTTAGGGTATTGGTTAGGATTAGGGTACGTGTTAGGGTTATGGTAGTGGTTAGGGTTAGGGTATGTGTTAGGGTTAGGGTAGTGATTAAACCTATCCCACTCTCTAGATACCCCTTAGCACGTAAAGGAATATTATTTGGGGGTACAGCCCTGGAGAAGAGTTTAGACACTAGGATAAGGTAAGGAACACACCCATTATAAAGAAATCACATTAGGATTTTCTTTTTAAGCTCTTCCTTAAAACATTAGTGCTTAGGAAATCTATTGGAGGCAGAAGCAGTCAAGGGTAGCCTAGTGTTAGGTTTAGGCTTAGGGTAAGGCTTAGGGTAGGGCTTAGGGTACAGGTTCGGGGAGGGCTTCGGTTACGGCGTAGGGTATGGGTTAGGGTTAGGGTTACTGTTAGTTTTATGCTTAGGGCTCGGTTTAGGGTATTGGTTAGGATTAGGGTACGTGTTAGGGTTAGGGTAGGGGTTAGGGTTAGGGTACGCGTTAGCGTTAGGGTAGTTATTAAACCTATCCCACTCTCTAGATAGGCCTTAGCACGTAAAGGAATATTATTTGGAGGTCCAGCCATGGAGAAGAGTTTAGACACTAGGATAAGATAAGGAACACACCCATTATAAAGAAATCACATTAGAATTCTCTTTTTAAGCTGTTCCTTAAAACACTAGTGCTTAGGAATCCTATTGGAGGCAGAAGCAGTCAAGGGTAGCCTAGGGTTAGGGTTAGGCTTAGGGTTAGGGTTAGGGTACGGCTTAGGGTATTGATTCGGGGAGGGGTTCGTGCTCGGCGTAGGGTATGGGTTAGGGTTAGGGTTAGGGTTAGTGTTAGTGTTAGGGCTCGGTTTAGTGTACGGCTTAGGATTAGGGTACGTGTTAGGGTTAGGGTAGGGGTTAGGGTTAGGGTACGCGTTAGGGTTAGGGTAGTTATTAAACCTATCCCACTCTCTAGATACCCCTTAGCACGTAAAGGAATATTATTTGGTGGTCCAGCCATGGAAAAGAGTTTAGACACTAGGATAAGATAAGGAACACACACATTATAAAGAAATCACATTAGGATTCTCTTTTTAAGCTGTTCCTTAAAACACTAGTGCTTAGGAAATCTATTGGAGGCTGAAGCAGTCAAGGGTAGCCTAGGGTTAGGGTTAGGCTTAGGGTTAGGCTTAGGGTACGGCTTAGGGTACGGGTTCGGGGAGGGCTTCGGGTACGGCGTAGGGTATGGGTTAGGGTTAGGGTTAGGGTTAGTGTTAGGGTTAGGGCTCGGTGTAGGGTATTGGTTAGGATTAGGGTACGTGTTAGGGTTAGGGTAGGGGTTAGGGTTAGGGTACGCGTTAGGGTTAGGGTAGTTATTAAACCTATCCCACTGTCTAGATACCCCTTAGCACATAAAGGAATATTATTTGGAGGTCCAGCCATGGAGAAGAGTTTTGACACTAGGATAAGATAAGGAACACACCCATTATAAAGAAATCACATTAGGATTCTCTTTTTCAGCTCTTCCTTAAAACACTAGTGCTTAGGAAATCTATTGGAGGCAGAAGCAGTCAAGGGTAGCCTAGGGTTAGGGTTAGGCTTAGGGTTAGGGTTAGGGTACGGCTTAGGGTACGGGTTCGGGGAGGGGTTCGGGTAAAGCATAGGGTATGGGTTAGGCTTGGGGTTAGGGTTAGTATTAGGGTTAGGGCTCGGTATAGGGTACGTGTTAGGGTTAGGGTAGGGGTTAGGGTTAGAGTACGCGTTAGAGTTAGGGTAGATATTAAACATATCCCACTCTCTAGATACACCTTAGCAGGTAAAGGAATATTATTTGGGGGTCCAGCCATGGAGAAGAGTTTAGACACTAGGATAAGATAAGGAAAACACACATTATAAAGAAATCACATTAGAATTCTCTTTTTAAGCTGTTCTTTAAAACACTAGTGCTTAGGAAATCTATTGGAGGCAGAAGCAGTCAAGGGTAGCCTAGGGTTAGGGTTAGGCTTAGGATACGGCATAGGGTACGGATACAGCTTAGGGTACGGGTTCGGGGAGGGCTTCGGGTACGGCGTAGGGTATGGGTTAGGATTAGGGTTAGGGTTAGTGTTAGGGTTAGTTCTCGGTTTAGGGTACGGTTTAGGATTAGGGTACGTGTTAGGGTTAGGGTAGGGGTTAGGGTTAGGGTACGCGTTAGAGTTAGGGTAGTTATTAAAGCTATCCCACTCTCTAGATACACCTTAGCACATAAAGGAATATTATTTGGGGGTCCACCCATGGAGAAGAGTTTAGACAATAAGAAAATATAAGGAACACACCCATTATAAAGAAATCACATTAGGATTCTCTTTTTAAGCTGTTCCTTAAAACAATAGTGGTTAGGAAATCTATTGGAGGCAGAAGCAGTCAAGGGTAGCCTAGGGTTAGGGTTAGGCTTAGGGTTAGGGTTAGGTTACGGCTTAGGGTACGGGTTCGGTGAGGGCTTCGGGTATGGCGTAGGGTATGGGTTAGGGTTAGGGTTAGGGTTAGGGTTAGGGTTAGGGATAGGGTTAGGGTTAAGGTTAGGCTTAGGGTTAGGGTTATGGTACGGCTTAGGGTACGGGTTCGGGTAGTGGTTCGGTTACGGCGTCGGGTATGTGTTAGGCTTAGGGTTAGGGTTAGTGTTAGGGTTAGGTCTCGGTTTAGGGTACGTGTTAGGGTTAGGGTAGGGGTTAGGGTTAGGGTACGCGTTAGCGTTAGGGTAGTTATTAAAGCTATCCAACTCTCTAGATACACCTTAGCACGAAAAGGAATACTATTTGGGGGTCCAGCCATGGAGAAGAGTTTAGACACTAGGATAAGATAAGGAACACACCCATTATACAGAAATCACATTAGGATTCTCTTTTTAAGCTGTTCCTTAAAACACTAGTGCTTAGAAAATCTATTGGAGTCAGAAGCAGTCAAGGGTAGCCTAGGGTTAGGGTTAGGGTTAGGGTACGGCTTAGGGTATGGGTTCGGGGAGGGTTTCGGGCACGGCGTAGGGTATGGGTTAGGGTTAGCGTTAGGGTTAGTGTTAGTGTTAGGGATCGGTTTAGTGTACGGCTTAGGATTAGGGTACATGTTAGGGTTAGGGTAGGGGTTAGGGTTAGGGTACGCATTAGGTTTAGGGTTGTTATTAAACCTATCCCACTCTCTAGATACCCCTTAGCACGTAAAGGAATATTATTTGGGGGTCCAGCCATGGAGAAGAGTTTAGACACTAAGATAATATAAGGAACACACACATTATAAAGAAGTCACCTTAGGATTCTCTTTTTAAGCTGTTCCTTAAACCACTAGTGCTTAGGAAATCTATTGGAGGCAGAAGCAGTCAAGGGTAGCCTAGGGTTAGGGTTAGACTTAGGGTTAGGGTTAGGGTACGGCTTAGGGTACGGGTTCGGGGAGGGGTTCGGGTACAGCATAGGGTATGGGTTAGGCTTAGGGTTAGGGTTAGTATTAGGGTTAGGGCTCGGTATAGGGTACGTGTTAGGGTTAGGGTAGGGGTTAGGGTTAGCGTACGCGTTAGAGTTAGGGTAGTTATTAAACCTATCCCACTCTCTAGATACACCTTAGCAGGGAAAGGAATATTATTTGGGGGTCCAGCCATGGAGAAGAGTTTAGACACTAGGATAAGATAAGGAACACACCCATTATAAAGAAATCACATTAGAATTCTCTTTTTAAGCTGTTCTTTAAAACACTAGTGCTAAGAAATCTATTGGAGGCAGAAGCAGTAAAGGGTAGCCTAGGGTTAGGGTTAAGCTTAGGATACGGCTTAGGGTACGGATACAGCTTAGGGTACGGGTTAGGGTAGGGCTTCGGGTACGGCGTAGGGTATGGGTTAGGGTTAGGGTTAGGGTTAGTGTTAGGGTTAGGGCTCCGTTTAGGGTACGGGTTAGGATTAGGGTACGTGTTAGGGTTAGGGTAAGGGTTAGGGTTAGGGTACGCGTTAGAGTTAGGGTAGTTATTAAACCTATACCACTCTCTAGATACCCCTTAGCACGTAAAGGAATATTATTTTGGGTCCAGCCATGGAGAAGGGTTTAGACACTAGGATAAGATAAGGAACACACCCATTATAAAGAAATCACATTAGGATTCTCTTTTTAAGCTCTTCTTTAAAACACTAGTGCTTAGGAAATCTATTGGAGGCAGAAGCAGTCAAGGGTAGACTAGGGTTAGGTTTAGGCTTAGGGTTAGGCTTAGGGTACAGCTTAGGGTACGGTTTCGGGGAGGGCTTCGGGTACAGCGTAGGGTATGGGTTAGGGTTAGGGTTAGGGTTAGGGTTAGGGTTAGGGCTCGGTTTAGGGTATTGGTTAGGATTAGGGTACGTGTTCGGGTTAGGGTAGGGGTTAGGTTTAGGGTCAGCGTTAGCGTTAGGGTAGTTATTAAACCTATCCCACTCTCTAGATACCCCTTAGCATGTAAAGGAATATTATTTGGAGGTCCAGCCATGGAGAAGAGTTTAGACACTAGGATAAAATAAGGAACACACCCATTATAAAGAAATCACATTAGGATTCTCTTTTTAAGCTGTTCCTTAAAACACTAGTGCTTAGGAAATCTACTGGAGGCAGAAGCAGTCAAGGGTAGCCTAGGGTTAGGGTTAGGCTTAGGGTTAGGCTTAGGGTACGGCTTAGGGTACGGGTTCGGGGAGGGCTTCGGGTACGGCGTAGGGTATGGGTTAGGGTTAGGGTTAGGGTTAGTGTTAGGTTTAGGGCTCGGTTTGGGTACGGGTTAGGATTAGGGTACGTGTTAGGGTTATGGTAGTGGTTAGGGTTGGGTACGTGTTAGGGTTAGGGTAGTGATTAAACCTATCCCACTCTCTAGATACCCCTTAGCACGTAAAGGAATATTATTTGGGGGTACAGCCCTGGAGAAGAGTTTAGACACTAGGATAAGATAAGGAACACACCCATTATAAAGAAATCACATTAGGATTTTCTTTTTAAGCTCTTCCTTAAAACATTAGTGCTTAGGAAATCTATTGGAGGCAGTAGCAGTCAAGGGTAGCCTAGTGTTAGGTTTAGGCTTAGGGTTAGGCTTAGGGTAGGGCTTAGGGTACAGGTTCGGGGAGGGCTTCGGATACGGCGTAGGGTATGGGTTAGGGTTAGGGTTACTGTTAGTTTTATGGTTAGGGGTCGGTTTAGGGTATTGGTTAGGATTAGGGTACGTGTTAGGGTTAGGGTAGGGGTTAGGGTTAGAGTACGCGTTAGCGTTAGGGTAGTTATTAAACCTATCCCACTCTCTAGATACCCCTTAGCACGTAAAGGAATATTATTTGGAGGTCCAGCCATGGAGAAGAGTTTAGACACTAGGATAAGATAAGGAACACACCCATTATAAAGAAATCACATTAGAATTCTCTTTTTAAGCTGTTCCTTAAAACACTAGTGCTTAGGAAACCTATTGGAGGCAGAAGCAGTCAAGGGTAGCCTAGGGTTAGGGTTAGGCTTACGGTTAGGCTTAGGGTACGGCTTAGGGTATGGGTTCGGGGAGGGGTTCGGGCACGGCGTAGGGTATGGGTTAGGGTTAGGGTTAGGGTTAGTGTTAGGGTTAGGGCTCGGTTTAGTGTATTGGTTAGGATTAGGGTACGTGTTAGGGTTAGGGTAAGGGTTAGGGTTAGGGTACGTGTTAGGGTTAGGGTAGTTATTAAACCTATCCCACTCTCTAGATACACCTTAGCACGTAAAGGAATATTATTTGGGGGTCCAGCCATGGAGAAGAGTTTAGACACTAGGATAAAATAAGGAACACAGCCATTATAAAGAAATCACATTAGGATTCTCTTTTTAAGCTGTTCCTTAAAACACTAGTGCTTAGGAAATCTATTGGAGGCAGAAGCAGTCAAGGGTAGCCTATGGTTAGGGTTAGGCTTAGGGTACGGCTTAGGGTACGGGTTCGGGGAGGGTTTCGGGCACGGCGTAGGGTATGGGTTAGGGTTAGGGTTAGGGTTAGTGTTAGGAATAGGGGTCGGATTAGGTTACGGTTTAGGATTAGGGTACGTGTTAGGGTTAGGGTAGGGGTTAGGGTTGGGGTACGCATTAGGGTTAGGGTAGTTATTAATCCTTTCCCACTCTCTAGATACCCCTTAGCACGTAAAGGAATATTATTTGGAGGTCCAGCCATGGAGAAGAGTTTAGACACTAGGATAAGATAAGGAACACACACATTATAATGAAATCACATTAGGATTCTCTTTTTAAGCTGTTCCTTAAAACACTAGTGCTTAGGAAATCTATTGGAGGCAGAAGCAGTCAAGGGTAGCCTAGGGTTAGGGTTAGGCTTAGGGTTAGGCTTAGGGTACGGCTTAGGGTACGGGTTCGGGGAGGGGTTCGTGTACGGCGTACGGTATGGGTTAGGGTTAGGGTTTGGATTAGTGTTAGGGTTAGGGCTCGGTTTGGGTATGGGTTAGGATTAGGGTACGTGTTAGGGTTATGGTAGTGGTTAGGGTTAGGGTACGTGTTAGGGTTAGGGTAGTGATTAAACCTATCCCACTCTCTAGATACCCCTTAGCACGTAAAGGAATATTATTTGGGGGTACAGCCCTGGAGAAGAGTTTAGACACTAGGATAAGATAAGGAACACACCCATTATAAAGAAATCACATTAGGATTTTCTTTTTAAGCTCTTCCTTAAAACATTAGTGCTTAGGAAATCTATTGGAGGCAGTAGCAGTCAAGGGTAGCCTAGTGTTAGGTTTAGGCTTAGGGTTAGGCTTAGGGTAGGGCTTAGGGTACAGGTTCGGGAAGGGCTTCGGTTACGGCGTAGGGTATGGGTTAGGGTTAGGGTTACTGTTAGTTTTATGGTTAGGGCTCGGTTTAGGGTATTGGTTAGGATTAGGGTACGTGTTAGGGTTAGGGTAGGGGTTAGGGTTAGGGTACGCGTTAGCGTTAGGGTAGTTATTAAACCTATCCCACTCTCTAGATACCCCTTAGCACGTAAAGGAATATTATTTGGAGGTCCAGCCATGGAAAAGAGTTTAGACACTAGGATAAGATAAGGAACACACCCATTATAAAGAAATCACATTAGGATTCTCTTTTTAAGCTGTTCCTTAAAACACTAGTGCTTAGGAAATCTATTGGAGGCAGAAGCAGTCAAGGGTAGCCTAGGGTTAGGGTTAGGGTTAGGGTTAGGCTTAGGGTACGGCTTAGGGTACGGGTTCGGGGAGGGCTTCTGGTACGGCGTAGGGTATGGGTTAGGGTTAGTGTTAGGGTTAGTGTTAGTGTTAGGGCTCGGTTTAGGGTATTGTTTAGGATTAGGGTACGTGTTAGGGTTAGGGTAGGGGTTAGGGTTAGGGTACGCGTTAGGGATAGGGTAGTTATTAAACCTATCCCACTCTCTAGATACCCCTTAGCACGTAAAGGAATATTATTTGGTGGTCCAGCCATGGAGAAGAGTTTAGACACTAGGATAAGATAAGGAACACACCCATTATAAAGAAATCACATTAGGATTCACTTTTAAAGTTGTTCCTTAAAACACTAGTGCTTAGGAAATCTATTGGAGTCAGAAGCAGTCAAGGGTAGCCTAGGGTTAGGGTTAGGGTTAGGGTACGGCTTAGGGTATGGTTTCGGGGAGGGTTTCGGGCACGGCGTAGGGTATGGGTTAGGGTTAGCGTTAGGGTTAGTGTTAGTGTTAGGGATCGGTTTAGTGTACGGCTTAGGATTAGGGTACATGTTAGGGTTAGGGTAGGGGTTAGGTTTAGGGTACGCATTAGGTTTAGGGTTGTTATTAAACCTATCCCACTCTCTAGATACCCCTTAGCACGTAAAGGAATATTATTTGGGGTCCAGCCATGGAGAAGTGTTTAGACACTAGGATAAGATAAGGAACACACCCATTATAAAGAAATCACATTAGGATTCTCTTTTTAAGCTCTTCCTTAAAACACTAGTGCTTAGGAAATCTATTGGAGGCAGAAGCAGTCAAGGGTAGCCTAGGGTTAGGTTTAGGCTTAGGGTTAGGCTTAGGTTACAGCTTAGAGTACGGTTTCGGGGAGGGCTTCGGGTACAGCGTAGGGTATGGGTTAGGGTTAGGGTTAGGGTTAGGGCTCGTTTTAGGGTATTGGTTAGGATTAGGGTACGTGTTAGGGTTATGGTAGTGGTTAGGGTTAGGGTATGTGTTAGGGTTAGGGTAGTGATTAAACCTATCCCACTCTCTAGATACCCCTTAGCACGTAAAGGAATATTATTTGGGGGTACAGCCCTGGAGAAGAGTTTAGACACTAGGATAAGGTAAGGAACACACCCATTATAAAGAAATCACATTAGGATTTTCTTTTTAAGCTCTTCCTTAAAACATTAGTGCTTAGGAAATCTATTGGAGGCAGAAGCAGTCAAGGGTAGCCTAGTGTTAGGTTTAGGCTTAGGGTAAGGCTTAGGGTAGGGCTTAGGGTACAGGTTCGGGGAGGGCTTCGGTTACGGCGTAGGGTATGGGTTAGGGTTAGGGTTACTGTTAGTTTTATGCTTAGGGCTCGGTTTAGGGTATTGGTTAGGATTAGGGTACGTGTTAGGGTTAGGGTAGGGGTTAGGGTTAGGGTACGCGTTAGCGTTAGGGTAGTTATTAAACCTATCCCACTCTCTAGATAGGCCTTAGCACGTAAAGGAATATTATTTGGAGGTCCAGCCATGGAGAAGAGTTTAGACACTAGGATAAGATAAGGAACACACCCATTATAAAGAAATCACATTAGAATTCTCTTTTTAAGCTGTTCCTTAAAACACTAGTGCTTAGGAATCCTATTGGAGGCAGAAGCAGTCAAGGGTAGCCTAGGGTTAGGGTTAGGCTTAGGGTTAGGGTTAGGGTACGGCTTAGGGTATTGATTCGGGGAGGGGTTCGTGCTCGGCGTAGGGTATGGGTTAGGGTTAGGGTTAGGGTTAGTGTTAGTGTTAGGGCTCGGTTTAGTGTACGGCTTAGGATTAGGGTACGTGTTAGGGTTAGGGTAGGGGTTAGGGTTAGGGTACGCGTTAGGGTTAGGGTAGTTATTAAACCTATCCCACTCTCTAGATACCCCTTAGCACGTAAAGGAATATTATTTGGTGGTCCAGCCATGGAAAAGAGTTTAGACACTAGGATAAGATAAGGAACACACACATTATAAAGAAATCACATTAGGATTCTCTTTTTAAGCTGTTCCTTAAAACACTAGTGCTTAGGAAATCTATTGGAGGCTGAAGCAGTCAAGGGTAGCCTAGGGTTAGGGTTAGGCTTAGGGTTAGGCTTAGGGTACGGCTTAGGGTACGGGTTCGGGGAGGGCTTCGGGTACGGCGTAGGGTATGGGTTAGGGTTAGGGTTAGGGTTAGTGTTAGGGTTAGGGCTCGGTGTAGGGTATTGGTTAGGATTAGGGTACGTGTTAGGGTTAGGGTAGGGGTTAGGGTTAGGGTACGCGTTAGGGTTAGGGTAGTTATTAAACCTATCCCACTGTCTAGATACCCCTTAGCACATAAAGGAATATTATTTGGAGGTCCAGCCATGGAGAAGAGTTTTGACACTAGGATAAGATAAGGAACACACCCATTATAAAGAAATCACATTAGGATTCTCTTTTTCAGCTCTTCCTTAAAACACTAGTGCTTAGGAAATCTATTGGAGGCAGAAGCAGTCAAGGGTAGCCTAGGGTTAGGGTTAGGCTTAGGGTTAGGGTTAGGGTACGGCTTAGGGTACGGGTTCGGGGAGGGGTTCGGGTAAAGCATAGGGTATGGGTTAGGCTTGGGGTTAGGGTTAGTATTAGGGTTAGGGCTCGGTATAGGGTACGTGTTAGGGTTAGGGTAGGGGTTAGGGTTAGAGTACGCGTTAGAGTTAGGGTAGATATTAAACATATCCCACTCTCTAGATACACCTTAGCAGGTAAAGGAATATTATTTGGGGGTCCAGCCATGGAGAAGAGTTTAGACACTAGGATAAGATAAGGAAAACACACATTATAAAGAAATCACATTAGAATTCTCTTTTTAAGCTGTTCTTTAAAACACTAGTGCTTAGGAAATCTATTGGAGGCAGAAGCAGTCAAGGGTAGCCTAGGGTTAGGGTTAGGCTTAGGATACGGCATAGGGTACGGATACAGCTTAGGGTACGGGTTCGGGGAGGGCTTCGGGTACGGCGTAGGGTATGGGTTAGGATTAGGGTTAGGGTTAGTGTTAGGGTTAGTTCTCGGTTTAGGGTACGGTTTAGGATTAGGGTACGTGTTAGGGTTAGGGTAGGGGTTAGGGTTAGGGTACGCGTTAGAGTTAGGGTAGTTATTAAAGCTATCCCACTCTCTAGATACACCTTAGCACATAAAGGAATATTATTTGGGGGTCCACCCATGGAGAAGAGTTTAGACAATAAGAAAATATAAGGAACACACCCATTATAAAGAAATCACATTAGGATTCTCTTTTTAAGCTGTTCCTTAAAACAATAGTGGTTAGGAAATCTATTGGAGGCAGAAGCAGTCAAGGGTAGCCTAGGGTTAGGGTTAGGCTTAGGGTTAGGGTTAGGTTACGGCTTAGGGTACGGGTTCGGTGAGGGCTTCGGGTATGGCGTAGGGTATGGGTTAGGGTTAGGGTTAGGGTTAGGGTTAGGGTTAGGGATAGGGTTAGGGTTAAGGTTAGGCTTAGGGTTAGGGTTATGGTACGGCTTAGGGTACGGGTTCGGGTAGTGGTTCGGTTACGGCGTCGGGTATGTGTTAGGCTTAGGGTTAGGGTTAGTGTTAGGGTTAGGTCTCGGTTTAGGGTACGTGTTAGGGTTAGGGTAGGGGTTAGGGTTAGGGTACGCGTTAGCGTTAGGGTAGTTATTAAAGCTATCCAACTCTGTAGATACACCTTAGCACGAAAAGGAATACTATTTGGGGGTCCAGCCATGGAGAAGAGTTTAGACACTAGGATAAGATAAGGAACACACCCATTATACAGAAATCACATTAGGATTCTCTTTTTAAGCTGTTCCTTAAAACACTAGTGCTTAGAAAATCTATTGGAGTCAGAAGCAGTCAAGGGTAGCCTAGGGTTAGGGTTAGGGTTAGGGTACGGCTTAGGGTATGGGTTCGGGGAGGGTTTCGGGCACGGCGTAGGGTATGGGTTAGGGTTAGCGTTAGGGTTAGTGTTAGTGTTAGGGATCGGTTTAGTGTACGGCTTAGGATTAGGGTACATGTTAGGGTTAGGGTAGGGGTTAGGGTTAGGGTACGCATTAGGTTTAGGGTTGTTATTAAACCTATCCCACTCTCTAGATACCCCTTAGCACGTAAAGGAATATTATTTGGGGGTCCAGCCATGGAGAAGAGTTTAGACACTAAGATAATATAAGGAACACACACATTATAAAGAAGTCACCTTAGGATTCTCTTTTTAAGCTGTTCCTTAAACCACTAGTGCTTAGGAAATCTATTGGAGGCAGAAGCAGTCAAGGGTAGCCTAGGGTTAGGGTTAGACTTAGGGTTAGGGTTAGGGTACGGCTTAGGGTACGGGTTCGGGGAGGGGTTCGGGTACAGCATAGGGTATGGGTTAGGCTTAGGGTTAGGGTTAGTATTAGGGTTAGGGCTCGGTATAGGGTACGTGTTAGGGTTAGGGTAGGGGTTAGGGTTAGCGTACGCGTTAGAGTTAGGGTAGTTATTAAACCTATCCCACTCTCTAGATACACCTTAGCAGGGAAAGGAATATTATTTGGGGGTCCAGCCATGGAGAAGAGTTTAGACACTAGGATAAGATAAGGAACACACCCATTATAAAGAAATCACATTAGAATTCTCTTTTTAAGCTGTTCTTTAAAACACTAGTGCTAAGAAATCTATTGGAGGCAGAAGCAGTAAAGGGTAGCCTAGGGTTAGGGTTAAGCTTAGGATACGGCTTAGGGTACGGATACAGCTTAGTGTACGGGTTAGGGTAGGGCTTCGGGTACGGCGTAGGGTATGGGTTAGGGTTAGGGTTAGGGTTAGTGTTAGGGTTAGGGCTCCGTTTAGGGTACGGGTTAGGATTAGGGTACGTGTTAGGGTTAGGGTAAGGGTTAGGGTTAGGGTACGCGTTAGAGTTAGGGTAGTTATTAAACCTATACCACTCTCTAGATACCCCTTAGCACGTAAAGGAATATTATTTTGGGTCCAGCCATGGAGAAGGGTTTAGACACTAGGATAAGATAAGGAACACACCCATTATAAAGAAATCACATTAGGATTCTCTTTTTAAGCTCTTCTTTAAAACACTAGTGCTTAGGAAATCTATTGGAGGCAGAAGCAGTCAAGGGTAGACTAGGGTTAGGTTTAGGCTTAGGGTTAGGCTTAGGGTACAGCTTAGGGTACGGTTTCGGGGAGGGCTTCGGGTACAGCGTAGGGTATGGGTTAGGGTTAGGGTTAGGGTTAGGGTTAGGGTTAGGGCTCGGTTTAGGGTATTGGTTAGGATTAGGGTACGTGTTCGGGTTAGGGTAGGGGTTAGGTTTAGGGTCAGCGTTAGCGTTAGGGTAGTTATTAAACCTATCCCACTCTCTAGATACCCCTTAGCATGTAAAGGAATATTATTTGGAGGTCCAGCCATGGAGAAGAGTTTAGACACTAGGATAAAATAAGGAACACACCCATTATAAAGAAATCACATTAGGATTCTCTTTTTAAGCTGTTCCTTAAAACACTAGTGCTTAGGAAATCTACTGGAGGCAGAAGCAGTCAAGGGTAGCCTAGGGTTAGGGTTAGGCTTAGGGTTAGGCTTAGGGTACGGCTTAGGGTACGGGTTCGGGGAGGGCTTCGGGTACGGCGTAGGGTATGGGTTAGGGTTAGGGTTAGGGTTAGTGTTAGGTTTAGGGCTCGGTTTGGGTACGGGTTAGGATTAGGGTACGTGTTAGGGTTATGGTAGTGGTTAGGGTTGGGTACGTGTTAGGGTTAGGGTAGTGATTAAACCTATCCCACTCTCTAGATACCCCTTAGCACGTAAAGGAATATTATTTGGGGGTACAGCCCTGGAGAAGAGTTTAGACACTAGGATAAGATAAGGAACACACCCATTATAAAGAAATCACATTAGGATTTTCTTTTTAAGCTCTTCCTTAAAACATTAGTGCTTAGGAAATCTATTGGAGGCAGTAGCAGTCAAGGGTAGCCTAGTGTTAGGTTTAGGCTTAGGGTTAGGCTTAGGGTAGGGCTTAGGGTACAGGTTCGGGGAGGGCTTCGGATACGGCGTAGGGTATGGGTTAGGGTTAGGGTTACTGTTAGTTTTATGGTTAGGGGTCGGTTTAGGGTATTGGTTAGGATTAGGGTACGTGTTAGGGTTAGGGTAGGGGTTAGGGTTAGAGTACGCGTTAGCGTTAGGGTAGTTATTAAACCTATCCCACTCTCTAGATACCCCTTAGCACGTAAAGGAATATTATTTGGAGGTCCAGCCATGGAGAAGAGTTTAGACACTAGGATAAGATAAGGAACACACCCATTATAAAGAAATCACATTAGAATTCTCTTTTTAAGCTGTTCCTTAAAACACTAGTGCTTAGGAAACCTATTGGAGGCAGAAGCAGTCAAGGGTAGCCTAGGGTTAGGGTTAGGCTTAGGGTTAGGCTTAGGGTACGGCTTAGGGTATGGGTTCGGGGAGGGGTTCGGGCACGGCGTAGGGTATGGGTTAGGGTTAGGGTTAGGGTTAGTGTTAGGGTTAGGGCTCGGTTTAGTGTATTGGTTAGGATTAGGGTACGTGTTAGGGTTAGGGTAAGGGTTAGGGTTAGGGTACGTGTTAGGGTTAGGGTAGTTATTAAACCTATCCCACTCTCTAGATACACCTTAGCACGTAAAGGAATATTATTTGGGGGTCCAGCCATGGAGAAGAGTTTAGACACTAGGATAAAATAAGGAACACAGCCATTATAAAGAAATCACATTAGGATTCTCTTTTTAAGCTGTTCCTTAAAACACTAGTGCTTAGGAAATCTATTGGAGGCAGAAGCAGTCAAGGGTAGCCTATGGTTAGGGTTAGGCTTAGGGTACGGCTTAGGGTACGGGTTCGGGGAGGGTTTCGGGCACGGCGTAGGGTATGGGTTAGGGTTAGGGTTAGGGTTAGTGTTAGGAATAGGGGTCGGATTAGGTTACGGTTTAGGATTAGGGTACGTGTTAGGGTTAGGGTAGGGGTTAGGGTTAGGGTACGCATTAGGGTTAGGGTAGTTATTAATCCTTTCCCACTCTCTAGATACCCCTTAGCACGTAAAGGAATATTATTTGGAGGTCCAGCCATGGAGAAGAGTTTAGACACTAGGATAAGATAAGGAACACACACATTATAATGAAATCACATTAGGATTCTCTTTTTAAGCTGTTCCTTAAAACAATAGTGCTTAGGAAATCTATTGGAGGCAGAAGCAGTCAAGGGTAGCCTAGGGTTAGGGTTAGGCTTAGGGTTAGGGTTAGGTTACGGCTTAGGGTACGGGTTCGGTGAGGGCTTCGGGTATGGCGTAGGGTATGGGTTAGGGTTAGGGTTAGGGTTAGGGTTAGGGTTAGGGATAGGGTTAGGGTTAAGGTTAGGCTTAGGGTTAGGGTTATGGTACGGCTTAGGGTACGGGTTCGGGTAGGGGTTCGGTTACGGCGTCGGGTATGTGTTAGGCTTACGGTTAGGGTTAGTGTTAGGGTTAGGTCTCGGTTTAGGGTACGTGTTAGGGTTAGGGTAGGGGTTAGGGTTAGGGTACGCGTTAGCGTTAGGGTAGTTATTAAAGCTATCCAACTCTCTAGATACACCTTAGCACGAAAAGGAATATTATTTGGGGGTCCAGCCATGGAGAAGAGTTTAGACACTAGGATAAGATAAGGAACACACCCATTATACAGAAATCACATTAGGATTCTCTTTTTAAGCTGTTCCTTAAAACACTAGTGCTTAGGAAATCTATTGGAGTCAGAAGCAGTCAAGGGTAGCCTAGGGTTAGGGTTAGGGTTAGGGTACGGCTTAGGGTATGGGTTCGGGGAGGGTTTCGGGCACGGCGTAGGGTATGGGTTAGGGTTAGCGTTAGGGTTAGTGTTAGTGTTAGGGATCGGTTTAGTGTACGGCTTAGGATTAGGGTACATGTTAGGGTTAGGGTAGGGGTTAGGGTTAGGGTACGCATTAGGTTTAGGGTTGTTATTAAACCTATCCCACTCTCTAGATACCCCTTAGCACGTAAAGGAATATTATTTGGGGGTCCAGCCATGGAGAAGAGTTTAGACACTAAGATAATATAAGGAACACACACATTATAAAGAAATCACATTAGGATTCTCTTTTTAAGCTGTTCCTTAAACCACTAGTGCTTAGGAAATCTATTGGAGGCAGAAGCAGTCAAGGGTAGCCTAGGGTTAGGGTTAGACTTAGGGTTAGGGTTAGGGTACGGCTTAGGGTACGGGTTCGGGGAGGGGTTCGGGTACAGCATAGGGTATGGGTTAGGCTTAGGGTTAGGGTTAGTATTAGGGTTAGGGCTCGGTATAGGGTACGTGTTAGGGTTAGGGTAGGGGTTAGGGTTAGCGTACGCGTTAGAGTTAGGGTAGTTATTAAACCTATCCCACTCTCTAGATACACCTTAGCAGGTAAAGGAATATTATTTGGGGGTCCAGCCATGGAGAAGAGTTTAGACACTAGGATAAGATAAGGAACACACCCATTATAAAGAAATCACATTAGAATTCTCTTTTTAAGCTGTTCTTTAAAACACTAGTGCTTAGGAAATCTATTGGAGGCAGAAGCAGTCAAGGGTAGCCTAGGGTTAGGGTTAAGCTTAGGATACGGCTTAGGGTACGGATACAGCTTAGGGTACGGGTTAGGGTAGGGCTTCGGGTACGGCGTAGGGTATGGGTTAGGGTTAGTGTTAGGGTTAGTGTTAGGGTTAGGGCTCCGTTTAGGGTACGGGTTAGGATTAGGGTACGTGTTAGGGTTAGAGTAGGGGTTAGGGTTAGGGTATGCATTAGGGTTAGGGTAGTTATTAAACCTATCCCACTCTCTAGATACACCTTAGCACGTAAAGGAATATTATTGGTGGGTCCAGCCATGGAGAAGAATTTAGACACTAGGCTAAGATTAGGAACACACCCTTTATAGAGAAATCACATTAGGATTCTCTTTTTAAGCTGTTCCTTAAAACACTAGTGCTTAGGAAATCTATTGGAGGCAGAAGCAGTCAAGGGTAGCCTAGTGTTAGGGTTAGGCTTAGGGTTAGGCTAAGGGTACGGCTTAGGGTTCGGGTTCGGGGAGGGCTTCGGGTACGGCGTAGGGTATGGGTTAGGGTTAGGGTTAGTGTTAGGGTTAGGGCTCGGTTTAGGGTACGGTTTAGGTTTAGGGTACGGGTTAGGGTTAGGGTAGGGGTTAGGGTTAGGGTACGTGTTAGGGTTAGGGTTGTTATTAAACCTATCCCACTCTCTAGATACCCCTTAGCACGTAAAGGAATATTATTTGGGGGTCCAGCCATGGAGAAGAGTTTAGACACTAGGATAAGATAAGGAACACACCCATTATAAAGAAATCACATTAGGATTCTCTTTTTAAGCTGTTCCTTAAAACACTAGTGCTTAGGAAATCTATTGGAAGCAGAAGCAGTCAAGGGTAGCCTAGGAATAGGGTTAGGCTTAGGGTTAGGCTTAGGGTACGGCTTAGGGTACGGGTTCGGGGAGGGCTTCAGGTACGGCGTAGGGTATGGGTTAGGGTTAGGGTTAGGGTTAGTGTTAGGGTTAGGGCTCGATTTAGGGTACGGTTTAGGATTAGGGTACGTGTTAGGGTTAGTGTAGGGGTTAGGGTTATGGTACGTGTTAGGGTTAGGGTAGTTATTAAACCTATCCCACTCTCTAGATACCCCTTAGCACGTAAAGGAATATTATTTGGGGGTCCAGCCATGGAGAAGAGTTAAACACTAGGATAAGATAAGGAACCCACCCATTATAAAGAAGTCAAATTAGGATTCTCTTTTTATGCTGTTCCTTAAAACACTAGTGCTTAGGAAATCTATTGGCGGCAGAAGAAGTCAAGGGTAGCCTAGGGTAAGGGTTAGGCTTAGGGTTAGGCTTAGGATACGTCTTAGGGTACGGGTTTGGGGAGGGCTTTGGGTACGGCGTAGGGTATGGGTTAGGGTTAGGGTTGGGGTTAGTGTTAGGGTTAGGTCTCGGTTTAGGGTACGGGTTAGGATTAGGGTACGTGTTAGGGTTAGGGTAGGGGTTAGGGTTAGGGTACACGTTAGAGTTAGGGTAGTTATTAACCCTATCCCACTCTCCAGATACACCTTAGCACGTAAAGGAATATTATTTGGGGGTCCACCCATGGAGAAGAGTTTAGACACTAAGATAATATAAGGAACACACACATTATAAAGAAATCACATTAGGATTCTCTTTTTAAGCTGTTCCTTAAAACACTAGTGCTTAGGAAATCTATTGGAGTCAGAAGCAGTCAAGGGTAGCCTAGGGTTAGGGTTAGGCTTAGGGTTAGGCTTAGGATATGGCTTATGGTACGGGTTCGGGGAGGGCTTCGTGTACGGCGTAGGGTATGGGTTAGAGTTAGGGTTAGGGTTAGTGTTAGGGTAGGTCTCGGGTTAGGTTATGAGTTAGGATTAGGGTACATGTTAGGGTTAGGGTAGGGGTTAGGGTTAGGGTACGCGTTAGAGTTAGGGTACTTATTAAAGCTATCCCACTCTCTAGATACACCTTAGCACGTAAAGGAATATTATTTGGGGGTCCACCCATGAAGAAGAGTTTAGACACTAAGATAATATAAGGAACACACCCATTATAAAGAAATCACATTAGGATTCTCTTTTTACGCTGTTCCTTAAAACACTAGTGCTTAGAAAATCTATTGGAGACAGAAGCAGTCAAGGGTAGCCTAGGGTTAGGGTTAGGCTTAGGGTTAGGCTTAGGGTACGGCTTAGGTTACGGGTTCGGGGAGGGCTTCGGGTACGGCGTAGGGTATGGGTTAGGGTTAGGGTTAGTGTTAGGGTTAGGGCTCTGTTTAGGGTACGGTTTAGTTTTAGGGTACGTGTTAGGGTTAGGGTAGGGGTTAGGGTTAGGGTACGTGTTAGGGTTAGGGTAGTTATTAAACCTATCCCACTCTCTAGATACCCCTTAGCACGTAAAGGAATATTATTTGGGGGTCCACCCATGGAGAAGAGTTTAGACACTAAGATAATATAAGGAACACAGACATTATAAAGAAATCACATTAGGATTCTCTTTTTAAGCTGTTCCTTAAACCACTAGTGCTTAGGAAATCTATTGGAGGCAGAAGCAGTCAAGGGTAGCCTAGGGTTAGGTTTAGGCTTAGGGTTAGGCTTACGGTATGGCTTAGGGTACGGGTTCGGGGAGGGGTTCGGGTACGGCGTAGGGTATGGGTTAGGGTTAGGGTTTGGGTTGGTGTTAGGGTTAGGGCTCCGTTTAGGGTACTGGTTAGGATTAGGGTACGTGTTAGGATTACAGTAGGGGTTAGGGTTAGGGTACGCATTAGGGTTAGGGTAGTTATTAAACCTATCCCACTCTCTAGATACACCTTAGCACGTAAAGGAATATTATTGGTGGGTCCAGCCATGGAGAAGAGTTTAGACACTAGGCTAAGATTAGGAAAACACCCTTTATAGAGAAATCACATTAGGATTCTCTTTTTAAGCTGTTCCTTAAAACACTAGTGCTTAGGAAATCTATTGGAGGCAGAAGCAGTCAAGGGTAGCCTAGTGTTAGGGTTAGGCTTAGGGTTAGGCTAAGGGTACGGCTTAAGGTTCGGGTTCGGGGAGGGCTTCGGGTACGGCGTAGGGTATGGGTTAGGGTTAGGGTTAGTGTTAGGGTTAGGGCTCGGTTTAGGGTACGGTTTAGGTTTAGGGTACGGGTTAGGGTTAGGGTAGGGGTTAGGGTTAGGGTACGTGTTAGGGTTAGGGTTGTTATTAAACCTATCCCACTCTCTAGATACCCCTTAGCACGTAAAGAATATTATTTGGGGGTCCAGCCATGGAGAAGAGTTAAACACTAGGATAAGATAAGGAACACACCCATTATAAAGAAATCACATTAGGATTCTCTTTTTATGCTGTTCCTTAAAGCACTAGTGCTTAGGAAATCTATTGGAGGCAGAAGCAGTCAAGGGTAGCCTAGGGTTAGGGTTAGGCTTAGGGTACGGCTTAGGGTACGGTTTCAGGGAGGGCTTTGAGTACGGCATAGGGTATGGGTTAGGGTTAGGGTTAGGGTTAGTGTTAGGGTTAGGGCTCGGTTTAGGGTATTGGTTAGGATTAGGGTACATGTTAGGGTTAGGGTAGGGGTTAGGGTTACGGTACGCGTTAGGGTTAAGGTAGTTATTAAACCTATCCCACTCTCTAGATACCCCTTAGAACATAAAGGAATATTATTTGGAGGTCCAGCCATGGAGAAGAGTTTAGACACTAGGATAAGATAAGGAACACACACATTATAAAGAAATCACTTTAGGATTCTCTTTTTAAGCTGTTCCTTAAAACACTAGTGCTTAGGAAATCTATTGGCGTCAGAAGAAGTCAAGGGTAGCCTAGGGTTAGGGTTAGGCTTAGGGTTAGGCTTAGGATACGTCTTAGGGTACGGGTTTGGGGAGGGCTTCAGGTACGGCGTAGGGTATGGGTTAGGGTTACGGTTGGGGTTAGTGTTAGGGTTAGGTCTCGGTTTAGGGTACGGGTTAGGATTAGGGTACGTGTTAGGGTTAGGGTAGGGGTTAGGGTTAGGGTACTTATTAAACCTATCCCACTCTCTAGATACACCTTAGCACGTAAAGGAATATTATTTGGGGGTCCACCCATGAAGAAGAGTTTAGACACTAAGATAATATAAGGAACACACACATTATAAAGAAATCACATTAGGATTCTCTTTTTAAGCTGTTCCTTAAAACACTAGTGCTTAGGAAATCTATTGGAGGCAGAAGCAGTCAAGGGTAGCCTAGGGTTAGGGATAGGCTTAGGGTTAGGCTTAGGGTACGGCTTAGGTTACGGGTTCGGGGAGGGCTTCGGGTACGGCATAGGGTATGGGTTAGGGTTAGGGTTAGGGTTAGTGTTAGGGTTAGGGCTCGGTTTAGGGTATTGTTTAGGATTAGGGTACGTGTTAGGGTTAGGGTAGGGGTTAGGGTTAGGGTACGTGTTAGGGTTAGGGTAGGGGTTAGGGTTAGGTTACGCGATAGAGTTAGGGTAGTTATTAGAGCTATCCCACTCTGTAGATACACCTTAGCACGTAAAGGAATATTATTTGGGGGTCCAACCATGGAGAAGAGTTTAGACACTAAGATAATATAAGGAACACACCCATTATAAAGAAATCACATTAGGATTCTCTTTTTAAGCTGTTCCTTAAAACACTAGTGCTTAGGAAATCTATTGGAGGCAGAAGCAGTCAAGGGTAGCCTAGGGTTAGGGTTAGGCTTAGGGTTAGGGTTAGGGTACGGCTTAGGGTATTGATTCGGGGAGGGGTTCGGGCACGGTGTAGGGTATGGGTTAGGGTTAGGGTTAGGGTTAGTGTTAGTGTTAGGGCTCGGATTAGTGTATGGCTTAGGATTAGGGTACGTGTTAGGGTTAGGGTAGGGGTTAGGGTTAGGGTACGCGTTAGGGTTAGGGTAGTTATTAAACCTATCCCACTCTCTAGATACCCCTTAGCACGTAAAGGAATATTATTTGGTGGTCCAGCCATGGAAAAGAGTTTAGACACTAGGATAAGATAAGGAACACACACATTATAAAGAAATCACATTAGGATTCTCTTTTTAAGCTGTTCCTTAAAACACTAGTGCTTAGGAAATCTATTGGAGGCTGAAGCAGTAAAGGGTAGCCTAGGGTTAGGGTTAGGCTTAGGGTTAGGCTTAGGGTACGGCTTAGGGTACGGGTTCGGGGAGGGCTTCGGGTACGGCGTAGGGTATGGGTTAGGGTTAGGGTTAGGGTTAGTGTTAGGGTTAGGGCTCGGTTTAGGGTACGGGTTAGGATTAGGGTACGTGTTAGGGTTAGGGTAGGGTTTAGGGTTAGGGTACGTGTTAGGGTTAGGTTAGTTATTAAACCTATCCCACTCTCTAGATACCCCTTAGCACGTAAAGAATATTATTTGGGGGTCCAGCCATGGAGAAGAGTTTAGACACTAAGATAATATAAGGAATACACACATTATAAAGAAATCACATTAGGATTCTCTTTTTAAGCTGTTCCTTAAAACACTAGTGCTTAGGAAATCTATTGGAGGCAGAAGCAGTCAAGGGTAGCCTAGGGTTAGGGTTAGGCTTAGGGTTAGGCTTAGGGTACGGCTTAGGGTACTAGTTCGGGGAGGGGTTCGGGTACAGCGTAGGGTATGGGTTAGTGTTAGGGTTTGGGTTAGTGTTAGAGTTAGGGCTCCGTTTGGTTACGGGTTAGGATTAGGGTACGTGTTAGGGTTAGGGTAGGCGTTAGGGTTAGGTACGCGTTAGAGTTACGGTAGTTATTAAAGCTATCCCACTCTCTAGATACACCTTAGCACATAAAGGAATATTATTTGGGGGTCCACCCATGGAGAAGAGTTTAGACACTAAGATAATATAAGGAACACACCCATTATAAAGAAATCACATTAGGATTCTCTTTTTAAGCTGTTCCTTAAAACACTAGTGCTTAGGAAATCTATTGGAGGCAGAAGCAGTCAAGGGTAGCCTAGGGTTAGGGTTAGGCTTAGGGTTAGGCTTAGGGTACGGCTTAGGGTACGGGTTCGGGGAGGGCTTCCGGTATGGTGTAGGGTATGGATTAGGGTTAGGGTTAGGGTTAGTGTTAGGGTTAGGGCTCGGTTTAGTGTACGGCTTAGGATTAGGGTACATGTTAGGGTTAGGGTAGGGGTTAGGGTTAGGGTACGCATTAGGGTTAGGGTAGTTATTAAACCTATCCCACTCTGTAGATACCCCTTAGCACGTAAAGGAATATTATTTGGGGGTCCAGCCATGTAGAAGAGTTTAGACACTAAGATAATATAAGGAACACACCCATTATAAAGAAATCACATTAGGATTCTCTTTTTAAGCTGTTCCTTAAACCACTAGTGCTTAGGAAATCTATTGGAGGCAGAAGCAGTCAAGGGTAGCCTAGGGTTAGGGGTAGGCTTAGGGTTAGGCTTAAGATTCGCCTTAGGGTACGGGTGCGGGGAGGGCTTCGGGTACGGCGTAGGGTATGGGTTAGGGTTAGGGTTAGGGTTAGTGTTAGGGTTAGGTCTCGGTTTATGGTACCGGTTAGGATTAGTGTACGTGTTAGGGATAGGGTAGGGGTTAGGGTTAGGGTACGCGTTAGGGTTAGGGTAGTTATTAAACCTATCCCACTCTCTAGATACCCCTTAGCTCGTAAAGGAATATTATTTGGGGGTCCAGCCATGGAGAAGAGTTTACACACTAGGATAAGATAAGGAACACACCCATTATAAAGAAATCACATTAGGATTCTCTTTTTAAGCTGTTCCTTAAAACACTAGTGCTTAGGAAATCTATTGGAGGCAGAAGCACTGAAGGGTAGCCTAGGGTTAGGGTTAGGCATAGGGTTATTCTTAGGGTACGGCTTAGGGTACGGGTTCGGGGAGGGCTTCGGGTACGGCGTAGGGTATGGGTTAGTGTTAGGGTTAGGGTTAGTGTTAGGGTTAGGGCTCGGTGTAGGGTATTGGTTAGGATTAGGGTACGTGTTAGGGTTAGGGTAGGGGTTAGGGTTAGGGTACGCGTTAGGGTTAGGGTAGTTATTAAACCTA
This sequence comes from Balaenoptera physalus, assembly GCF_965194825.1. Classification (NCBI taxonomy): domain Eukaryota; kingdom Metazoa; phylum Chordata; class Mammalia; order Artiodactyla; family Balaenopteridae; genus Balaenoptera; species Balaenoptera physalus. The sequence goes on along the minus strand of NW_028125966.1, from coordinate 39,066 downwards.
TCCCACTCTCTAGATACCCCTTAGCACATAAAGGAATATTATTTGGAGGTCCAGCCATGGAGAAGAGTTTAGACACTAGGATAAGATAAGGAACACACCCATTATAAAGAAATCACATTAGGATTCTCTTTTTAATCTGTTCCTTAAAACACTAGTGCTTAGGAAATCTATAGGAGGCAGAAGCAGTCAAGGGTAGCCTAGGGTTAGGGTTAGGCTTAGGGTTAGGGTTAGGGTACGGCTTAGGGTACGGGTTCGGGGAGGGGTTCGGGTACAGCATAGGGTATGGGTTAGGCTTGGGGTTAGGGTTAGTATTAGGGTTAGGGCTCGGTATAGGGTACGTGTTAGGGTTAGGGTAGGGGTTAGGGTTAGAGTACGCGTTAGAGTTAGGGTAGATATTAAACATATCCCACTCTCTAGATACACCTTAGCAGGTAAAGGAATATTATTTGGGGGTCCAGCCATGGAGAAGAGTTTAGACACTAGGATAAGATAAGGAAAACACACATTATAAAGAAATCACATTAGAATTCTCTTTTTAAGCTGTTCTTTAAAACACTAGTGCTTAGGAAATCTATTGGAGGCAGAAGCAGTCAAGGGTAGCCTAGGGTTAGGGTTAGGCTTAGGATACGGCTTAGGGTACGGATACAGCTTAGGGTACGGGTTCGGGGAGGGCTTCGGGTACGGCGTAGGGTATGGGTTAGGATTAGGGTTAGGGTTAGTGTTAGGGTTAGGTCTCGGTTTAAGGTACGGTTTAGGATTAGGGTACGTGTTAGGTTTAGGGTAGGGGTTAAGGTTAGGGTACGCGTTAGAGTTAGGGTAGTTATTAAAGCTATCCCACTCTCTAGATACACCTTAGCACATAAAGGAATATTATTTGGGGGTCCACCCATGGAGAAGAGTTTAGACACTAAGAAAATATAAGGAACACACCCATTATAAAGAAATCACATTAGGATTCTCTTTTTAACCTGTTCCTTAAAACACTAGTGCTTAGGAAATCTATTGGAGTCAGAAGCAGTCAAGGGTAGCCTAGGGTTAGGGTTAGGGTTAGGGTACGGCTTAGGGTATGGTTTCGGGGAGGGTTTCGGGCACGGCGTAGGGTATGGGTTAGGGTTAGCGTTAGGGTTAGTGTTAGTGTTAGGGATCGGTTTAGTGTACGGCTTAGGATTAGGGTACATGTTAGGGTTAGGGTAGGGGTTAGGTTTAGGGTACGCATTAGGTTTAGGGTTGTTATTAAACCTATCCCACTCTCTAGATACCCCTTAGCACGTAAAGGAATATTATTTGGGGTCCAGCCATGGAGAAGTGTTTAGACACTAGGATAAGATAAGGAACACACCCATTATAAAGAAATCACATTAGGATTCTCTTTTTAAGCTCTTCCTTAAAACACTAGTGCTTAGGAAATCTATTGGAGGCAGAAGCAGTCAAGGGTAGCCCAGGGTTAGGTTTAGGCTTAGGGTTAGGCTTAGGTTACAGCTTAGAGTACGGTTTCGGGGAGGGCTTCGGGTACAGCGTAGGGTATGGGTTAGGGTTAGGGTTAGGGTTAGGGCTCGGTTTAGGGTATTGGTTAGGATTAGGGTACGTGTTAGGGTTATGGTAGTGGTTAGGGTTAGGGTATGTGTTAGGGTTAGGGTAGTGATTAAACCTATCCCACTCTCTAGATACCCCTTAGCACGTAAAGGAATATTATTTGGGGGTACAGCCCTGGAGAAGAGTTTAGACACTAGGATAAGGTAAGGAACACACCCATTATAAAGAAATCACATTAGGATTTTCTTTTTAAGCTCTTCCTTAAAACATTAGTGCTTAGGAAATCTATTGGAGGCAGAAGCAGTCAAGGGTAGCCTAGTGTTAGGTTTAGGCTTAGGGTAAGGCTTAGGGTAGGGCTTAGGGTACAGGTTCGGGGAGGGCTTCGGTTACGGCGTAGGGTATGGGTTAGGGTTAGGGTTACTGTTAGTTTTATGCTTAGGGCTCGGTTTAGGGTATTGGTTAGGATTAGGGTACGTGTTAGGGTTAGGGTAGGGGTTAGGGTTAGGGTACGCGTTAGCGTTAGGGTAGTTATTAAACCTATCCCACTCTCTAGATACGCCTTAGCACGTAAAGGAATATTATTTGGAGGTCCAGCCATGGAGAAGAGTTTAGACACTAGGATAAGATAAGGAACACACCCATTATAAAGAAATCACATTAGAATTCTCTTTTTAAGCTGTTCCTTAAAACACTAGTGCTTAGGAATCCTATTGGAGGCAGAAGCAGTCAAGGGTAGCCTAGGGTTAGGGTTAGGCTTAGGGTTAGGGTTAGGGTACGGCTTAGGGTATTGATTCGGGGAGGGGTTCGTGCTCGGCGTAGGGTATGGGTTAGGGTTAGGGTTAGGGTTAGTGTTAGGGTTAGGGCTCGGTGTAGGGTATTGGTTAGGATTAGGGTACGTGTTAGGGTTAGGGTAGGGGTTAGGGTTAGGGTACGTGTTAGGGTTAGGGTAGTTATTAAACCTATCCCACTGTCTAGATACCCCTTAGCACATAAAGGAATATTATTTGGAGGTCCAGCCATGGAGAAGAGTTTAGACACTAGGATAAGATAAGGAACACACCCATTATAAAGAAATCACATTAGGATTCTCTTTTTAAGCTGTTCCTTAAAACACTAGTGCTTAGGAAATCTATTGGAGGCAGAAGCAGTCAAGGGTAGCCTAGGGTTAGGGTTAGGCTTAGGGTTAGGGTTAGGGTACGGCTTAGGGTACGGGTTCGGGGAGGGGTTCGGGTAAAGCATAGGGTATGGGTTAGGCTTGGGGTTAGGGTTAGTATTAGGGTTAGGGCTCGGTATAGGGTACGTGTTAGGGTTAGGGTAGGGGTTAGGGTTAGAGTACGCGTTAGAGTTAGGGTAGATATTAAACATATCCCACTCTCTAGATACACCTTAGCAGGTAAAGGAATATTATTTGGGGGTCCAGCCATGGAGAAGAGTTTAGACACTAGGATAAGATAAGGAAAACACACATTATAAAGAAATCACATTAGAATTCTCTTTTTAAGCTGTTCTTTAAAACACTAGTGCTTAGGAAATCTATTGGAGGCAGAAGCAGTCAAGGGTAGCCTAGGGTTAGGGTTAGGCTTAGGATACGGCATAGGGTACGGATACAGCTTAGGGTACGGGTTCGGGGAGGGCTTCGGGTACGGCGTAGGGTATGGGTTAGGATTAGGGTTAGGGTTAGTGTTAGGGTTAGTTCTCGGTTTAGGGTACGGTTTAGGATTAGGGTACGTGTTAGGGTTAGGGTAGGGGTTAGGGTTAGGGTACGCGTTAGAGTTAGGGTAGTTATTAAAGCTATCCCACTCTCTAGATACACCTTAGCACATAAAGGAATATTATTTGGGGGTCCACCCATGGAGAAGAGTTTAGACAATAAGAAAATATAAGGAACACACCCATTATAAAGAAATCACATTAGGATTCTCTTTTTAAGCTGTTCCTTAAAACACTAGTGCTTAGAAAATCTATTGGAGTCAGAAGCAGTCAAGGGTAGCCTAGGGTTAGGGTTAGGGTTAGGGTACGGCTTAGGGTATGGGTTCGGGGAGGGTTTCGGGCACGGCGTAGGGTATGGGTTAGGGTTAGCGTTAGGGTTAGTGTTAGTGTTAGGGATCGGTTTAGTGTACGGCTTAGGATTAGGGTACATGTTAGGGTTAGGGTAGGGGTTAGGGTTAGGGTACGCATTAGGTTTAGGGTTGTTATTAAACCTATCCCACTCTCTAGATACCCCTTAGCAGGTAAAGGAATATTATTTGGGGGTCCAGCCATGGAGAAGAGTTTAGACACTAGGATAAGATAAGGAAAACACACATTATAAAGAAATCACATTAGAATTCTCTTTTTAAGCTGTTCTTTAAAACACTAGTGCTTAGGAAATCTATTGGAGGCAGAAGCAGTCAAGGGTAGCCTAGGGTTAGGGTTAGGCTTAGGATACGGCTTAGGGTACGGATACAGCTTAGGGTACGGGTTCGGGGAGGGCTTCGGGTACGGCGTAGGGTATGGGTTAGGATTAGGGTTAGGGTTAGTGTTAGGGTTAGGTCTCGGTTTAAGGTACGGTTTAGGATTAGGGTACGTGTTAGGTTTAGGGTAGGGGTTAAGGTTAGGGTACGCGTTAGAGTTAGGGTAGTTATTAAAGCTATCCCACTCTCTAGATACACCTTAGCACATAAAGGAATATTATTTGGGGGTCCACCCATGGAGAAGAGTTTAGACACTAAGAAAATATAAGGAACACACCCATTATAAAGAAATCACATTAGGATTCTCTTTTTAACCTGTTCCTTAAAACACTAGTGCTTAGGAAATCTATTGGAGTCAGAAGCAGTCAAGGGTAGCCTAGGGTTAGGGTTAGGGTTAGGGTACGGCTTAGGGTATGGTTTCGGGGAGGGTTTCGGGCACGGCGTAGGGTATGGGTTAGGGTTAGCGTTAGGGTTAGTGTTAGTGTTAGGGATCGGTTTAGTGTACGGCTTAGGATTAGGGTACATGTTAGGGTTAGGGTAGGGGTTAGGTTTAGGGTACGCATTAGGTTTAGGGTTGTTATTAAACCTATCCCACTCTCTAGATACCCCTTAGCACGTAAAGGAATATTATTTGGGGTCCAGCCATGGAGAAGTGTTTAGACACTAGGATAAGATAAGGAACACACCCATTATAAAGAAATCACATTAGGATTCTCTTTTTAAGCTCTTCCTTAAAACACTAGGGCTTAGGAAATCTATTGGAGGCAGAAGCAGTCAAGGGTAGCCTAGGGTTAGGTTTAGGCTTAGGGTTAGGCTTAGGTTACAGCTTAGAGTACGGTTTCGGGGAGGGCTTCGGGTACAGCGTAGGGTATGGGTTAGGGTTAGGGTTAGGGTTAGGGCTCGGTTTAGGGTATTGGTTAGGATTAGGGTACGTGTTAGGGTTATGGTAGTGGTTAGGGTTAGGGTATGTGTTAGGGTTAGGGTAGTGATTAAACCTATCCCACTCTCTAGATACCCCTTAGCACGTAAAGGAATATTATTTGGGGGTACAGCCCTGGAGAAGAGTTTAGACACTAGGATAAGGTAAGGAACACACCCATTATAAAGAAATCACATTAGGATTTTCTTTTTAAGCTCTTCCTTAAAACATTAGTGCTTAGGAAATCTATTGGAGGCAGAAGCAGTCAAGGGTAGCCTAGTGTTAGGTTTAGGCTTAGGGTAAGGCTTAGGGTAGGGCTTAGGGTACAGGTTCGGGGAGGGCTTCGGTTACGGCGTAGGGTATGGGTTAGGGTTAGGGTTACTGTTAGTTTTATGCTTAGGGCTCGGTTTAGGGTATTGGTTAGGATTAGGGTACGTGTTAGGGTTAGGGTAGGGGTTAGGGTTAGGGTACGCGTTAGCGTTAGGGTAGTTATTAAACCTATCCCACTCTCTAGATACGCCTTAGCACGTAAAGGAATATTATTTGGAGGTCCAGCCATGGAGAAGAGTTTAGACACTAGGATAAGATAAGGAACACACCCATTATAAAGAAATCACATTAGAATTCTCTTTTTAAGCTGTTCCTTAAAACACTAGTGCTTAGGAATCCTATTGGAGGCAGAAGCAGTCAAGGGTAGCCTAGGGTTAGGGTTAGGCTTAGGGTTAGGGTTAGGGTACGGCTTAGGGTATTGATTCGGGGAGGGGTTCGTGCTCGGCGTAGGGTATGGGTTAGGGTTAGGGTTAGGGTTAGTGTTAGTGTTAGGGCTCGGTTTAGTGTACGGCTTAGGATTAGGGTACGTGTTAGGGTTAGGGTAGGGGTTAGGGTTAGGGTACGCGTTAGGGTTAGGGTAGTTATTAAACCTATCCCACTCTCTAGATACCCCTTAGCACGTAAAGGAATATTATTTGGTGGTCCAGCCATGGAAAAGAGTTTAGACACTAGGATAAGATAAGGAACACACACATTATAAAGAAATCACATTAGGATTCTCTTTTTAAGCTGTTCCTTAAAACACTAGTGCTTAGGAAATCTATTGGAGGCTGAAGCAGTCAAGGGTAGCCTAGGGTTAGGGTTAGGCTTAGGGTTAGGCTTAGGGTACGGCTTAGGGTACGGGTTCGGGGAGGGCTTCGGGTACGGCGTAGGGTATGGGTTAGGGTTAGGGTTAGGGTTAGTGTTAGGGTTAGGGCTCGGTGTAGGGTATTGGTTAGGATTAGGGTACGTGTTAGGGTTAGGGTAGGGGTTAGGGTTAGGGTACGCGTTAGGGTTAGGGTAGTTATTAAACCTATCCCACTGTCTAGATACCCCTTAGCACATAAAGGAATATTATTTGGAGGTCCAGCCATGGAGAAGAGTTTTGACACTAGGATAAGATAAGGAACACACCCATTATAAAGAAATCACATTAGGATTCTCTTTTTAAGCTGTTCCTTAAAACACTAGTGCTTAGGAAATCTATTGGAGGCAGAAGCAGTCAAGGGTAGCCTAGGGTTAGGGTTAGGCTTAGGGTTAGGGTTAGGGTACGGCTTAGGGTACGGGTTCGGGGAGGGGTTCGGGTACAGCATAGGGTATGGGTTAGGCTTGGGGTTAGGGTTAGTATTAGGGTTAGGGCTCGGTATAGGGTACGTGTTAGGGTTAGGGTAGGGGTTAGGGTTAGAGTACGCGTTAGAGTTAGGGTAGATATTAAACATATCCCACTCTCTAGATACACCTTAGCAGGTAAAGGAATATTATTTGGGGGTCCAGCCATGGAGAAGAGTTTAGACACTAGGATAAGATAAGGAAAACACACATTATAAAGAAATCACATTAGAATTCTCTTTTTAAGCTGTTCTTTAAAACACTAGTGCTTAGGAAATCTATTGGAGGCAGAAGCAGTCAAGGGTAGCCTAGGGTTAGGGTTAGGCTTAGGATACGGCTTAGGGTACGGATACAGCTTAGGGTACGGGTTCGGGGAGGGCTTCGGGTACGGCGTAGGGTATGGGTTAGGATTAGGGTTAGGGTTAGTGTTAGGGTTAGGTCTCGGTTTAAGGTACGGTTTAGGATTAGGGTACGTGTTAGGTTTAGGGTAGGGGTTAAGGTTAGGGTACGCGTTAGAGTTAGGGTAGTTATTAAAGCTATCCCACTCTCTAGATACACCTTAGCACATAAAGGAATATTATTTGGGGGTCCACCCATGGAGAAGAGTTTAGACACTAAGAAAATATAAGGAACACACCCATTATAAAGAAATCACATTAGGATTCTCTTTTTAACCTGTTCCTTAAAACACTAGTGCTTAGGAAATCTATTGGAGTCAGAAGCAGTCAAGGGTAGCCTAGGGTTAGGGTTAGGGTTAGGGTACGGCTTAGGGTATGGTTTCGGGGAGGGTTTCGGGCACGGCGTAGGGTATGGGTTAGGGTTAGCGTTAGGGTTAGTGTTAGTGTTAGGGATCGGTTTAGTGTACGGCTTAGGATTAGGGTACATGTTAGGGTTAGGGTAGGGGTGAGGTTTAGGGTACGCATTAGGTTTAGGGTTGTTATTAAACCTATCCCACTCTCTAGATACCCCTTAGCACGTAAAGGAATATTATTTGGGGTCCAGCCATGGAGAAGTGTTTAGACACTAGGATAAGATAAGGAACACACCCATTATAAAGAAATCACATTAGGATTCTCTTTTTAAGCTCTTCCTTAAAACACTAGTGCTTAGGAAATCTATTGGAGGCAGAAGCAGTCAAGGGTAGCCCAGGGTTAGGTTTAGGCTTAGGGTTAGGCTTAGGTTACAGCTTAGAGTACGGTTTCGGGGAGGGCTTCGGGTACAGCGTAGGGTATGGGTTAGGGTTAGGGTTAGGGTTAGGGCTCGGTTTAGGGTATTGGTTAGGATTAGGGTACGTGTTAGGGTTATGGTAGTGGTTAGGGTTAGGGTATGTGTTAGGGTTAGGGTAGTGATTAAACCTATCCCACTCTCTAGATACCCCTTAGCACGTAAAGGAATATTATTTGGGGGTACAGCCCTGGAGAAGAGTTTAGACACTAGGATAAGGTAAGGAACACACCCATTATAAAGAAATCACATTAGGATTTTCTTTTTAAGCTCTTCCTTAAAACATTAGTGCTTAGGAAATCTATTGGAGGCAGAAGCAGTCAAGGGTAGCCTAGTGTTAGGTTTAGGCTTAGGGTAAGGCTTAGGGTAGGGCTTAGGGTACAGGTTCGGGGAGGGCTTCGGTTACGGCGTAGGGTATGGGTTAGGGTTAGGGTTACTGTTAGTTTTATGCTTAGGGCTCGGTTTAGGGTATTGGTTAGGATTAGGGTACGTGTTAGGGTTAGGGTAGGGGTTAGGGTTAGGGTACGCGTTAGCGTTAGGGTAGTTATTAAACCTATCCCACTCTCTAGATACGCCTTAGCACGTAAAGGAATATTATTTGGAGGTCCAGCCATGGAGAAGAGTTTAGACACTAGGATAAGATAAGGAACACACCCATTATAAAGAAATCACATTAGAATTCTCTTTTTAAGCTGTTCCTTAAAACACTAGTGCTTAGGAATCCTATTGGAGGCAGAAGCAGTCAAGGGTAGCCTAGGGTTAGGGTTAGGCTTAGGGTTAGGGTTAGGGTACGGCTTAGGGTATTGATTCGGGGAGGGGTTCGTGCTCGGCGTAGGGTATGGGTTAGGGTTAGGGTTAGGGTTAGTGTTAGGGTTAGGGCTCGGTGTAGGGTATTGGTTAGGATTAGGGTACGTGTTAGGGTTAGGGTAGGGGTTAGGGTTAGGGTACGTGTTAGGGTTAGGGTAGTTATTAAACCTATCCCACTGTCTAGATACCCCTTAGCACATAAAGGAATATTATTTGGAGGTCCAGCCATGGAGAAGAGTTTAGACACTAGGATAAGATAAGGAACACACCCATTATAAAGAAATCACATTAGGATTCTCTTTTTAAGCTGTTCCTTAAAACACTAGTGCTTAGGAAATCTATTGGAGGCAGAAGCAGTCAAGGGTAGCCTAGGGTTAGGGTTAGGCTTAGGGTTAGGGTTAGGGTACGGCTTAGGGTACGGGTTCGGGGAGGGGTTCGGGTAAAGCATAGGGTATGGGTTAGGCTTGGGGTTAGGGTTAGTATTAGGGTTAGGGCTCGGTATAGGGTACGTGTTAGGGTTAGGGTAGGGGTTAGGGTTAGAGTACGCGTTAGAGTTAGGGTAGATATTAAACATATCCCACTCTCTAGATACACCTTAGCAGGTAAAGGAATATTATTTGGGGGTCCAGCCATGGAGAAGAGTTTAGACACTAGGATAAGATAAGGAAAACACACATTATAAAGAAATCACATTAGAATTCTCTTTTTAAGCTGTTCTTTAAAACACTAGTGCTTAGGAAATCTATTGGAGGCAGAAGCAGTCAAGGGTAGCCTAGGGTTAGGGTTAGGCTTAGGATACGGCATAGGGTACGGATACAGCTTAGGGTACGGGTTCGGGGAGGGCTTCGGGTACGGCGTAGGGTATGGGTTAGGATTAGGGTTAGGGTTAGTGTTAGGGTTAGTTCTCGGTTTAGGGTACGGTTTAGGATTAGGGTACGTGTTAGGGTTAGGGTAGGGGTTAGGGTTAGGGTACGCGTTAGAGTTAGGGTAGTTATTAAAGCTATCCCACTCTCTAGATACACCTTAGCACATAAAGGAATATTATTTGGGGGTCCACCCATGGAGAAGAGTTTAGACAATAAGAAAATATAAGGAACACACCCATTATAAAGAAATCACATTAGGATTCTCTTTTTAAGCTGTTCCTTAAAACACTAGTGCTTAGAAAATCTATTGGAGTCAGAAGCAGTCAAGGGTAGCCTAGGGTTAGGGTTAGGGTTAGGGTACGGCTTAGGGTATGGGTTCGGGGAGGGTTTCGGGCACGGCGTAGGGTATGGGTTAGGGTTAGCGTTAGGGTTAGTGTTAGTGTTAGGGATCGGTTTAGTGTACGGCTTAGGATTAGGGTACATGTTAGGGTTAGGGTAGGGGTTAGGGTTAGGGTACGCATTAGGTTTAGGTTTGTTATTAAACCTATCCCACTCTCTAGATACCCCTTAGCAGGTAAAGGAATATTATTTGGGGGTCCAGCCATGGAGAAGAGTTTAGACACTAGGATAAGATAAGGAAAACACACATTATAAAGAAATCACATTAGAATTCTCTTTTTAAGCTGTTCTTTAAAACACTAGTGCTTAGGAAATCTATTGGAGGCAGAAGCAGTCAAGGGTAGCCTAGGGTTAGGGTTAGGCTTAGGATACGGCTTAGTGTACGGATACAGCTTAGGGTACGGGTTCGGGGAGGGCTTCGGGTACGGCGTAGGGTATGGGTTAGGATTAGGGTTAGGGTTAGTGTTAGGGTTAGGTCTCGGTTTAAGGTACGGTTTAGGATTAGGGTACGTGTTAGGTTTAGGGTAGGGGTTAAGGTTAGGGTACGCGTTAGAGTTAGGGTAGTTATTAAAGCTATCCCACTCTCTAGATACACCTTAGCACATAAAGGAATATTATTTGGGGGTCCACCCATGGAGAAGAGTTTAGACACTAAGAAAATATAAGGAACACACCCATTATAAAGAAATCACATTAGGATTCTCTTTTTAACCTGTTCCTTAAAACACTAGTGCTTAGGAAATCTATTGGAGTCAGAAGCAGTCAAGGGTAGCCTAGGGTTAGGGTTAGGGTTAGGGTACGGCTTAGGGTATGGTTTCGGGGAGGGTTTCGGGCACGGCGTAGGGTATGGGTTAGGGTTAGCGTTAGGGTTAGTGTTAGTGTTAGGGATCGGTTTAGTGTACGGCTTAGGATTAGGGTACATGTTAGGGTTAGGGTAGGGGTTAGGTTTAGGGTACGCATTAGGTTTAGGGTTGTTATTAAACCTATCCCACTCTCTAGATACCCCTTAGCACGTAAAGGAATATTATTTGGGGTCCAGCCATGGAGAAGTGTTTAGACACTAGGATAAGATAAGGAACACACCCATTATAAAGAAATCACATTAGGATTCTCTTTTTAAGCTCTTCCTTAAAACACTAGTGCTTAGGAAATCTATTGGAGGCAGAAGCAGTCAAGGGTAGCCTAGGGTTAGGTTTAGGCTTAGGGTTAGGCTTAGGTTACAGCTTAGAGTACGGTTTCGGGGAGGGCTTCGGGTACAGCGTAGGGTATGGGTTAGGGTTAGGGTTAGGGTTAGGGCTCGGTTTAGGGTATTGGTTAGGATTAGGGTACGTGTTAGGGTTATGGTAGTGGTTAGGGTTAGGGTATGTGTTAGGGTTAGGGTAGTGATTAAACCTATCCCACTCTCTAGATACCCCTTAGCACGTAAAGGAATATTATTTGGGGGTACAGCCCTGGAGAAGAGTTTAGACACTAGGATAAGGTAAGGAACACACCCATTATAAAGAAATCACATTAGGATTTTCTTTTTAAGCTCTTCCTTAAAACATTAGTGCTTAGGAAATCTATTGGAGGCAGAAGCAGTCAAGGGTAGCCTAGTGTTAGGTTTAGGCTTAGGGTAAGGCTTAGGGTAGGGCTTAGGGTACAGGTTCGGGGAGGGCTTCGGTTACGGCGTAGGGTATGGGTTAGGGTTAGGGTTACTGTTAGTTTTATGCTTAGGGCTCGGTTTAGGGTATTGGTTAGGATTAGGGTACGTGTTAGGGTTAGGGTAGGGGTTAGGGTTAGGGTACGCGTTAGCGTTAGGGTAGTTATTAAACCTATCCCACTCTCTAGATACGCCTTAGCACGTAAAGGAATATTATTTGGAGGTCCAGCCATGGAGAAGAGTTTAGACACTAGGATAAGATAAGGAACACACCCATTATAAAGAAATCACATTAGAATTCTCTTTTTAAGCTGTTCCTTAAAACACTAGTGCTTAGGAATCCTATTGGAGGCAGAAGCAGTCAAGGGTAGCCTAGGGTTAGGGTTAGGCTTAGGGTTAGGGTTAGGGTACGGCTTAGGGTATTGATTCGGGGAGGGGTTCGTGCTCGGCGTAGGGTATGGGTTAGGGTTAGGGTTAGGGTTAGTGTTAGTGTTAGGGCTCGGTTTAGTGTATGGCTTAGGATTAGGGTACGTGTTAGGGTTAGGGTAGGGGTTAGGGTTAGGGTACGCGTTAGGGTTAGGGTAGTTATTAAACCTATCCCACTCTCTAGATACCCCTTAGCACGTAAAGGAATATTATTTGGTGGTCCAGCCATGGAAAAGAGTTTAGACACTAGGATAAGATAAGGAACACACACATTATAAAGAAATCACATTAGGATTCTCTTTTTAAGCTGTTCCTTAAAACACTAGTGCTTAGGAAATCTATTGGAGGCTGAAGCAGTCAAGGGTAGCCTAGGGTTAGGGTTAGGCTTAGGGTTAGGCTTAGGGTACGGCTTAGGGTACGGGTTCGGGGAGGGCTTCGGGTACGGCGTAGGGTATGGGTTAGGGTTAGGGTTAGGGTTAGTGTTAGGGTTAGGGCTCGGTGTAGGGTATTGGTTAGGATTAGGGTACGTGTTAGGGTTAGGGTAGGGGTTAGGGTTAGCGTACGCGTTAGGGTTAGGGTAGTTATTAAACCTATCCCACTGTCTAGATACCCCTTAGCACATAAAGGAATATTATTTGGAGGTCCAGCCATGGAGAAGAGTTTTGACACTAGGATAAGATAAGGAACACACCCATTATAAAGAAATCACATTAGGATTCTCTTTTTAAGCTGTTCCTTAAAACACTAGTGCTTAGGAAATCTATTGGAGGCAGAAGCAGTCAAGGGTAGCCTAGGGTTAGGGTTAGGCTTAGGGTTAGGGTTAGGGTACGGCTTAGGGTACGGGTTCGGGGAGGGGTTCGGGTAAAACATAGGGTATGGGTTAGGCTTGGGGTTAGGGTTAGTATTAGGGTTAGGGCTCGGTATAGGGTACGTGTTAGGGTTAGGGTAGGGGTTAGGGTTAGAGTACGCGTTAGAGTTAGGGTAGATATTAAACATATCCCACTCTCTAGATACACCTTAGCAGGTAAAGGAATATTATTTGGGGGTCCAGCCATGGAGAAGAGTTTAGACACTAGGATAAGATAAGGAAAACACACATTATAAAGAAATCACATTAGAATTCTCTTTTTAAGCTGTTCTTTAAAACACTAGTGCTTAGGAAATCTATTGGAGGCAGAAGCAGTCAAGGGTAGCCTAGGGTTAGGGTTAGGCTTAGGATACGGCATAGGGTACGGATACAGCTTAGGGTACGGGTTCGGGGAGGGCTTCGGGTACGGCGTAGGGTATGGGTTAGGATTAGGGTTAGGGTTAGTGTTAGGGTTAGTTCTCGGTTTAGGGTACGGTTTAGGATTAGGGTACGTGTTAGGGTTAGGGTAGGGGTTAGGGTTAGGGTACGCGTTAGAGTTAGGGTAGTTATTAAAGCTATCCCACTCTCTAGATACACCTTAGCACATAAAGGAATATTATTTGGGGGTCCACCCATGGAGAAGAGTTTAGACAATAAGAAAATATAAGGAACACACCCATTATAAAGAAATCACATTAGGATTCTCTTTTTAAGCTGTTCCTTAAAACACTAGTGCTTAGAAAATCTATTGGAGTCAGAAGCAGTCAAGGGTAGCCTAGGGTTAGGGTTAGGGTTAGGGTACGGCTTAGGGTATGGGTTCGGGGAGGGTTTCGGGCACGGCGTAGGGTATGGGTTAGGGTTAGCGTTAGGGTTAGTGTTAGTGTTAGGGATCGGTTTAGTGTACGGCTTAGGATTAGGGTACATGTTAGGGTTAGGGTAGGGGTTAGGGTTAGGGTACGCATTAGGTTTAGGGTTGTTATTAAACCTATCCCACTCTCTAGATACCCCTTAGCACGTAAAGGAATATTATTTGGGGGTCCAGCCATGGAGAAGGGTTTAGACACTAAGATAATATAAGGAACACACACATTATAAAGAAGTCACCTTAGGATTCTCTTTTTAAGCTGTTCCTTAAACCACTAGTGCTTAGGAAATCTATTGGAGGCAGAAGCAGTCAAGGGTAGCCTAGGGTTAGGGTTAGACTTAGGGTTAGGGTTAGGGTACGGCTTAGGGTACGGGTTCGGGGAGGGGTTCGGGTACAGCATAGGGTATGGGTTAGGCTTAGGGTTAGGGTTAGTATTAGGGTTAGGGCTCGGTATAGGGTACGTGTTAGGGTTAGGGTAGGGGTTAGGGTTAGCGTACGCGTTAGAGTTAGGGTAGTTATTAAACCTATCCCACTCTCTAGATACACCTTAGCAGGGAAAGGAATATTATTTGGGGGTCCAGCCATGGAGAAGAGTTTAGACACTAGGATAAGATAAGGAACACACCCATTATAAAGAAATCACATTAGAATTCTCTTTTTAAGCTGTTCTTTAAAACACTAGTGCTAAGAAATCTATTGGAGGCAGAAGCAGTCAAGGGTAGCCTAGGGTTAGGGTTAAGCTTAGGATACGGCTTAGGGTACGGATACAGCTTAGGGTACGGGTTAGGGTAGGGCTTCGGGTACGGCGTAGGGTATGGGTTAGGGTTAGGGTTAGGGTTAGTGTTAGGGTTAGGGCTCCGTTTAGGGTACGGGTTAGGATTAGGGTACGTGTTAGGGTTAGGGTAAGGGTTAGGGTTAGGGTACGCGTTAGAGTTAGGGTAGTTATTAAACCTATACCACTCTCTAGATACCCCTTAGCACGTAAAGGAATATTATTTTGGGTCCAGCCATGGAGAAGGGTTTAGACACTAGGATAAGATAAGGAACACACCCATTATAAAGAAATCACATTAGGATTCTCTTTTTAAGCTCTTCTTTAAAACAGTAGTGCTTAGGAAATCTATTGGAGGCAGAAGCAGTCAAGGGTAGACTAGGGTTAGGTTTAGGCTTAGGGTTAGGCTTAGGGTACAGCTTAGGGTACGGTTTCGGGGAGGGCTTCGGGTACAGCGTAGGGTATGGGTTAGGGTTAGGGTTAGGGTTAGGGTTAGGGTTAGGGCTCGGTTTAGGGTATTGGTTAGGATTAGGGTACGTGTTCGGGTTAGGGTAGGGGTTAGGTTTAGGGTCAGCGTTAGCGTTAGGGTAGTTATTAAACCTATCCCACTCTCTAGATACCCCTTAGCATGTAAAGGAATATTATTTGGAGGTCCAGCCATGGAGAAGAGTTTAGACACTAGGACAAAATAAGGAACACACCCATTATAAAGAAATCACATTAGGATTCTCTTTTTAAGCTGTTCCTTAAAACACTAGTGCTTAGGAAATCTACTGGAGGCAGAAGCAGTCAAGGGTAGCCTAGGGTTAGGGTTAGGCTTAGGGTTAGGCTTAGGGTACGGCTTAGGGTACGGGTTCGGGGAGGGCTTCGGGTACGGCGTAGGGTATGGGTTAGGGTTAGGGTTAGGGTTAGTGTTAGGTTTAGGGCTCGGTTTGGGTACGGGTTAGGATTAGGGTACGTGTTAGGGTTATGGTAGTGGTTAGGGTTAGGGTACGTGTTAGGGTTAGGGTAGTGATTAAACCTATCCCACTCTCTAGATACCCCTTAGCACGTAAAGGAATATTATTTGGGGGTACAGCCCTGGAGAAGAGTTTAGACACTAGGATAAGATAAGGAACACACCCATTATAAAGAAATCACATTAGGATTTTCTTTTTAAGCTCTTCCTTGAAACATTAGTGCTTAGGAAATCTATTGGAGGCAGTAGCAGTCAAGGGTAGCCTAGTGTTAGGTTTAGGCTTAGGGTTAGGCTTAGGGTAGGGCTTAGGGTACAGGTTCGGGGAGGGCTTCGGATACGGCGTAGGGTATGGGTTAGGGTTAGGGTTACTGTTAGTTTTATGGTTAGGGCTCGGTTTAGGGTATTGGTTAGGATTAGGGTACGTGTTAGGGTTAGGGTAGGGGTTAGGGTTAGAGTACGCGTTAGCGTTAGGGTAGTTATTAAACCTATCCCACTCTCTAGATACCCCTTAGCACGTAAAGGAATATTATTTGGAGGTCCAGCCATGGAGAAGAGTTTAGACACTAGGATAAGATAAGGAACACACCCATTATAAAGAAATCACATTAGAATTCTCTTTTTAAGCTGTTCCTTAAAACACTAGTGCTTAGGAAACCTATTGGAGGCAGAAGCAGTCAAGGGTAGCCTAGGGTTAGGGTTAGGCTTACGGTTAGGCTTAGGGTACGGCTTAGGGTATGGGTTCGGGGAGGGGTTCGGGCACGGCGTAGGGTATGGGTTAGGGTTAGGGTTAGGGTTAGTGTTAGGGTTAGGGCTCGGTTTAGTGTATTGGTTAGGATTAGGGTACGTGTTAGGGTTAGGGTAAGGGTTAGGGTTAGGGTACGTGTTAGGGTTAGGGTAGTTATTAAACCTATCCCACTCTCTAGATACACCTTAGCACGTAAAGGAATATTATTTGGGGGTCCAGCCATGGAGAAGAGTTTAGACACTAGGATAAAATAAGGAACACAGCCATTATAAAGAAATCACATTAGGATTCTCTTTTTAAGCTGTTCCTTAAAACACTAGTGCTTAGGAAATCTATTGGAGGCAGAAGCAGTCAAGGGTAGCCTATGGTTAGGGTTAGGCTTAGGGTACGGCTTAGGGTACGGGTTCGGGGAGGGTTTCGGGCACGGCGTAGGGTATGGGTTAGGGTTAGGGTTAGGGTTAGTGTTAGGAATAGGGGTCGGATTAGGTTACGGTTTAGGATTAGGGTACGTGTTAGGGTTAGGGTAGGGGTTAGGGTTAGGGTACGCATTAGGGTTAGGGTAGTTATTAATCCTTTCCCACTCTCTAGATACCCCTTAGCACGTAAAGGAATATTATTTGGAGGTCCAGCCATGGAGAAGAGTTTAGACACTAGGATAAGATAAGGAACACACACATTATAATGAAATCACATTAGGATTCTCTTTTTAAGCTGTTCCTTAAAACAATAGTGCTTAGGAAATCTATTGGAGGCAGAAGCAGTCAAGGGTAGCCTAGGGTTAGGGTTAGGCTTAGGGTTAGGATTAGGTTACGGCTTAGGGTACGGGTTCGGTGAGGGCTTCGGGTATGGCGTAGGGTATGGGTTAGGGTTAGGGTTAGGGTTAGGGTTAGGGATAGGGTTAGGGTTAAGGTTAGGCTTAGGGTTAGGGTTATGGTACGGCTTAGGGTACGGGTTCGGGTAGGGGTTCGGTTACGGCGTCGGGTATGTGTTAGGCTTACGGTTAGGGTTAGTGTTAGGGTTAGGTCTCGGTTTAGGGTACGTGTTAGGGTTAGGGTAGGGGTTAGGGTTAGGGTACGCGTTAGCGTTAGGGTAGTTATTAAAGCTATCCAACTCTCTAGATACACCTTAGCACGAAAAGGAATATTATTTGGGGGTCCAGCCATGGAGAAGAGTTTAGACACTAGGATAAGATAAGGAACACACCCATTATACAGAAATCACATTAGGATTCTCTTTTTAAGCTGTTCCTTAAAACACTAGTGCTTAGGAAATCTATTGGAGTCAGAAGCAGTCAAGGGTAGCCTAGGGTTAGGGTTAGGGTTAGGGTACGGCTTAGGGTATGGGTTCGGGGAGGGTTTCGGGCACGGCGTAGGGTATGGGTTAGGGTTAGCGTTAGGGTTAGTGTTAGTGTTAGGGATCGGTTTAGTGTACGGCTTAGGATTAGGGTACATGTTAGGGTTAGGGTAGGGGTTAGGGTTAGGGTACGCATTAGGTTTAGGGTTGTTATTAAACCTATCCCACTCTCTAGATACCCCTTAGCACGTAAAGGAATATTATTTGGGGGTCCAGCCATGGAGAAGAGTTTAGACACTAAGATAATATAAGGAACACACACATTATAAAGAAATCACATTAGGATTCTCTTTTTAAGCTGTTCCTTAAACCACTAGTGCTTAGGAAATCTATTGGAGGCAGAAGCAGTCAAGGGTAGCCTAGGGTTAGGGTTAGACTTAGGGTTAGGGTTAGGGTACGGCTTAGGGTACGGGTTCGGGGAGGGGTTCGGGTACAGCATAGGGTATGGGTTAGGCTTAGGGTTAGGGTTAGTATTAGGGTTAGGGCTCGGTATAGGGTACGTGTTAGGGTTAGGGTAGGGGTTAGGGTTAGCGTACGCGTTAGAGTTAGGGTAGTTATTAAACCTATCCCACTCTCTAGATACACCTTAGCAGGTAAAGGAATATTATTTGGGGGTCCAGCCATGGAGAAGAGTTTAGACACTAGGATAAGATAAGGAACACACCCATTATAAAGAAATCACATTAGAATTCTCTTTTTAAGCTGTTCTTTAAAACACTAGTGCTTAGGAAATCTATTGGAGGCAGAAGCAGTCAAGGGTAGCCTAGGGTTAGGGTTAAGCTTAGGATACGGCTTAGGGTACGGATACAGCTTAGGGTACGGGTTAGGGTAGGGCTTCGGGTACGGCGTAGGGTATGGGTTAGGGTTAGGGTTAGGGTTAGTGTTAGGGTTAGGGCTCCGTTTAGGGTACGGGTTAGGATTAGGGTACGTGTTAGGGTTAGGGTAAGGGTTAGGGTTAGGGTACGCGTTAGAGTTAGGGTAGTTATTAAACCTATACCACTCTCTAGATACCCCTTAGCACGTAAAGGAATATTATTTGGGGTCCAGCCATGGAGAAGTGTTTAGACACTAGGATAAGATTAGGAACACACCCATTATAAAGAAATCACATTAGGATTCTCTTTTTAAGCTCTTCCTTAAAACACTAGTGCTTAGGAAATCTATTGGAGGCAGAAGCAGTCAAGGGTAGCCTAAGGTTAGGTTTAGGCTTAGGGTTAGGCTTAGGGTACAGCTTAGGGTACGGTTTCGGGGAGGGCTTCGGGTACAGCGTAGGGTATGGGTTAGGGTTAGGTTTAGGGTTAGGGTTAGGGTTAGGGCTCGGTTTAGGGTATTGGTTAGGATTAGGGTACGTGTTAGGGATAGGGTAGGGGTTAGGGTTAGGGTACGTGTTAGGGTTAGTGTAGTTATTAAAACTATCCCACTCTCTAGATACCCCTTAGCATGTAAAGGAATATTATTTGGGGGTCCAGCCATGGAGAAGAGTTGAGACACTAGGATAAGATAAGGAACACACCGATTATAAAGAAATCACATTAGGATTCTCTTTTTAAGCTGTTCCTTAAAACACTAGTGCTTAGGAAATCTATTGGAGGCAGAAGCAGTCAAGGGTAGCCTAGGGTTAGGGTTAGGCTTAGGGTTAGGCTTAGGGTACGGCTTAGGGTACGGGTTCGGGGAGGGGTTCGTGTACGGCGTACGGTATGGGTTAGGGTTAGGGTTTGGATTAGTGTTAGGGTTAGGGCTCGGTTTGGGTATGGGTTAGGATTAGGGTACGTGTTAGGGTTATGGTAGTGGTTAGGGTTAGGGTACGTGTTAGGGTTAGGGTAGTGATTAAACCTATCCCACTCTCTAGATACCCCTTAGCACGTAAAGGAATATTATTTGGGGGTAAAGCCCTGGAGAAGAGTTTAGACACTAGGATAAGATAAGGAACACACCCATTATAAAGAAATCACATTAGGATTTTCTTTTTAAGCTCTTCCTTAAAACATTAGTGCTTAGGAAATCTATTGGAGGCAGTAGCAGTCAAGGGTAGCCTAGTGTTAGGTTTAGGCTTAGGGTTAGGCTTAGGGTAGGGCTTAGGGTACAGGTTCGGGGAGGGCTTCGGTTACGGCGTAGGGTATGGGTTAGGGTTAGGGTTACTGTTAGTTTTATGGTTAGGGCTCGGTTTAGGGTATTGGTTAGGATTAGGGTACGTGTTAGGGTTAGGGTAGGGGTTAGGGTTAGGGTACGCGTTAGCGTTAGGGTAGTTATTAAACCTATCCCACTCTCTAGATACCCCTTAGCACGTAAAGGAATATTATTTGGAGGTCCAGCCATGGAGAAGAGTTTAGACACTAGGATAAGATAAGGAACACACCCATTATAAAGAAATCACATTAGAATTCTCTTTTTAAGCTGTTCCTTAAAACACTAGTGCTTAGGAAACCTATTGGAGGCAGAAGCAGTCAAGGGTAGCCTAGGGTTAGGGTTAGGCTTAGGGTTAGGCTTAGGGTACGGCTTAGGGTATGGGTTCGGGGAGGGGTTCGGGCACGGCGTAGGGTATGGGTTAGGGTTAGAGTTAGGGTTAGTGTTAGGGTTAGGGCTCGGTTTAGGGTACGGTTTAGGATTAAGGTACGTGTTAGGTTTAGGGTATGGGTTAGGGTTAGGGTACGTGTTAGGGTTAGGGTTATTAAACATATCCCACTCTCTAGATACCCCTTAGCACGTAAAGGAATATTATTTGGGGATCCAGCCATGGAGAAGAGTTTAGACACTAGGATAAGATAAGGAACACACACATTATAAAGAAATCACATTAGGATTCTCTTTTTAAGCTGTTCCTTAAAACACTAGTGCTCAGGAAATCTATTGGAGGCAGAAGAAGTAAAGGGTAGCCTAGTGTTAGTGTTAGGCTTAGGGTTAGGCTTAGGGTACGGCTCAGGGTACGGGTTCGGGGAGGGCTTCGGGTACGGCGTAGGGTATGGGTTAGGGTTAGGATTAGGGTTAGTGTTAGGGTTAGGGCTCGGTTTAGGGTACGGTTTAGGATTAGGCTACGTGTTAGGGTTAGGGTAGGAGTTAGGGTTAGGGTACGTGTTAGGGTTAGGGTAGTTATTAAACCTATCCCACTCTCTAGATACACCTTAGCACGTAAAGGAATATTATTTGGGGGTCCAGCCATGGAGAAGAGTTTAGACACTAGGATAAAATAAGGAACACAGCCATTATAAAGAAATCACATTAGGATTCTCTTTTTAAGCTGTTCCTTAAAACACTAGGGCTTAGGAAATCTATTGGAGGCAGAAGCAGTCAAGGGTAGCCTATGGTTAGGGTTAGGCTTAGGGTACGGCTTAGGGTACGGGTTCGGGGAGGGGTTCGGGCACGGCGTAGGGTATGGGTTAGGGTTAGGGTTAGGGTTAGTGTTAGGAATAGGGGTCGGATTAGGTTACGGTTTAGGATTAGGGTACGTGTTAGGGTTAGGGTAGGGGTTAGGGTTAGGGTACGCATTAGGGTTAGGGTAGTTATTAATCCTTTCCCACTCTCTAGATACCCCTTAGCACGTAAAGGAATATTATTTGGAGGTCCAGCCATGGAGAAGAGTTTAGACACTAGGATAAGATAAGGAACACACACATTATAATGAAATCACATTAGGATTCTCTTTTTAAGCTGTTCCTTAAAACAATAGTGCTTAGGAAATCTATTGGAGGCAGAAGCAGTCAAGGGTAGCCTAGGGTTAGGGTTAGGCTTAGGGTTAGGGTTAGGTTACGGCTTAGGGTACGGGTTCGGTGAGGGCTTCGGGTATGGCGTAGGGTATGGGTTAGGGTTAGGGTTAGGGTTAGGGTTAGGGTTAGGGATAGGGTTAGGGTTAAGGTTAGGCTTAGGGTTAGGGTTATGGTACGGCTTAGGGTACGGGTTCGGGTAGGGGTTCGGTTACGGCGTCGGGTATGTGTTAGGCTTACGGTTAGGGTGAGTGTTAGGGTTAGGTCTCGGTTTAGGGTACGTGTTAGGGTTAGGGTAGGGGTTAGGGTTAGGGTACGCGTTAGCGTTAGGGTAGTTATTAAAGCTATCCAACTCTCTAGATACACCTTAGCACGAAAAGGAATATTATTTGGGGGTCCAGCCATGGAGAAGAGTTTAGACACTAGGATAAGATAAGGAACACACCCATTATACAAAAATCACATTAGGATTCTCTTTTTAAGCTGTTCCTTAAAACACTAGTGCTTAGGAAATCTATTGGAGTCAGAAGCAGTCAAGGGTAGCCTAGGGTTAGGGTTAGGGTTAGGGTACGGCTTAGGATATGGGTTCGGGGAGGGTTTCGGGCACGGCGTAGGGTATGGGTTAGGGTTAGCGTTAGGGTTAGTGTTAGTGTTAGGGATCGGTTTAGTGTACGGCTTAGGATTAGGGTACATGTTAGGGTTAGGGTAGGGGTTAGGGTTAGGGTACGCATTAGGTTTAGGGTTGTTATTAAACCTATCCCACTCTCTAGATACCCCTTAGCACGTAAAGGAATATTATTTGGGGGTCCAGCCATGGAGAAGA
Source organism: Balaenoptera physalus (assembly GCF_965194825.1). Classification (NCBI taxonomy): domain Eukaryota; kingdom Metazoa; phylum Chordata; class Mammalia; order Artiodactyla; family Balaenopteridae; genus Balaenoptera; species Balaenoptera physalus. Next base: position 17,098 of record NW_028125966.1, on the reverse strand, counting down.
GTTTAGACACTAAGATAATATAAGGAACACACACATTATAAAGAAATCACATTAGGATTCTCTTTTTAAGCTCTTCCTTAAACCACTAGTGCTTAGGAAATCTATTGGAGGCAGAAGCAGTCAAGGGTAGCCTAGGGTTAGGGTTAGACTTAGGGTTAGGGTTAGGGTACGGCTTAGGGTACGGGTTCGGGGAGGGGTTCGGGTACAGCATAGGGTATGGGTTAGGCTTAGGGTTAGGGTTAGTATTAGGGTTAGGGCTCGGTATAGGGTACGTGTTAGGGTTAGGGTAGGGGTTAGGGTTAGCGTACGCGTTAGAGTTAGGGTAGTTATTAATCCTATCCCACTCTCTAGATACACCTTAGCAGGTAAAGGAATATTATTTGGGGGTCCAGCCATGGAGAAGAGTTTAGACACTAGGATAAGATAAGGAACACACCCATTATAAAGAAATCACATTAGAATTCTCTTTTTAAGCTGTTCTTTAAAACACTAGTGCTTAGGAAATCTATTGGAGGCAGAAGCAGTCAAGGGTAGCCTAGGGTTAGGGTTAAGCTTAGGATACGGCTTAGGGTACGGATACAGCTTAGGGTACGGGTTAGGGTAGGGCTTCGGGTACGGCGTAGGGTATGGGTTAGGGTTAGGGTTAGGGTTAGTGTTAGGGTTAGGGCTCGGTTTAGGGTATGGGTTAGGATTAGGGTACGTGTTAGGGTTAGGGTAGGGGTTAGGGTTAGGGTACGCGTTAGTGTTAGGGTAGTTATTAAACCTATCCCACTCTCTAGATAGCCCTTAGCACGTAAAGGAATATTATTTGGGTGTCCATCCATGGAGAAGAGTTTAGACACTAGGATAAGATAAGGAACACACCCATTATAAAGAAATCACATTAGGATTCTCTTTTTAAGCTGTTCCTTAAAACACTAGTGCTTAGGAAATCTATTGGAGGCAGAAGCAGTCAAGGGTAGCCTAGGGTTAGGGTTAGGCTTAGGGTTAGGGTTAGGGTACGGCTTAGGGTATGGGTTCGGGGAGGGGTACGGGCACGGCGTAGGGTATGGGTTAGGGTTAGGGTTAGGGTTAGTGTTAGGGTTAGGGCTCGGTTTAGGGTACGGTTTAGGATTAGGGTACGTGTTAGGGTTAGGGTATGGGTTAGGGTTAGGGTACGTATTAGGGTTAGGGTAATTAAACCTATCCCACTCTCTAGATACCCCTTAGCACGTAGAGGAATATTATTTGGGGATCCAGCCATGGAGAAGAGTTTAGACACTAGGATAAGATAAGGAACACACACATTATAAAGAAATCACATTAGGATTCTCTTTTTAAGCTGTTCCTTAAAACAATAGTGCTTAGGAAATCTATTGGAGGCAGAAGCAGTCAAGGGTAGCCTAGGGTTAGGGTTAGGCTTAGGGTTAGGGTTAGTGTATGGCTTAGGGTACGGGTTCGGTGAGGGCTTCGTGTATGGCGTATGGTATGGGTTAGGGTTAGGGTTAGGGTTAGGGTTAGGGTTAGGGTTAAGGTTAGGCTTAGGGTTAGGGTTATGGTACGGCTTAGGGTACGGTTTCGGGGAGGGGTTCGGTTACGGCGTCGGGTATGGTTTAGTCTTAGAGTTAGGGTTAGTGTTAGGGTTAGGTCTCGGGTTAGGGTACGTGTTAGGGTTAGGGTAGGGGTTAGGGTTAGGGTACGCGTTAGAGTTAGGGTAGTTATTAAAACTATCCAGCTCTCTAGATACACCTTAGCACGTAAAGGAATATTATTTGGGGGTCCAGCCATGGAGAAGAGTTTAGACACTAGGATAAGATAAGGAACACACACATTATAAAGAAATCACATTAGGATTCTCTTTTTATGCTGTTCCTTAAAACACTAGTGCTTAGGAAATCTATTGGAGGCAGAAGCAGTCAAGGGTAGCCTAGGGTTAGGGTTAGGCTTAGGGTTAGGCTTAGGGTACGGCTTAGGGTACGGCTTAGGGTACGGGTTCGGGGAGGGCTTCGGGTATGGCGTAGGGTATGGGTTAGGGTTAGGGTTAGTGTTAGGGTTAGGGCTCGTTTTAGGGTATTGGTTAGGATTAGGGTACGTGTTAGGGTTAGGGTAGGGGTTAGGGTTAGGGTAAGTGTTAAGGTTAGGGTAGTTATTAAACCTATCCCACTCTCTAGATACCCCTTAGCACGTAAAGGAATATTATTTGGAGGTCCAGCAATGGAGAAGAATTTAGACACTAGGATAATATAAGGTACACACACATTATAAAGAAATCACATTAGGATTCTCTTTTTATGCTGTTCCTTAAAACACTAGTGCTTAGGAAATCTATTAGAGGCAGAAGCAGTTACGGGTAGCCTAGGGTTAGGATTAGGCTTAGGGTTAGGGTTAGGGTACGGCTTAGGGTACGGGATCGGGGAGGGCTTCGGGTACGGCGTAGGTTATGGGTTAGGGTTAGTGTTAGTGTTAGTGTTAGGGTTAGGGCTCGGTTTAGGTTACGGGTTAGGACTAGGGTACGTGTTAGGGTTAGGGTAGTGGTTAGGGTTAGTGTACGTGTTAGGGTTAGGGTAGTGATTAAACCTATCCCACTCTCTAGATACCCCTTAGCACGTAAAGGAATATTAGTTGGGGGTACAGCCCTGGAGAAGAGTTTAGACACTAGGATAAGATAAGGAACACACGCATTATAAAGAAATCACATTAGAATTCTCTTTTTAAGCTGTTCCTTAAAACACTAGTGCTTAGGAAACCTATTGGAGGCAGAAGCAGTCAAGGGTAGCCTAGGGTTAGGGTTAGGCTTAGGGTTAGGCTTAGGGTACGGCTTAGGGTACGGGTTCGGCGAGGGGTTCGGATACGGCGTAGTGTATGGGTTAGGGTTAGGATTAGCGTTAGTGTTAGGGTTAGGGCTCGGTTTAGGATACGGTTTAGGATTAAGGTACGTGTTAGGGTTAGGGTATGGGTTAGGGTTAGGGTACGTGTTAGGGTTAGGGTTATTAAACCTATCCCACTCTCTAGATATCCCTTAGCACGTAAAGGAATATTATTTGGGGATCCAGCCATGGAGAAGAGTTTAGACACAAGGATAAGATAAGGAACACACACATTATAAAGAAATCACATTAGGATTCTCTTTTTAAGCTGTTCCTTAAAACACTAGTGCTCAGGAAATCTATTGGAGGCAGAAGAAGTAAAGGGTAGCCTAGTGTTAGTGTTAGGCTTAGGGTTAGGCTTAGGGTACGGCTTAGGGTACGGGTTCGGTGAGGGCTTCGGGTATGGCGTAGGGTATGGGTTAGGGTTAGGGTTAGGGTTAGGGTTAGGGTTAGGGTTAGGGTTAGGGTTAGGGTTAGGGTTAAGGTTAGGCTTAGGGTTAGGGTTATGGTACGGCTAAGGGTACGGGTTCGGGGAGGGGTTCGGTTACGGCGTCGGGTATGGTTTAGGCTTAGGGTTAGGGTTAGTGTTAGGGTTAGGTCTCGGTTTAGGGTACGTGTTAGGGTTAGGGTAGGGGTTAGGGTTAGGGTACGCGTTAGAGTTAGGGTAGTTATTAAAACTATCCAACTCTCTAGATACACTTTATCACCTAAAGGAATATTATTTGGGGGTCCAGCCATGGAGAAGAGTTTAGATACTAGGATAAGATAAGGAACACACGCATTATAAAGAAATCACATTAGGATTCTCTTTTTAAGCTGTTCCTTAAAACACTAGTGGTTAGGAATTCTATTGGAGGCAGAAGCAGTCAAGGGCAGCCTAGGGTTAGGGTTAGGCTTAGGGTTAGGTTTAGGCTACGGCTTAGGGTACGGGTTCGGGGAGGGGTTTGGTTACGGCGTAGGGTATGGGTTAGGCTTAGGGTTAGGGTTTGTGTTAGGGTTAGGGCTCGCTTTAGGGTATTGGTTAGGATTAGGGTACGTGTTAGGGTTAGGGTAGGGGTTAGGGTTAGGGTACGCGTTAGAGTTAGGGTAGTTATTAAAACTCTCCAACTCTCTAGATACACCTTAGCACGTAAAGGAATATTATTTGGGGGACCAGCCATGGAAAAGAGTTTAGACACTAGGATAAGATAAGGAACACACCCATTATAAAGAAATCACATTAGGATTTTCTTTATAAGCTCTTCCTTAAAACACTAGTGCTTAGGAAATCTATTGGAGGCAGAAGCAGTCAAGGGTAGCCTAGGGTTAGGTTTAGGCTTAGGGTTAGGCTTAGAGTAGGGCTTAGGGTACGGGTTCAGGGAGGGCTTCGGTTACGGCATAGGGTATGGGTTAGGGTTAGGGTTAGGGTTAGTTTTAGGGTTAGGGCTCGGTTTAGGTTATTGGTTAGTATTAGGGTACGTGTTAGGGTTAGGGTAGGGGTTAGGGTTAGGGTACGCGTTAGCGTTAGGGTAGTTATTAAACATATCCCACTCTCTAGATACCCCTTAGCACGTAAAGGAATATTATTTGGAGGTCCAGCCATGGAGAAGTGTTTAGACACTAGGATAAGATAAGGAACACACCCATTATAAAGAAATCACATTAGAATTCTCTTTTTAAGCTGTTCCTTAAAACACTAGTGCTTAGGAAACCTATTGGAGGCAGAAACAGTCAAGGGTAGCCTAGGGTTAGCGTTAGGCTTAGTGTTAGGCTTAGGGTACAGCTTAGGGAACGTTTTCAGGGAGGGGTTCAGATACGGCGTAGTGTATGGGTTAGGGTTAGGATTAGGGTTAGTGTTAGGGTTAGGGCTCGGTTTAGGGTATGGGTTAGGATTAGGGTACGTGTTAGGGTAAGGGTAGGGGTTAGGGTTAGGGTACGCATTAGTGTTAGGGTAGTTATTAAACCTATCCCACTCTCTAGATACCCCTTAGCACGTAAAGGAATATTATTTGGGTGTCCATCCATGGAGAAGAGTTTAGACACTAGGATAAGATAAGGAACACACCCATTATAAAGAAATCACATTAGGATTCTCTTTTTAAGCTGTTCCTTAAAACACTAGTGCTTAGGAAATCTATTGGAGGCAGAAGCAGTCAAGGGTAGCCTAGGGTTAGGGTTAGGCTTAGGGTTAGGGTTAGGGTACGGCTTAGGGTATGGGTTCGGGGAGGGGTACGGGCACGGCGTAGGGTATGGGTTAGGGTTAGGGTTAGGGTTAGTGTTAGGGTTAGGGCTCGGTTTAGGGTACGGTTTAGGATTAGGGTACGTGTTAGGGTTAGGGTATGGGTTAGAGTTAGGGTACGTGTTAGGGTTAGGGTTATTAAACCTATCCCACTCTCTAGATACCCCTTAGCACGTAGAGGAATATTATTTGGGGATCCAGCCATGGAGAAGAGTTTAGACACTAGGATAAGATAAGGAACACACACATTATAAAGAAATCACATTAGGATTCTCTTTTTAAGCTGTTCCTTAAAACAATAGTGCTTAGGAAATCTATTGGAGGCAGAAGCAGTCAAGGGTAGCCTAGTGTTAGGGTTAGGCTTTGGTTTAGGGTTAGTGTATGGCTTAGGGTACGGGTTCGGTGAGGGCTTCGGGTATGGCGTATGGTATGGGTTAGGGTTAGGGTTAGGGTTAGGGTTAGGGATAGGGTTAGGGTTAAGGTTAGGCTTAGGGTTAGGGTTATGGTACGGCTTAGGGTACGGGTTCGGGGAGGGGTTCGGTTACGGCGTCGGGTATGGGTTAGGCTTAGGGTTAGGGTTAGTGTTAGGGTTAGGTCTCGCTTTAGGGTACGTGTTAGGGTTAGGGTAGGGGTTAGGGTTAGGGTACGCGTTAGAGTTAGGGTAGTTATTAAACTATCCAACTCTCTAGATACACCTTATCACCTAAAGGAATATTATTTGGGGGTCCAGCCATGGAGAAGAGTTTAGACACTAGGATAAGATAAGGAACACACGCATTATAAAGAAATCACATTAGGATTCTCTTTTTAAGCTGTTCCTTAAAACACTAGTGGTTAGGAATTCTATTGGAGGCAGAAGCAGTCAAGGGCAGCCTAGGGTTAGGGTTAGGCTTAGGGTTAGGTTTAGGCTACGGCTTAGGGTACGGGTTCGGGGAGGGGTTCGGTTACGGCGTAGGGTATGGGTTAGGCTTAGGGTTAGGGTTTGTGTTAGGGTTAGGGCTCGCTTTAGGGTATTGGTTAGGATTAGGGTACGTGTTAGGGTTAGGGTAGGGGTTAGGGTTAGGGTACGCGTTAGAGTTAGGGTAGTTATTAAAACTATCCAACTCTCTAGATACACCTTAGCACGTAAAGGAATATTATTTGGGGGACCAGCCATGGAGAAGAGTTTAGACACTAGGATTATATAAGGAACACACCCATTATAAAGAAATCACATTAGGATTCTCTTTTTAAGTTGTTCCTTAAAACACTAGTGCTTAGGAAATCTATTGGAGGCAGAAGCAGTCAAGGGTAGCCTAGGGTTAGGGTTAGGCTTAGGGTACGGCTTAGGGTATGGCTTAGAGTACGGGTTCGGGGAGGGCTTCGGGTACGGCGTAGGGTATGGGTTAGGTTTAGGGTTAGGGTTAGTGTTAGGTTTAGGGATCGCTTTAGGGTATTGTTTAGGATTAGGGTACGTGTTAGGGTTAGGGTAGGGGTTAGGGTTATGGTACGCGTTAGGGTTAGTGTAGTTATTAAACCTACACCACACTCTAGATACCCCTTAGCACGTAAAGGAATATTATTTGGAGGTCCAGCCATGGAGAAGAGTTTAGACACTAGGATAAGATAAGGAACACACACATTATAAAGAAATCACATTAGGATTCTCTTTTTAAGCTGTTCCTTAAAACAGTAGTGATTAGGAATTCTATTGGAGGCAGAAGCAGTCAAGGGTAGCCTAGGGTTAGGGTTTGGCTTAGGGTTATGGTTAGGGTACGGCTTATGGTACGGGTTCGGGGAGGGGTTCGGGTACGGCGTAGGGTATGGGTTAGGCTTAGGGTTAGGGTTAGTGTTAGGGTTAGGTCTCGGTTTAGGGTACGTGTTAGGGTTACTGTAGGGGTTAGGGTTAGGGTATGCATTAGAGTTAAGGTAGTTATTAAACCTTTCCCACTCTCTAGATACACCTTAGCAAGTAAAGGAATATTATTTGGGTGTCCAGCAATGGAAAAGAGTTTAGACACTAGGATAAGATAAGGAACACACCCATTATAAAGAAATCACATTACGATTCCCTTTTTAAGTTGTTCCTTAAAACACTAATGCTTAGGAAATCTATTGGAGGCAGAAGCAGTCAAGGGTAGCCTAGGGTTAGGGTTAGGCTTAGGGTACGGCTTAGTGTACGGCTTAGGGTACGGGTACGGGGAGGGCTTCGGGTACGGCGTAGGGTATTGGTTACGATTAGGGTTAGTGTTAGGGTTAGGGCTCGGTTTAGGGTATTGGTTACGATTAGGGTACGTGTTAGGGTTAGGGTAGGGGTTAGGGTTAGGGTACGCGTTAGGGTTAGGGTAGTTATTAAACCTATCCCACTCTCTAGATACCCCTTAGCACGTAAAGGAATATTATTTGGAGGTCCAGCCATGGAGAAGAGTTTAGACACTAGGATAAGATAAGGAACACACCCATTATAAATAAATCACATTAGGATTCTCTTTTTAAGCTGTTCCTTAAAACACTAGTGCTTAGGAAATCTATTGGAGGCAGAAGCAGTCAAGGGTAGCCTAGGGTTAGGGTTAGGCTTAGGGTTATGGTTAGGGTACGGCTTAGGGTACGCGTTCGGGGAGGGCTTCGGGTATGGCGTAGGGTATGGGTTAGGGTTAGGGTTAGGGTTAGGGTTAGGGTTAGGGTTAGGGTTAGGGTTAGGGTTAGGGTTAAGGTTAGGCTTAGGGTTAGTGTTATGGTACGGCTTAGGGTACGGGTTCGGGGAGGGGTTCGGTTACGGCGTCGGGTATGGGTTAGTCTTAGGGTTAGGGTTAGTGTTAGGGTTAGGTCTCGGTTTAGGGTACGTGTTAGGGTTAGGGTAGGGGTTAGGGTTAGGGTACGCATTAGAGTTAGGGTAGTTATTAAAACTATACAAGTCTCTAGATACACCTTAGCACGTAAAGGAATATTATTTGGGGGTCCAGCCATGGAGAAGAGTTTAGACACTAGGATAAGTTAAGGAACACACCCATTATAAAGAAATCACATTAGGATTCTCTTTTTAAATTGTTCCTTAAAACACTAGTGGTTAGGAAATCTATTGGAGGCAGAAGCAGTCAAGGGTAGCCTAGGGTTAGGGTTAGGCTTAGGGTATGGCTTCGGGTACGGCTTAGGGTACGGGTTTGGGGAGGGCTTCGGGAACGGCGTAGGGTAAGGGTTAGGGTTAGGGTTAGTGTTAGGGTTAGGGCTCGGTTTACGGTATTGGTTAGGATTAGGGTAAGTGTTAGGGTTAGGGTAGGGGTTAGGGTTAGGGTACGCGTTAGGGTTAGTGTAGTTATTAAACCTATCCCACTCTCTAGATACCCCTTAGCACGTAAAGGAATATTATTTGGAGGTCCAGCCATGGAGAAGCGTTTAGACACTAGGATAAGATAAGGAACACACCCATTATAAAGAAATCACATTAGGATTCTCTTTTTAAGCTGTTCCTTAAAACACTAGTGCTTAGGAAATCTATTGGAGGCAGAAGCAGTCAAGGGTAGCCTAGGGTTAGGGTTAGGCTTAGGGTTAGGGTTAGGGTACGGCTTAGGGTATGGGTTCGGGGAGGGGTTCGGGCACGGCGTAGGGTATGGGTTAGGGTTAGGGTTAGGGTTAGTGTTAGGGTTAGGGCTCGGTTTAGTGTATTGGTTAGGATTAGGGTACGTGTTAGGGTTAGGGTAAGGGTTAGGGTTAGGGTACGTGTTAGGGTTAGGGTAGTTATTAAACCTATCCCACTCTCTAGATACACCTTAGCACGTAAAGGAATATTATTTGGGGGTCCAGCCATGGAGAAGAGTTTAGACACTAGGATAAAATAAGGAACACAGCCATTATAAAGAAATCACATTAGGATTCTCTTTTTAAGCTGTTCCTTAAAACACTAGTGCTTAGGAAATCTATTGGAGGCAGAAGCAGTCAAGGGTAGCCTATGGTTAGGGTTAGGCTTAGGGTACGGCTTAGGGTACGGGTTCGGGGAGGGTTTCGGGCACGGCGTAGGGTATGGGTTAGGGTTAGGGTTAGGGTTAGTGTTAGGAATAGGGGTCGGATTAGGTTACGGTTTAGGATTAGGGTACGTGTTAGGGTTAGGGTAGGGGTTAGGGTTAGGGTACGCATTAGGGTTAGGGTAGTTATTAATCCTTTCCCACTCTCTAGATACCCCTTAGCACGTAAAGGAATATTATTTGGAGGTCCAGCCATGGAGAAGAGTTTAGACACTAGGATAAGATAAGGAACACACACATTATAATGAAATCACATTAGGATTCTCTTTTTAAGCTGTTCCTTAAAACAATAGTGCTTAGGAAATCTATTGGAGGCAGAAGCAGTCAAGGGTAGCCTAGGGTTAGGGTTAGGCTTAGGGTTAGGGTTAGGTTACGGCTTAGGGTACGGGTTCGGTGAGGGCTTCGGGTATGGCGTAGGGTATGGGTTAGGGTTAGGGTTAGGGTTAGGGTTAGGGATAGGGTTAGGGTTAAGGTTAGGCTTAGGGTTAGGGTTATGGTACGGCTTAGGGTACGGGTTCGGGTAGGGGTTCGGTTACGGCGTCGGGTATGTGTTAGGCTTACGGTTAGGGTTAGTGTTAGGGTTAGGTCTCGGTTTAGGGTACGTGTTAGGGTTAGGGTAGGGGTTAGGGTTAGGGTACGCGTTAGCGTTAGGGTAGTTATTAAAGCTATCCAACTCTCTAGATACACCTTAGCACGAAAAGGAATATTATTTGGGGGTCCAGCCATGGAGAAGAGTTTAGACACTAGGATAAGATAAGGAACACACCCATTATACAGAAATCACATTAGGATTCTCTTTTTAAGCTGTTCCTTAAAACACTAGTGCTTAGGAAATCTATTGGAGTCAGAAGCAGTCAAGGGTAGCCTAGGGTTAGGGTTAGGGTTAGGGTACGGCTTAGGGTATGGGTTCGGGGAGGGTTTCGGGCACGGCGTAGGGTATGGGTTAGGGTTAGCGTTAGGGTTAGTGTTAGTGTTAGGGATCGGTTTAGTGTACGGCTTAGGATTAGGGTACATGTTAGGGTTAGGGTAGGGGTTAGGGTTAGGGTACGCATTAGGTTTAGGGTTGTTATTAAACCTATCCCACTCTCTAGATACCCCTTAGCACGTAAAGGAATATTATTTGGGGGTCCAGCCATGGAGAAGAGTTTAGACACTAAGATAATATAAGGAACACACACATTATAAAGAAATCACATTAGGATTCTCTTTTTAAGCTGTTCCTTAAACCACTAGTGCTTAGGAAATCTATTGGAGGCAGAAGCAGTCAAGGGTAGCCTAGGGTTAGGGTTAGACTTAGGGTTAGGGTTAGGGTACGGCTTAGGGTACGGGTTCGGGGAGGGGTTCGGGTACAGCATAGGGTATGGGTTAGGCTTAGGGTTAGGGTTAGTATTAGGGTTAGGGCTCGGTATAGGGTACGTGTTAGGGTTAGGGTAGGGGTTAGGGTTAGCGTACGCGTTAGAGTTAGGGTAGTTATTAAACCTATCCCACTCTCTAGATACACCTTAGCAGGTAAAGGAATATTATTTGGGGGTCCAGCCATGGAGAAGAGTTTAGACACTAGGATAAGATAAGGAACACACCCATTATAAAGAAATCACATTAGAATTCTCTTTTTAAGCTGTTCTTTAAAACACTAGTGCTTAGGAAATCTATTGGAGGCAGAAGCAGTCAAGGGTAGCCTAGGGTTAGGGTTAAGCTTAGGATACGGCTTAGGGTACGGATACAGCTTAGGGTACGGGTTAGGGTAGGGCTTCGGGTACGGCGTAGGGTATGGGTTAGGGTTAGGGTTAGGGTTAGTGTTAGGGTTAGGGCTCCGTTTAGGGTACGGGTTTGGATTAGGGTACGTGTTAGGGTTAGGGTAAGGGTTAGGGTTAGGGTACGCGTTAGAGTTAGGGTAGTTATTAAACCTATACCACTCTCTAGATACCCCTTAGCACGTAAAGGAATATTATTTGGGGTCCAGCCATGGAGAAGTGTTTAGACACTAGGATAAGATTAGGAACACACCCATTATAAAGAAATCACATTAGGATTCTCTTTTTAAGCTCTTCCTTAAAACACTAGTGCTTAGGAAATCTATTGGAGGCAGAAGCAGTCAAGGGTAGCCTAAGGTTAGGTTTAGGCTTAGGGTTAGGCTTAGGGTACAGCTTAGGGTACGGTTTCGGGGAGGGCTTCGGGTACAGCGTAGGGTATGGGTTAGGGTTAGGTTTAGGGTTAGGGTTAGGGTTAGGGCTCGGTTTAGGGTATTGGTTAGGATTAGGGTACGTGTTAGGGATAGGGTAGGGGTTAGGGTTAGGGTACGTGTTAGGGTTAGTGTAGTTATTAAAACTATCCCACTCTCTAGATACCCCTTAGCATGTAAAGGAATATTATTTGGGGGTCCAGCCATGGAGAAGAGTTTAGACACTAGGATAAGATAAGGAACACACCGATTATAAAGAAATCACATTAGGATTCTCTTTTTAAGCTGTTCCTTAAAACACTAGTGCTTAGGAAATCTATTGGAGGCAGAAGCAGTCAAGGGTAGCCTAGGGTTAGGGTTAGGCTTAGGGTTAGGCTTAGGGTACGGCTTAGGGTACGGGTTCGGGGAGGGGTTCGTGTACGGCGTACGGTATGGGTTAGGGTTAGGGTTTGGATTAGTGTTAGGGTTAGGGCTCGGTTTGGGTATGGGTTAGGATTAGGGTACGTGTTAGGGTTATGGTAGTGGTTAGGGTTAGGGTACGTGTTAGGGTTAGGGTAGTGATTAAACCTATCCCACTCTCTAGATACCCCTTAGCACGTAAAGGAATATTATTTGGGGGTAAAGCCCTGGAGAAGAGTTTAGACACTAGGATAAGATAAGGAACACACCCATTATAAAGAAATCACATTAGGATTTTCTTTTTAAGCTCTTCCTTAAAACATTAGTGCTTAGGAAATCTATTGGAGGCAGTAGCAGTCAAGGGTAGCCTAGTGTTAGGTTTAGGCTTAGGGTTAGGCTTAGGGTAGGGCTTAGGGTACAGGTTCGGGGAGGGCTTCGGTTACGGCGTAGGGTATGGGTTAGGGTTAGGGTTACTGTTAGTTTTATGGTTAGGGCTCGGTTTAGGGTATTGGTTAGGATTAGGGTACGTGTTAGGGTTAGGGTAGGGGTTAGGGTTAGGGTACGCGTTAGCGTTAGGGTAGTTATTAAACCTATCCCACTCTCTAGATACCCCTTAGCACGTAAAGGAATATTATTTGGAGGTCCAGCCATGGAGAAGAGTTTAGACACTAGGATAAGATAAGGAACACACCCATTATAAAGAAATCACATTAGAATTCTCTTTTTAAGCTGTTCCTTAAAACACTAGTGCTTAGGAAACCTATTGGAGGCAGAAGCAGTCAAGGGTAGCCTAGGGTTAGGGTTAGGCTTAGGGTTAGGCTTAGGGTACGGCTTAGGGTATGGGTTCGGGGAGGGGTTCGGGCACGGCGTAGGGTATGGGTTAGGGTTAGAGTTAGGGTTAGTGTTAGGGTTAGGGCTCGGTTTAGGGTACGGTTTAGGATTAAGGTACGTGTTAGGTTTAGGGTATGGGTTAGGGTTAGGGTACGTGTTAGGGTTAGGGTTATTAAACCTATCCCACTCTCTAGATACCCCTTAGCACGTAAAGGAATATTATTTGGGGATCCAGCCATGGAGAAGAGTTTAGACACTAGGATAAGATAAGGAACACACACATTATAAAGAAATCACATTAGGATTCTCTTTTTAAGCTGTTCCTTAAAACACTAGTGCTCAGGAAATCTATTGGAGGCAGAAGAAGTAAAGGGTAGCCTAGTGTTAGTGTTAGGCTTAGGGTTAGGCTTAGGGTACGGCTCAGGGTACGGGTTCGGGGAGGGCTTCGGGTACGGCGTAGGGTATGGGTTAGGGTTAGGATTAGGGTTAGTGTTAGGGTTAGGGCTCGGTTTAGGGTACGGTTTAGGATTAGGCTACGTGTTAGGGTTAGGGTAGGAGTTAGGGTTAGGGTACGTGTTAGGGTTAGGGTAGTTATTAAACCTATCCCACTCTCTAGATACACCTTAGCACGTAAAGGAATATTATTTGGGGGTCCAGCCATGGAGAAGAGTTTAGACACTAGGATAAAATAAGGAACACAGCCATTATAAAGAAATCACATTAGGATTCTCTTTTTAAGCTGTTCCTTAAAACACTAGGGCTTAGGAAATCTATTGGAGGCAGAAGCAGTCAAGGGTAGCCTATGGTTAGGGTTAGGCTTAGGGTACGGCTTAGGGTACGGGTTCGGGGAGGGGTTCGGGCACGGCGTAGGGTATGGGTTAGGGTTAGGGTTAGGGTTAGTGTTAGGAATAGGGGTCGGATTAGGTTACGGTTTAGGATTAGGGTACGTGTTAGGGTTAGGGTAGGGGTTAGGGTTAGGGTACGCATTAGGGTTAGGGTAGTTATTAATCCTTTCCCACTCTCTAGATACCCCTTAGCACGTAAAGGAATATTATTTGGAGGTCCAGCCATGGAGAAGAGTTTAGACACTAGGATAAGATAAGGAACACACACATTATAATGAAATCACATTAGGATTCTCTTTTTAAGCTGTTCCTTAAAACAATAGTGCTTAGGAAATCTATTGGAGGCAGAAGCAGTCAAGGGTAGCCTAGGGTTAGGGTTAGGCTTAGGGTTAGGGTTAGGTTACGGCTTAGGGTACGGGTTCGGTGAGGGCTTCGGGTATGGCGTAGGGTATGGGTTAGGGTTAGGGTTAGGGTTAGGGTTAGGGTTAGGGATAGGGTTAGGGTTAAGGTTAGGCTTAGGGTTAGGGTTATGGTACGGCTTAGGGTACGGGTTCGGGTAGGGGTTCGGTTACGGCGTCGGGTATGTGTTAGGCTTACGGTTAGGGTGAGTGTTAGGGTTAGGTCTCGGTTTAGGGTACGTGTTAGGGTTAGGGTAGGGGTTAGGGTTAGGGTACGCGTTAGCGTTAGGGTAGTTATTAAAGCTATCCAACTCTCTAGATACACCTTAGCACGAAAAGGAATATTATTTGGGGGTCCAGCCATGGAGAAGAGTTTAGACACTAGGATAAGATAAGGAACACACCCATTATACAAAAATCACATTAGGATTCTCTTTTTAAGCTGTTCCTTAAAACACTAGTGCTTAGGAAATCTATTGGAGTCAGAAGCAGTCAAGGGTAGCCTAGGGTTAGGGTTAGGGTTAGGGTACGGCTTAGGGTATGGGTTCGGGGAGGGTTTCGGGCACGGCGTAGGGTATGGGTTAGGGTTAGCGTTAGGGTTAGTGTTAGTGTTAGGGATCGGTTTAGTGTACGGCTTAGGATTAGGGTACATGTTAGGGTTAGGGTAGGGGTTAGGGTTAGGGTACGCATTAGGTTTAGGGTTGTTATTAAACCTATCCCACTCTCTAGATACCCCTTAGCACGTAAAGGAATATTATTTGGGGGTCCAGCCATGGAGAAGAGTTTAGACACTAAGATAATATAAGGAACACACACATTATAAAGAAATCACATTAGGATTCTCTTTTTAAGCTCTTCCTTAAACCACTAGTGCTTAGGAAATCTATTGGAGGCAGAAGCAGTCAAGGGTAGCCTAGGGTTAGGGTTAGACTTAGGGTTAGGGTTAGGGTACGGCTTAGGGTACGGGTTCGGGGAGGGGTTCGGGTACAGCATAGGGTATGGGTTAGGCTTAGGGTTAGGGTTAGTATTAGGGTTAGGGCTCGGTATAGGGTACGTGTTAGGGTTAGGGTAGGGGTTAGGGTTAGCGTACGCGTTAGAGTTAGGGTAGTTATTAATCCTATCCCACTCTCTAGATACACCTTAGCAGGTAAAGGAATATTATTTGGGGGTCCAGCCATGGAGAAGAGTTTAGACACTAGGATAAGATAAGGAACACACCCATTATAAAGAAATCACATTAGAATTCTCTTTTTAAGCTGTTCTTTAAAACACTAGTGCTTAGGAAATCTATTGGAGGCAGAAGCAGTCAAGGGTAGCCTAGGGTTAGGGTTAAGCTTAGGATACGGCTTAGGGTACGGATACAGCTTAGGGTACGGGTTAGGGTAGGGCTTCGGGTACGGCGTAGGGTATGGGTTAGGGTTAGGGTTAGGGTTAGTGTTAGGGTTAGGGCTCGGTTTAGGGTATGGGTTAGGATTAGGGTACGTGTTAGGGTTAGGGTAGGGGTTAGGGTTAGGGTACGCGTTAGTGTTAGGGTAGTTATTAAACCTATCCCACTCTCTAGATAGCCCTTAGCACGTAAAGGAATATTATTTGGGTGTCCATCCATGGAGAAGAGTTTAGACACTAGGATAAGATAAGGAACACACCCATTATAAAGAAATCACATTAGGATTCTCTTTTTAAGCTGTTCCTTAAAACACTAGTGCTTAGGAAATCTATTGGAGGCAGAAGCAGTCAAGGGTAGCCTAGGGTTAGGGTTAGGCTTAGGGTTAGGGTTAGGGTACGGCTTAGGGTATGGGTTCGGGGAGGGGTACGGGCACGGCGTAGGGTATGGGTTAGGGTTAGGGTTAGGGTTAGTGTTAGGGTTAGGGCTCGGTTTAGGGTACGGTTTAGGATTAGGGTACGTGTTAGGGTTAGGGTATGGGTTAGGGTTAGGGTACGTATTAGGGTTAGGGTAATTAAACCTATCCCACTCTCTAGATACCCCTTAGCACGTAGAGGAATATTATTTGGGGATCCAGCCATGGAGAAGAGTTTAGACACTAGGATAAGATAAGGAACACACACATTATAAAGAAATCACATTAGGATTCTCTTTTTAAGCTGTTCCTTAAAACAATAGTGCTTAGGAAATCTATTGGAGGCAGAAGCAGTCAAGGGTAGCCTAGGGTTAGGGTTAGGCTTAGGGTTAGGGTTAGTGTATGGCTTAGGGTACGGGTTCGGTGAGGGCTTCGTGTATGGCGTATGGTATGGGTTAGGGTTAGGGTTAGGGTTAGGGTTAAGGTTAGGCTTAGGGTTAGGGTTATGGTACGGCTTAGGGTACGGTTTCGGGGAGGGGTTCGGTTACGGCGTCGGGTATGGTTTAGTCTTAGAGTTAGGGTTAGTGTTAGGGTTAGGTCTCGGGTTAGGGTACGTGTTAGGGTTAGGGTAGGGGTTAGGGTTAGGGTACGCGTTAGAGTTAGGGTAGTTATTAAAACTATCCAGCTCTCTAGATACACCTTAGCACGTAAAGGAATATTATTTGGGGGTCCAGCCATGGAGAAGAGTTTAGACACTAGGATAAGATAAGGAACACACACATTATAAAGAAATCACATTAGGATTCTCTTTTTATGCTGTTCCTTAAAACACTAGTGCTTAGGAAATCTATTGGAGGCAGAAGCAGTCAAGGGTAGCCTAGGGTTAGGGTTAGGCTTAGGGTTAGGCTTAGGGTACGGCTTAGGGTACGGCTTAGGGTACGGGTTCGGGGAGGGCTTCGGGTATGGCGTAGGGTATGGGTTAGGGTTAGGGTTAGTGTTAGGGTTAGGGCTCGTTTTAGGGTATTGGTTAGGATTAGGGTACGTGTTAGGGTTAGGGTAGGGGTTAGGGTTAGGGTAAGTGTTAAGGTTAGGGTAGTTATTAAACCTATCCCACTCTCTAGATACCCCTTAGCACGTAAAGGAATATTATTTGGAGGTCCAGCAATGGAGAAGAATTTAGACACTAGGATAATATAAGGTACACACACATTATAAAGAAATCACATTAGGATTCTCTTTTTATGCTGTTCCTTAAAACACTAGTGCTTAGGAAATCTATTAGAGGCAGAAGCAGTTACGGGTAGCCTAGGGTTAGGATTAGGCTTAGGGTTAGGGTTAGGGTACGGCTTAGGGTACGGGATCGGGGAGGGCTTCGGGTACGGCGTAGGTTATGGGTTAGGGTTAGTGTTAGTGTTAGTGTTAGGGTTAGGGGCTCGGTTTAGGTTACGGGTTAGGACTAGGGTACGTGTTAGGGTTAGGGTAGTGGTTAGGGTTAGTGTACGTGTTAGGGTTAGGGTAGTGATTAAACCTATCCCACTCTCTAGATACCCCTTAGCACGTAAAGGAATATTAGTTGGGGGTA